>NW_005187445.1:2601001-2656790 GCF_000239375.1 Pundamilia nyererei | reverse complement strand
TATGGTGGCATTGCTTTTTCTTTTCTTCTCTTGATCTTTAATGAGTGGAAATAAAACCCCAAACTAGCAGCAAAAACTCAGGCTATCCTCGAGTTTCATCATTCTCGGTCCTAAAATATTGCAGTTTTTATTATCGAGTGTGTGAAAGACATATTTCTAAGGGGCCCTGTCCTCTGGAGGGAGCAGGAGCTGCCTGCTAAATTTTTTGTGTGGACAGAAACAAGCTCTCTTCTACTGTAAAGCTGCAGATGAGTCCGTGGGGGATGATCGATAGCCAGTTTGTATCAAGGCTCGTGTTTCAGCTGTCATTGTCGAACAGTGGTCTCTACAATTAAAAGCCCATTTTGTTAGTGAAAGACTGATTAATAATTCATCCGCAGCTCAATGGAACCACAAATCTGTGGATGGCACACTGAAGGATGCCTGTGGCTTCACAGTGGCTTCAATCTAGTGCTGTGCAGGCTGGAAGGTTTACACATCACTATATAGGCTGGATGGTAAATACACACTTTACTGTTTGCTGACTTTTAAATGTGCACTGGATTGTTTGCTCTAAGCAGAAAACTAAAAGCATACACACTCAGTGTTGAGCAGTACAAACAAGACATCTCTGGGTATCCAGTGTCAAACAGCTCTGCTGGTGGTGGACTGTAGCCTCTAACTGCGGTGTCAATGTCATATCTGCTGCCAGGGAGCCAACAGCCATGATGATACTGTACCACGGAGTTTGAAGGAAACCCAGCTGGCTCCGGTCCAGGATGGTGGGTGTTTTAAAAACCGGCTTAGTCAGGGCTACTGCAGGGAGTGATTAGAAAAGATAGCATACAGTATCACACACATCAGTGTGACGTCAACAGGACGCAGAGCATTAGAAGTATTTTCACACCAGGACCCGGACGAATCCAGAAACTGAGCCAGAGTTGCAGAATCCATCACACTGAACCCATTATGTGAATATTTAGAGAGCTGTCATGCAAACTATCCAGGCATTATTATTTTTTCTTAAATCTGAAACAATCTCAAAGATGAATATTTGTAGTATCTCCTAGTGAAAGAATGTATTTAAGTGCACGGAGTAGCGTGTAATCTTGAGTTCAACTTGTATGCTACATGAGTGCTTCCATTTTAAGTTATGTAACATTTCTACTCACCCACATTTCAGTACGAAACATTGTACTTTTTACTCCACTACATTTATTCACTGGTGGAGGAAGTGCTGAAATCTGTTACTCAAGTTAAAGGAGCAGGCTGGAGTGTAGAAATATACATCCCTATAACTAAAAGTACTGCAATTAAAATATATTTCAAGGTAAAAATGTCAAAAAAAACAAACCCCAAATGGCTTTTTTTTAAAGAATAAAATACAATAGTCATTGGTTTGATGCATAAATGGGTAAATATCACCTTAAAGGGGTTGTTCACTCCAAAATCAAACAGATATTTTTTTTGTCACCTGCAGTGGTTTTTCCCATCTATATTTTTCAACCTGTATCAGAGATATGTGCTATAGAAATGTTTGTATTTTCTTAAAAAAACACAATAAAAAAAAAAACAATCCACAAATCGTGGTGCGAGCAGTTTCCTGTAGGAACATTTTCCTTTCTGCTCTCTCCACTCTCCAGCCAACCAACTATCCAGAAGGAAGCCGTTCACCCGTGATCACAGACTTGTACTCGAGACAGTGTGACAAGATACAAATATTAATGGCGTTTATTTATTCTGAGCTGTATTGTTTGCCAGCATGGCTTGTGTTTTAATACGGTAATCTGATAAATGTAGTGGATTTGCCTGTCAAATATCGTATTCAATTTAAAATTTTGTTGTTTACTTTTAAAATTACTAACAACACTGCACCCAGCTACCTTAAGGACCTTTTAAACCCTTATGCTCCTGCTAGGGCTTTAAGGTCATCGTCACAGTTACTGCTGGCTCAGCCCAGATCTCGACTTAAGACTAGAGGTGATCGATCGTTTGCTCTTGTCGCACCTGTGCTGTGGAACAATCTCCCGATTGGCATCCGGGCATCTGATTCTATTCATTCTTTTAAATCTCAGCTTAAAACATATCTTTTTAAACTTGCCTTCTCCACCTTTTAATTGCTGGTTTGTTTGTTTGTTTGTTTGGTTGCTGTGACCTATTGACCTCTTGTATTAATTCCCTCTTATCTTTCTATTGGTGTCTTTTATTATGGTGGTACAGCTTTTATCTTGCTATTACCATGTGCTGTAGTCATTCTTATTGGTAGCTTTTATCTATGAACATAACTCGTTATTTTTATTTATCCGTTATCAATGTTTGAACCTTTTATTGTTTTATGTAAAGCACTTTGGTATGCCCAAGGCTTTTAAATGTGCTCTA
Organism: Pundamilia nyererei; assembly: GCF_000239375.1. Classification (NCBI taxonomy): domain Eukaryota; kingdom Metazoa; phylum Chordata; class Actinopteri; order Cichliformes; family Cichlidae; genus Pundamilia; species Pundamilia nyererei. The sequence goes on along the minus strand of NW_005187445.1, from coordinate 2,654,432 downwards.
TAAATAAAGATTGTTGTTGTTGTTGTTGTTGAACGAAAAAGTATCTGGTCATTCAGGTCAGCTTTCACAATAAAGCCCCGAACAGTCGATGTAGAGATACTAATGAGTACTTCCTTAGTTAATAAAGGTAAAGACCAACACACCAAACCAAACCAGTCCAGTACAAACAATAAAAGCTGGGCCTAACTGCATTTAACAGACACAAAGCAACATTTTTTTAAATCTCTGTTTTGGTCTCTAGCAGCTTAAACATCGAGCAATTAACCTGCTAAATGTTCAGCCAGCTAGTCGCTAATCATCAGTTTTCTATTGCAGAAGAAATAATGTTAAATAATCTTTTAACCTGAAAATAGTTGTCTGCTGTTGCTGAAAGTGTCTGGGAGTAAGAGAGGTGGGAGTAAATCAAAAATGAAGTTGTGGACAGGGAGCTTCACCTCACTGTAGAGCTACATAAAACAGTGGGAGCCTGGAAGCAAATGGAGCCGATAATTCTCTCCAGTCTCTTTTGCTTACAGTTCATAAGGTTTCCTGAAGTATGACTGGCCGTGCTGGTCATTACCTGTATCATCAGAAGAGACAGAAATATCATATAGCATTGGCCTAAAAAGCATTTCAATGCACAAGCAAAACAACGTTTTCTTATTCTGTCTCCTTTGTTATTCATTTGGCTGGATTTCCTCCTCTCTCATCTCACTCTAGATTATCAGCTGTATGTGGTGGGAGTAAGGTCAGGTGACAGAAACAACAAGTTAAATACAGTATAGCAGCTTCACCAGCCTTTATGTCGCACTGTTATATTGACTGATGTAGTACTATAACTGACAGCAATATAGTTTGCTGAATTTAATATGTCTGTTGTTATTAAAACTACTGTTTGAGGTAGCCTATTGATGCTATTTGTTCCACATTTGTAATGTCAGTAAAGGCAAACCTGTAAAGGGAAAATGCACTCACTGGACCTGAATTCTAGAAATGGATGAATTTGGAGTTTAGACACAGAAATGGACTACATTTAGACTGTTTTAAACTATATAATCAAGACAATCTTAGTGAAAAGTTACTTATCTGTTCGCTGTAACCTCATCAAAGTGAAGTTACTGAGAGACTTTTTAAAAAATTTTGTTTACTTGATCCATTTCAACATGGCAACCTATACCAAGTGCAGTCATAAATTTTTTTTCAATTCAATTCAATTTTATTTATATAGCGCCAAATCACAACATAAGTCGCCTCAAGGCGCTTCATAGATACAGAGAAAAAAACCCCAACAATCATATGACCCCCTATGAGCAAGCACTTTGGCAACAGTGGGAAGGAAAAACTCCCTTTTAACAGGAAGAAACCTCCGGCAGAACCAGGCTCAGGGAGGGGCGGCCATCTGCTGCGACCGGTTGGGGTGAGAGAAGGAAGACAGGATAAAAGACATGCTGTGGAAGAGAGACAGAGGTTAATAACAGATATGATTTAATGCAGAGAGGTCTGTTAATACATAGTGAGTGAGAAAGGTGACTGGAAAGGAAAAACTCAATGCATCATGGGAATCCCCCGGCAGCCTATGTCTATTGCAGCATAACTAAGGGAGGATTCAGGGTCACCTGGTCCAGCCCTAACTATATGCTTTAGCAAAAAGGAAAGTTTTAAGCCTAATCTTAAAAGTAGAGATAGTGTCTGTCTCCCGAATCCAAACTGGAAGCTGGTTCCACAGAAGAGGGGCCTGAAAACTGAAGGCTCTGCCTCCCATTCTACTTTTAAATACTCTAGGAACAACAAGTAGGCCTGCAGAGCGAGAGCGAAGTGCTCTAATAGGGTGATATGGTACTACAAGGTCATTAAGATAAGATGGGGCCTGATTATTTAAGACCTTGTATGTGAGGAGCAGGATTTTGACTTCATTTCTGGATTAAACAGGAAGCCAATGAAGGGAAGCCAAAACAGGAGAAATATGCTCTCTCTCTTTCTAGTCCCTGTCAGGACTCTTGCTGCAGCGTTTTGGATTAGCTGAAGGCTTTTCAGTGAGTTTTTTGGACATCCTGATAATAATGAATTACAGTAGTCCAGCCTGGAAGTAATAAATGCATGAACTAGTTTTTCAGCGTCACTCTGAGACAGGATATTTCTAATTTTAGAGATGTTGCGCAAATGGAAGAACGCAGTCTTACATATTTGTTTAATATGTGCATTGAAGGACATGTCCTGGTCAAAAATGACTCCAAGGTTCCTCACAGCGTTACTGGAGGCCAAGGTAATGCCATCCAGAGTAAGAATCTGCTTAGATACCATATTTCTAGGCTTTTCAGGGCCGAGTACAATAACCTCAGTTTTATCTGAATTAAGAAGCAGAAAGTTAGCGGCCATCCAGGTCTTTATGTCTTTAAGACATTCCTGCAGTTTAACTAATTGGTGTGTGTTATCTGGCTTCATGGACAGATAGAGCTGGGTGTCATCTGCATAGCAGTGAAAATGTATGCTATGTCTTCTAATGATACTGCCTAAGGGAAGCATGTATAATGTAAACAGAATTGGTCCTAGCACTGAACCCTGTGGAACTCCATAATTAACCTCAGTGTGTGAAGAGGACTCTCCATTTACATGAACAAACTGGAGTCTATTAGATAGATATGATACAAACCACTGCAGTGCAGTACCTGTAATACCTACAGCATTTTCTAATCGCTCTAATAGGATATTATGGTCGACAGTATCGAATGCTGCACTAAGGTTAAAGTTAAATCACTCCACCAGACAGCTATACCTGATTTACATTTGGCTTATGTTTACTCCAGGATGTTTTCTTATTCACATCTGGACTGTTTTGAACACAGCTGCTATTTTTAGATTGCTCAGAAGAGGTCCCATTCTGTCCCCTTGCACTTTTGTGAGCTTCTCTGGTGTGTCAAATTGATGATTGTTCAGTTTGAGTAACAGAATGAAGTCTCGTGGAAGCAAATCTGCTAAACAGCGAGTGAAGATTGTATTTAGCAGCTTCATATTTTGTTGGGGTTTGTTGAGGTAGCTCAAGTTTGGTTTGGGTTTTTTTGGCTGCTCTTGTGCATGCTGCGGAACTGAACACATGGCATCATATTTTTTTAACATAAAAATTTATATGGGCGTCATCGTAGATGGCATGATATATGACAACCCGTAGTTTGGACCCAGCTCTTATCACCAGCGATGATCCTCAGCATGTGGGACCAGTTAGAAACACAAGCTGATCTTTTGCCCTTGTACAAGTTTGAGGTCCACAATGAAAGTGGCTAGAATGGAAATTCTCTCCTTGGAAATCTTTGCTTATACTATTTAGTAAAAAGGCAGGGATTCATGAGATCTTCAAGGTGAATTCTGTGTGAAGTCTGTATGTTCTCCCCGGGCCTACTTGGGCTCTCTCCCAGTACTCTGGCTTCCTCCCACATTCCCAAGGCATGCATGTTAGTTTAACTGATAATTAATTGGCTGTAGGTGTGACTGTGTGTGAATAGTTGTCTGTCTCTCTGTGTTAGCCCAGCAATTGACTGTCAACTTGTCCAAAACGTACCCCACCTCTCACCTAAAGGTAGCTGGGATACACTCCAGGCCCCCTCTGTGATCCTAAACTGGATCAGCAGTTGAGATAATGGAGTTTTTGTTAACATTTTGATGGGTAAAAAACAGTCAGACTGATGGATGAAAATCATTTGATTGAATATAACTTGAGTACAAAAAAAAATCCTCATTGAAAAAAAACTCACAAAAAACAGACATGGATAAAATAAGAATTCAAAAATGTTCTTAAATGAGACCCGTTGTGTTTGCTGTCTGACCGGGAGAAGAAATCCCATACAGTATTTCAAGCTGTTGTTTCTTTGTATTTACCATAGCAACAAGCCACCGGTGTAACTTCGGTTCATGCAGAAGAATGGCGCTCTCAAGCCAGCCATGTGTACAGTTCCTTCTTATCATTGATGAAGTGTCTTAGTGCTCCATCTGTTCAGCTATTGTCTCATCATCACCCTCTTAAATTTTTTGAGAAAGACGGCTAAAATTAAGAGCAAAGATGGCGTGATTTCAGCTCCGAGGAGAGTCGCTCATCTCATTCTGTACGTCCGAAACAGAGAGAGATTTTATGACCTTGGTAATGCTTCTCTCGGTCCATCTCACACAGGAGCCGATGAAGCGGCTGAAGGTGATTAAAGTCTGCCTCCATTGATGGTCCTGTGTGCTGCTGAGTCAGTGACCTTTCCTGCCATCGGGTCACTGTGCTCAAATAGCTCCTCTGCTTTCCTCTCCCTGTCTCCTACCCTCTTATCCCTCTTATCCTGTTCGCTTCCTTTGTGCCCTCTTCTGTTTAGCGGCTTGTTTCACGCAGCAAAAACAACCCCCAAGGACAAATCAAATGAAATGATAAACATTCCGCTACATCGCACCAAAAAAGCTCTCTTTCCTCGGCACTTCAACTGTCATCTCATAAACATCTCATACTTTCCACTTCTTGCGAGCCCCAAAATAGAAATAACCGTTTTACAGTATGCCCCTGACAAGTGTCTTGTTATCTTCCTGCATGTGTCATTTTACAATAAGTCCCTGCCTGGGCTGCGTCGCTGAATGGATCCTCTGACACAAATTTGCATGTTATGCTTAACGTTTTTCACCAGGGACAATTTATCAGAATGCAGCAATTAAGGAGTCTGTGTCCCCTGGTGATTAATTATGTCTCATGTGTCCACAGCAGAGACAATCCCAGGAACAGTTGTTTGTTCAGGCCAATGTGTGTGCATTTTATTTTTTTATTTTTTATGTGAAAAACAGTTTTCTTGGTGTTGAACAAACATTTGCTTTGCTTTTTCCTGCACGACCAGTTTGCAGCTGGATCCAAATAAAAGCTAACAGACAAGGACAATTGACAAACCGTGATCGAGAGACGTCTTCTGTGTGAAAGGTAGAAGCAATACTGTAGGAGACAGAGAACAGGAATAATGCAGGGTGACATTCAAAGCTCAGGGATATTTTGTTTTTGGAACTACAAAGAGAATTTCTTCATTCTTCGCTTGCATTTCTGGGGCAGCTCTCGATGATTGTGTCTGTGGGTGGTTTTGTGTATGTAAAAATACTTTTTTTGGATGAGGACTGAGCTCACGGGTATTCATTGTAATATCCACTGCCCTTGAATCAGAAGTCAGCTTTAATTACTTCTTTGTAAACATAAGAAAACTGGTGTTCAAAACAGATTTTGCCTTTTGGAAACCTGCTACCCTCCAGCAGGTCCAAACCAAATGCATAAATTCACTTACATATTCCAGAGAACAGTGGGATAACAAATGCTCATCATGCTCTAATGTGTTGCTGGACAACATTGTGGTAAACAAACACAAGCATGCAGAAAAAGTGTTAGTTCCATTATCCGGGGAAAGATCCACTCCTACCTTAAAATGCCTGCAGCAAGATTTGTTTGCTTTAAAGCCAGTGTTAAATTGATAGAACTATTATTAACTTGCTTTACTAGTATACAATTGTTTGGGCCTTGATATTCATTTTACTGCAAAACAGTGGACAGACAGTGAGCTTAATAGGGAGCCAGAGAGCAGATCTAAGCCCTCTGCAGATTAACACTATGGGTTGCCTGCCTTCTGGCTCTTGCCGCCAATTACATTCACTCAAACCGAGACCTGACCCCGGGTGCGTGCTTGTGTCACAGCCTTGGCCCCCGGCACCATATGGACATGGCATTGCATGTTATCACGCGTGTTGCTAGCACTGCATCTCATCACCTAAACACAAGATTATTTTGACCTTTTGGCATGCATGGCTTCCCCTGATTTCATGCATGCAGCATCAGGGTCCGAGTGTGAATAGAGATAATTAACACTTCTGACCAGGACTGATCTCTGCAGCATCTTTTTAAAACGTAACAATTAAGAATGCTTGCTGAAATAAATACTCGACTGGACTCTAATTTATTCAACGAGATACTAGAGATGAAAAATTCATTACTGACGCCAAGCTGCAACTGTTTTGTTTATGGTCTATTAGTGATAAGAAGAAAAACGGAGCCTCTATTCTTTGTGAAATTTAGACATCAAATCACCTATTCTGCAGCAAAGTTTTGCTTAAGTTAGAATCATTTAGTCCTGGTGAATGTGGTGACACTTATGGTGACAGCAAACACTTACCCCCGAGAGCACACTGGGTGCATGTCTGTGTTGTCACGTCTCAGACGAGGTTCGTTCCGTTCTTTGCACGATTTCAAATTACACTTGGAGCGTTTCAGAAGCGTTTGGTCTGTAGGAGATTGTTTGTGCTGTTTCTGTTCTGACATCCTGCTCTCCTCATCTGCTGTTTGGGCAAAAATACAAAAGAAGGAAAGCATTTGTGTCAATGCAACCAAATAAGCATACAGTACATTGTTTAAGCGCAGAAGTCGGTCATAAAATAATTTCAAACATGATCAGGTTTGCAGATGATTTGCATGCACACAGTACAGTTTTTTTTTTCCCACACAACAGCTGAAGACAGTGAAACCAGTTGGAGGTGTGCAGCCTCTTGCCTGCAGCTTTTCTAGCAGCTCATTGTGGCTGTCCATTCTGTTTCATGGCACTCTTTCGAAAATTAGAGTGTATCGATTCATGGACTAATGCCACAAATGATTGTTGTCTTGTTTCGTACATACACTTCTGGCAAATGATCACGGTCACCCTGTTTTTGACAGCTGAGTGCTTTTTAATGTGATCCAGGAATAGTTTTTGGTCCACCGCACAATGCATGACGTAAAGAGAGGCTAACTAATAAGGCTGTTATCAGGGAGATTTAATTCTGCTAGATCACATGTAGATATTATTAAGTTTCCCTTTGTTTAGGTAGGTTATCTTGTTGTAGTGCTGGGAGGGATCATAGACTGCTGCTACTGTGCCAGTCAAAGCTGCTATACAAAGGTTGCATCCAGTTGATAGTGAATATTTACATTCTCTTTCTGTAATTATTACCGTTAGAAAACAAATGGTAAGGTTAAGGCACCTTAAAAAAGCCATTTATTTCCACCTGTTTTTGTATCTGATTTTATATATTGTTGAAAAAATTATTTTAAGATTTTAAGAAGTTCAAAGTGAATGAGCTTAACTGTCGATGTGTCTACCTTCCAAAAACGATTTGGACTTCCAAAACTAGCATAGAGCTAGTTCCACTGGGTTTGTATTTGGATCATTTTGAAATATTTCCAAGTATATATTTTTATAAAGTTATCATGTATAAGAACGGCATGTAAACTTTAGTCTACTACATAAAAGTCAAACATGTTACACACCAAACCAACATTCCAACCTCCTGCACTGTTACTGAAAGCAAATACTGCATGTTGACCGTAGAGCATATACTCTTAATTTTGGCCATTAAACATAAGAAAAACATTGTTTTTCCCTCTAAACTGGACCAAATAAATTAAAAAAACAAAACTTCTTTATGCTCTTGTAATTAGCCATTCCCACCCACACGAATCAGGACAGATTGTTATGGTGTTTAAACAAAATCGAGGTCTTTCTGTGTTCAAAACACTCTTATTATTAGGTTTGTAATTGTATAATTCTGTTTCTCAAGGAGCTCGTCGACCTTTAATATGTTAATATGTCTCCGCTGCAAAGGCAGTCAACAATATCCAAATGGTATTAAATTATTTACCCCCCCAAAAAACACTGGCACATATAAGAGTTTCACATGGAGGCTGCGCACAATGTGCGTTTCCCACACCATGACTGTACAAAGGCTGCATCAAGCCAGACAGAAAACATTACATCATTCCAAGTAATATTTTCTGTCCACATAAGTGGTAATGTGTGCACTTTCACTGGCACACACGTTCTCATTTAGGCAAAGGATTTCAGGAAGGAATACTGTAGCCTTTTGTGTGATGCAGATTAAACTAAGCTCAAGTTGGAGACTGGGAAATCACACCGTGGCTTTGCTTTGGCTTAATCCTGCCTGTGCATGGTGTCAAGATTTTGAATAATAACGTTAAGTCACTCCCACAGCTTGAGATATAACAGAAAAGTTAGAAAACTGTAGCCATATCAGAACTCAAAGTGCAAAGCAGTCAACAATTAAGCATGTGACAACCGTGTCAGCTGGAAATCACATTACAGACTTCTGATAATTTGTTAAGCCAAAAAAGTTTTAGTGGAATGTTCCTACCAACCAAATAATGCAGAGACGCAATGTTTTAGCTTCATGTGCAAGTCGTAGCTGGATGATGGTCGATATAATGTGCAGAACTGGGGCGACAACACTGTTGTTTTCATTGTGAGTTCCATAAGTGTTCAGTTTAGGCAACAATCAATGATAGGTTTGATAATTTATGATAATCTTTTTAAAAATTTAACATCTTTACATCTACTGTCAAATATGGAAAAGAAATAGTAAAAACTTATATGTGATTACTCATGAAAGTAATATCGATATCGAAGGGAGAAGGTATATGGCATTAAACGTGCTGTGTACATGGTTGATGTGAACATGTTGTGACTTCAGACTTACTCAGGTCCTATATGCTAGTTACTGGTATTCATAATTTGTCCATGTTCTTTACTTTAGACTACATGGGATTTTTTGTACCTGTAGTAAAGCATTGACTTTCAGAAACCTGTATTTTCCTACCACAGGGCTGGTTCATCAGAGCCTTTCTGCTGAAAACAGCTGCCTGTTGTGGCTGAGAAATGATGTAATGTGAGCAGAGATGGTGAAATGAAAACAAATGAGTTAGAGGATATAAAGCTCCGCAGAGAAACTTTATTTGTACATTTGTCATTGTAAGCTAGCACTTCAGTGATTATGAACATAATGAGGAAATGTGTCTCTACTTATTTTGATGAAAATTAACCAGCTGGCTTTAGGCTGCTCTAAATACATTTAAATACATTTTCTTTTACAAATTAGTCATATAATATATCACTTTCATTTAGTTAAACGACATGAAAAATCCCTTTTAATTGTTTTCGTGCATTTACTTAGCAGGTTTCTGTGTGTCTGGCTGCACTTCGTTTACTACTTTCAAAACTTACACCTACTTTGGGTCTGGAGAGACGTAAACGCACCCGCACTGCCCGTTTGCTGTCAAGGCCGCAAAGAGTCAAGAACAACATTCAACCTTGTGACATTACACACCTGCATCCCCTCAACCCACACATGCACACACACTCACGCAAACTTTGACTGTAGCTGGAAGGAGTGATTGTGCGCTGTGTCATCCTCAGCAGTGAGGCAATTTGAAGCCTGTCTCCCTTTTTCACAGATAGATGCAACACGTCTCCCAGGATTGCTGAATACAAACACACTTCTGATCACTCATCCTCACTATAACCTTGAAGCTAAACAGAAGGGTTTATCACATGACACGAGGTGTGCTACTACATTTTTGCTGTATTAGAGCTCTGCTACATTGAATCCTGCTGTTGTCCTGAATCCTGCAAGTGTATTTATCCCACCTATGTACCAAGTTACAACGCTGCCAGTACCAAACCTATATAAATAGAAGCAGCATTTTCCCAGGTCTACCAACGAATGGCAGCCTGAAAGTGTTTAAGTGTATTATTAGTGTATTCCATCCTTTCTTAATTTTTAAAGGGTATAAATCCTCCTAAACTAAGCTGATACCATATCTAGTGTTCCCTGTTTTATCTTAGAACTGCAAGAGATTTGCATGACAATGTGGTCACGTCTTCACACTATTAAACTTAACAAGAGCATTAGCGCATGTGACAGCTGCCCTCGTTTCTCTGCGTCAGTTTGATGTCTATATATTATTTATCGTGCATTCATGGACATTCGCACTCATTGCGCAAAGTGGAGCTTGCAGCACTCCAAGTCACACGAATAATTGTTAAAACACAGTTATGTGGGATCTTGTCATAATAGCGGTACATATTCATTATGTCATGACCATCTGTTCATATAGAGAGTATAGCGCAATATGTACTAGATAAGTATTGGAACAAACATATTTGAGTAGCAGCCTATCAATTGATTATCGTGGGCTAATGGACGGCAGTGATGTGTTTTCACTAATTTCATTGGATTTAGGGAGAAAATGTGTGATGTCATAGAAACACTTGTGTTGCTCTGTCACTGCGGCAGGATTAACAACACAGGCAAAGAACTGACTTCTGCAGTTCCTCTGCTGTCTTGTGTTTGTGCATATCTAAAACTCACAGTCGCCACAGCAGGCTGTCTGAATTGCTTATGTTTCTTGAACATGGCTTGACCTCTTGTTTCACTTTTATCCTTGTATGTGGGGCGTCAACTGATGGACAGGTCACCCTGAGCTCGATGTTTTAAATCCCTGTCGTGCTAACTGTAAAACACCAGGAACACCAGAACAGCAGCAGGGAGGCAGCTGTGCCTTGAGACTGCCAGGTAATGGGGCAGCAAGAGGCTCCTGAGCCTCACAGGAGGCTAGAGGGCAAATTCTGGATGACTTGGAGATATATGGCAGAATCAGTCTTTCCCATGGGGATCCCGTCTGGAAGCACGACTGTGATGTAGGTCTTGGATAAAGGAGTTGTCTCAGACCTCCTCTTGAATTCTGCACATCTCTGTAGCTTAAACTTACAGAACTGACAGCTGAGCATTAGGAAGTGACTAATGTCAGAACCCGGATTTGCCACCTGCTTGGAGAACATCTGTCTGTCATCACAAGGCGATCTCACTCCATTAATCTATTGGATATGCTAATGAATTTCTTGTGGAGAGTTGCAAGGATTCCCAAAGGTCACTGTGTACTCTTATGCATTGCCTTTCCCTTCCATGCAATGCTCCATCCTTTAGCTTCATTTGTATATCACATAGAAGTACACAGTGGCAGTAAGCAACCCTGGCTCCTGCTGTCCTTAGACATTGTTTGTTGATGTCATGGAAGCATTTTGTTAATTTTTCAATTAGTCCTCTTTGTATTTGTGATCATTTGTAGCATTTGTGAGTAAAAATCTATCTAACTATATCTATATCTGCATATAGATATTTATATGTAGATATCTGTGGTTGTAAACAATGACTGATGCAGGGAATAGGAAGTCTTGAACCACATATCCTTTATTTGCCACAAAGATATCCTGACTATAACAGAAGCCTTGAAAAAACAGCAGATGGGATCCCAGATAGCTACAACTTTTTTGCCTCATGCTTTACTTGAGTAAACTCAGCTGTGACCAACAAAAAGGTCCAAATGAGATTTGGCACATTTGGCCTAGCATCAGTTGCTGTAGGTAGGTCAGCAATAGCTGAAACGAAAAAATAGTAGAAAGTGTCTGGAGCATTGCTAAAGAGTCTGGATGTCTGACTTTTAAGTGTTTTCTTCTTTCTCTGTTGCTTTTGTTTTGTTTAAAACCCCTCCTGTTAAAAAAATCCCTTTTAACAGGAAGAAACCTTCGTCAGAACCAGGCTCAGGGAGGCCTGTCATCTGCTGCGACCGGTTGGGGGTGAGAGGAGGGAGACAGGATGAAAGACATGCTGTGGAAGAGAGCCAGAGATTAATAATAACTAATGATCAAATGCAGAGTGGTGTATACACACATGGTGAGGGAAGAGGTCCATCCATCCAATTTCTTATGACCAGGAGGGTGAAGCCTATCAAGTTTATAGTTAACTAAACCTAAATTGCGCCTCATTTTTGTTGTTCAATGTTTCATTGCTACAATGACAATAAAGATTCTGAATCTTGCTATGAGGCCACAGTGCCAATCACTGCATGATCATGCTGAAATGGTAAATGGACTCAGAAAGCTCCTTTCTACTTAATTTGAGTACTTAAAGCGCTTTCTACTACAAGTCTCATTCACCCAATTACACCCACACACAGCACATAAATATAAATATTTTACCATTTTTATATATTAGCCGTTTTTAAACTCCAAAATCACATTTCATGCAGTAGAATGCAAGATATTAAGTTCATTTGAGACACACAGTTTATACAATTTATAAACAATCGGTTCCTTTGCATAGCTGTACTACTGCTTTTGGAGCCTGATCTCAGTACATGTGCTTCAGCGTTTGACAAAGAAGACTTTTAATACATCAAATAAGCCATGACGTTAACTGAATTCTGACTTTGTTGTGCTGTAGAAGCAACGACAGTTCATCTCTATATCAAATCCAGCTTGTTTGACAAAAAGGAAATATGGAAATTGAACTTCAGCAGTCAGTAATGAGATTTTAAAAATGTAAAGCTGAACAATGTAATATAGCAAACAGTCTGTTCTCAGTCTGCTGTTCTTAAACTAATTAACCAACAGTGGTTGCTGTTTCCACTGTGAGATCAATGCTTGGTCCTTGTTGGGGCTGTTGTGAACAGTTAGTGTGCAGTAGTGTGTCAAAATGTTTCAAAGGTTGAGAGGTTTGAGGTGGAGAAGAGAGAGCAAGTAACTTTCTTCTTTAAATGGTGGAGAGAAGGTTTTTTTCAAATGCTCTCTGGAAGCTGTGTGATTGTTTCTGCCTGATCCTCCTGCATATGCTTGGTCACTGCACTGTGTAGAGTCTCATTAGTATGGATGTCAGCGCCTCTCCTTCAGCTGAACCTGCCATGCCACTACAGTAGTAGAGCTGCCTGCCTGCCTGCCTGCCTGCCGCATTGTCCCTGGATGGCCGATGTGAGGCTGCCAGCTCTGTCTCCTCCCAAGGATGACTGAAATGTGGGCGAGCGTCAGAAGCTGAATGTCATGATTCAATCAAAGGCGATGTCTGTGCCTGGATGTACAGAACAGGAATTCATGTTTCATATGGCTGTATAAAGAGAAGGGTACATATAAGAAGGCACTGTCATTGCAATAAGCCTGCTTAAGAACAAAAAATTACAGCTGAGGTAAGACTGGGGAAATGGCTGTTTGGTGATAGTGATTCAGTCTACAGAGCTTCTGTATTTAGGTTGTACTGCAAGCATCAAGCAGCCCATCAAGTATTCATCTCTGGATTTAGGCTGTGGTGGCAGTTTCTGTAGCTTGGTGTGATACCTGACTAACTTGATTTTGTTGTGATCAGGGATTTGTTCTTCTAGTCAATAAAAATATTCCTTTATGAGCCTGACTGTATGATTGGGCTTCTTATCATGCTGCAGAATAAATTTGGGGCTGATTGGAGGCATTACTGAATATACTGGTTAATAGAAAAGGACCAAAACATTTAAAGTGTCCAAAAGCTTTGCACAGCACTGTATTTGTAGCAGTTATTTCATTTTTCTTGGAAAAGGTTTCAGATCGTCTTGGATTTACGTAGTTGACAGCCTGGCTTATTGTTTATTTACTTTGACACTTCTGGCTGTAGCTCTTTCGTCTTGTGTAGCGAAATCACAGGTGGTGATGTTCAGTACAGGCCAAGGACAGAACTGACATTGAGGGGAAAAACATATGACACTTCCAATATCTTTCTTGAAACAAAACAGATGTTTGTGAGTCAGGGTAAGCTTTTGGATGTAGGAAATGTGTGAAACGGAGACTTCTGCAGCACAAGCAAAGAAGAATCAAGCGAGCCAAGAAAATATAAAACCAGAGATCACAGATTTAAAAGGTACCAGGGTAAGATGAGCAATGGTAAGACAGAGAATATCTACAGAAATGTGGAAAGTGCCCCACGTGACATTAAGCCAGGACGAAGCAGCTGTGCACAAAGGTGAGGTTCTCCCTTGTCTTTGCAAAAGCTTCTGCAGGCTGCGAGGAAAGTTTACCCACGACTCAAATGGGAAGTTAGACTAAACACAAACATGAATATTTGGGAAATACACTAATTCCTCTTTAAGTGTCATAATGAGAGAAAGAAGCGCTATATATGTTACTCATGCCTATATGTTAAATATGAAGCTACAGCCACTAGATAGGTTAGCTCAGCTTAGCCCAGTGGTGTCCAAACCCAGGCCAGTGTCGAGGGCCAGTGTTCTGCAGGTTTTAGCTGTGTCCTTGATCCATCACAGCTGATTTAAATGGTTCTCCAGAGGCCTGGTAATAAACTAATCTTTTGATTCAGGTGTGTAGACCCAGGGTGAGATCTAAAACCTGCAGGACACCGCCCCTCGAGGCCTGGAGTTGGCCAAGCCTGGCTTAGCCTATCTTTGCATAAAAACTGGAAAACGGAGGAAATAGCCAACAGTGCAGGTAATTGACTGATTTTATGGGTTTTTCATGTTTCATTAGCTGTTGCTTGTTTGTTACTGTGTAACTAGCTGTCACTTTTTAAATTGTTCTACTTTTGTTAAGACTTTTTATTATAGGCTATCTAGCCATTTTGACTGACAGATGGGTACTAGTAAAGAGCAGTAGATGCTCTGTAGCTGCTTGCAAGGCCTTGCTTCAGCTAATTCAACTCACAGAACTGCACCTCTCTCATACTTACAACTACCACAGCTTGCTGTGTGGTTAGTTGCACTAACAGAATGTCCAGGAAGTCAGTTTGGGTGACAGGTATTCTAGTTCAATTACTTAACTAATAAATTAGCAGTCCATCTGTGTTCTGCCTTGCATGCATAAAGTCTGGGGAAGCTAGCTTTAAATCATGACTTAGGACTCCTCATCTAATATGGTTAATTCTGGGCCCCAAGAAATCAAGATGCCAAAATCAAGGCTTTGAAATTAGTTTTCACAAACCACTGGGATGTCACAGTGACTGTGTTTGTCTTTTATATAGGCTACAGTACATGCTTGAAAGCCTCCAAAGGACTTGAGCCTTGACTTGGACTTCATGACCAAAACTTTAGCACTATCTCACAGAAAACTCAGCCTCAACCTGCTGGGCTTTTAAGTCTTTTACATTTTCTTGTCCCAGTGCAGTGTTCAAACCATTATATCCAAGTGATGTTTATACTGATCATGAATGACGGGAAGGAATGACTGCATAAGTGTAAAACAACTACCCAAGAGATGTTTATGTATTCCTTCTCTGTGCACCCATGGCCATTGTCCTATGTTCCACCTCAAGGCCAGAGGATAAATTCTCCTCCTCTCACTTCGTGCTGCTTCGTCATCACTCCTGGCCTTCAGTCAATCGGTGTGACAATGAGATGAAACTGCACTGCCTTCACAAAGTCACCTGATTATACAATATTCTGTTTTTAGCCTTCACAGCGTCACCTCATCTATTCACATACCGCCGTGCTTCAAAACGCTTCCAGGAACCAGAGATGAAACTTTTTATTGTTAGAGCTGTACTTGGAGGTCCATTGATGTAGCCTAATATTACATAAATTGGTTGACAATGCTGGGCTTTGTTGAGCTGTGATTGCACCGGGGTCCTGCTGCGTGTGCTTTGCCATTTCCCACTAAATCTAACTTTTAAGACGTTGCATTTCAGTCGTCATGGTTTCTTAGCTTCCCCTTGCACCTGCTCTATGCAATGCACGCCACAGGAGTGAGAGTTTTTCCAGGCATGACTCAGAGACAGTGACACCCCCGCCCATAACACTTTTCCTCCTCATGTGCTCACAGTAAGACATATTGACATGTTGTCTCAGTCTTTTTGATAATGCATTTGGTCCTGCTAGATAAGAGGCCCATACATCAAGCTGTCACAGGTCTGTCGAGCAGCAGCCTCACCTCATCACTTATATTCTCTCTTTCATTCTGTACACTTTGACTGCGGTACACTCCCACACATTTCTGTTTACCTACTTTTATTTTTCACTCTTTTCTGGGAGCTTTTAATTCTAAAATAACCTTTTCTATCATTTCTTTCTCCATTGTGCCTTCATTAGTAGCCATTCCTTTCTTTTAAAGGGACAGTTCAGCTCAGAGTAAAATCCACATATTTTTCCTCTGGCCTGTAGTGCTAGTAATCCATCTCGATTGCTTTGGTGTGAGCTGCCCAGATCTGGAGATATTGGCTGTAGAAATGTCTTCCTTTTCTTGAGTGTAATCGAACCAGATGGTGAGATGGTATTTTGATTGTGGTGCTTCAAGTGCAAAAAAAATAAAAATGAAAAGAAAATTGTTGAAAAAAAGAAAAAAAAAGTCTCTTTCCAATAAAGATGACCCAGTTTCTTCAGATAAATAAATAAATCAATTTAGAGATTTTAGAGATTAACATGTGTGCAGGAAATACTTTCTTTTGCCTATATCCACCAGACTAAAGAAGATTGGAGCTAGTTTTTAGATGAACTGGCCCTTTAACTGTCCTGCATTTCTGACACCAAGAGCATTTGAATTGGGCTCCTTGACTCCTTCCCTCCTCCTTCATTTCATGGCAAGTATAAATGTGAGTTTTGACAAACAAAAAAGTAACGCCTCACTTGAAAGCAAGAAGAGTGGGAAAAAGTAAACAGCTGATGGAAAATGTATTTAAAAATTAGGAAGGCTTGGGTTTGAAATTAGAGGAGTGACCAGCTCCTGAGGGTAAACAGGGCAGAACAGGCTCATTTATCACAAAGCGAAGCCTTAAAGGCAGAACTTAGCCGAACAGGTGAGAGGAAATGTCAGTGAAACCGATGGCGGCTGAGATATATGCAGGAGCTCGTTGGTGGTGTTAGCAATTAATTTTTTGTTCATATACTTGACAGTCATTCATCGATTTAAATTATGCTGCCAATCTTGTTGCTGATGAGAATCAACATGGTGAAAGGCACACATCAATCTCTTTTGCTAAACCCAACCAGTGAATGTCCAGTAACGAGCCGCTCCTCATTCTCTCAGCACCAAATAGACCCATTTGTCCCAGTGCTGAGTCTGGTGACTCAGTGTTTGTGTTTTTGATTTGATATTGTTTGATTATCGTTATTCATGGTTTTGGTTATCTTTATTTCTTAGTGATCTTAGTTTTTCCTCCCTCAGTGTTTATCTTAGCCTGTGTATAGTCTCTGTTCCCGCGTCTACTCTGTGCCTTTCCTGTGTTCCACATTTTATGTCTAGTCACCCTTGTTTCTATGTTCCCTATGTCTCCCCAGTCACTTGCTAAGCTTGCATGTCTGGAGTCTGAGTTTCGATCTGCGTGTTTCCTGTTTTATTTTGATAGATCCGTTGGGTCGTACATCCTGCCTGCCACAGCACAAACCACGACACCACTTCCATTTTGTCAAGCTCGTTCCTTTCTCAGCAAAGTGTTCATATTGTCCTTGGTCTCTGTGCAGCTCTTGCTCCCAACTTTACAGATATAGATTGCTGGCCAGGATTCCTTGGCATCACATTTTAATGTGCTGGGTACTTTTATGCATAATTTGTCAAGGTGCAGGACAGAGGCTGTAAATGAGTGTAATGTACAGTACCAGTCAAAAGTTTGGGCACACCCTCTCATTTAATGTTTTTTCTTTATTTTCATGACGATTTACATTGTAGATTCTCACTGAAGCCAAACTTCAGCTGTCAAACAGGTGGCATTATTTTAAACTCCTGAATACTTTGGTATGCAGAGTTCATGGCTGACTCAGGCACTGCCAGGAACCCTATTCCTCTGCCTTCAAAACAAGCCCATTACTCCTCCACTGACATTTGGTTTGCTGTGTTTGGTTTGCCACTATAGAAAGAAAACCAAATGTCCTTTGGTTACAGAAGTCTTGTCTTTTATTCAGAAACAGCTTTGCACGCCTAAACTGCGCTGCCATGTTCTGCCGTGAACTTTAACATTTAACGTGCTAACTCAGGCCTGTACACTGTGAGATGTAACTCTTTGGTTTTCTGCAGTTTCTTTGCGCATTGCACGATCATGTGTTGAATTTGCAGGGACATTCACTCCTGGGAAGATTTGCAACTTTCCTGAATGTTTTTCACTTATGATGCAATGGACGACCTCAGATTCTTTCACCTTATAACCATTCCCAGACTGATGTGCAGCATTAATTGCTCTTCTAAGATCATTCCTGATGTCTTTTCTCTGTGGCATCGTGTTAACACACAAATGAATGCTCCAGACCATCAACCTGCTAAAACGTCTGCTTTTATAGAGGTGTTCACTCTTTGTGGTGATCGGTTAAGCATGTACATCTAATTGGCAGCACTGTGTCTGTTACTTACCCTTTAATTTCTATGGAATGGTGTACTCGGTTTTTCAAAAGACAGCATAAATGTGCAGTGAAAACTTTCTTTTTCACGTGTCTGTAGTTATCATTAAAATGTTTGTTTTCTTGCTGTAAATGAGAAACAAATCTTTGATTTGTTCAGTGTTTCAGAGGATGACACCTCTGCCACTGTTGGCACTGTCAGTTTCTGTAAATCTCCTTGAAGCTGCACCTTGATTTAGCTCTTGTAAGCCTTTTACTTTAATAGGCCACACGTTGGAAAAACGCACATGTGAATAAACTCTCCAGAACTGATAACAGTTGTTTCTGTAGCTATTTTTATTTTATTTTAGGGCGAATCCTCTATTGATTGGGCCTTTCTTGTTCTGAGATCAAGGCCTTTCCTCCAGCTCAAAATGTGGTCAGGATTTTCATTCAACATTTCAAAGTGTTCTCAGGGCACTCTGGCACCAAAAATGCTGATCCCTGGTTCTGAGTGATGTATCCTTGAACAAAACAACTGTACTTTTGCATTATTTATGTGCTTGGTGTTTGGTATGCTAATAGTGAACATTATTTTATTCCTCCAATGACATATAGCTGCTCTCATCCTGGTGTTACACAGCCCCAGCTGACCAAGACCATCAGCGACGCTGTCAACGGAGGAAGGGCAGCTCCTTTCCTGTGCTGCTAGTGAAACTTTTGGTTGCAATTTAACTAAAACACCAGAAGTCACCTTGTAAAGACAGTTTTATAGTTTTAAAAGTTTGTTTTGAGACTATAGCTTAATTCACTCTGACAGTCTAAAATATTTTTGTGCTATGTTGTTTCTCTGCTTTATTAATTTACTGTCAGAGCAGCTTAACTGAGTAACCCTTTTATCTTATCAGCCGCCCAAAATCCCATGTTTTATCATTTCATGTATCATCCTCTGCATCCAGCAAATCTGCACATCAGCAGAAACCACTGCAGAATATACATGAATTTTAAATTTCCCTCAGACGCAAGCCTGAATCATGATCATCTAAGAGACTAACTGCCTAACTAGCTGACTCACAGCAGGTTTTTTGATGATCACCGGGTAGTGGTGATGTAACAAGCAATCCCTGGAAGCCAGAAAAACACTCTGCTCTGTATGCTGTAAATATATCCAACAACTTAAGAACATTAGTGTTATTTAAACATACAAATTAAATCCAGTAAATTGAATCCACTGGACAATAAAAAGAAATACTGTATGTCCCTTGCACTGGCTTCTGGTTGGGCACAGATATCAGTTTAAAATCCTCACTCTTTCTTTTACGTCTTTACGAGGAGAGGCCCAAACTTATATCATCAAGCTTCTTCACCCTTACTCTCCAAAACAGATCCTTAGATCCACTGATGGTCTTCTGACTATCCCACAGACCCGTTTGAAAACAAACGGGGATCACGCTTTCCAAATCCTACCACCAATACTGTGGAACAGGTTAGCCTCCCCCTCTATACACCATTGACTCTTTGGCTTCTTTTAAAAAACAGGTGAAACATCTATTTAGACAGGCCTTTGGGTAATGTTCTTGTTATTGTGTAATATGTTGTTTTGTCTGATTTGTTTTTATATTCCCTGTAAAGCACTTTGTAACAGATTCCTGTCTTAAAAAGTGCTATATAAATGCATTTTACTTACTTTTACTTACTATACACTTACAAATATCTAATTAGCCAATCACATGGCAGAAATTCAATGCATTTAGACATGGAGACATGATCAAGATGATGTGCTGAAGTTCAAACTGATCATCAGAACGAGGAAGACATAAAACATAAAACATAAAAACATCCAGCCTGCTTTCTATTAACTGTTCAGGCTAGTGATGGTGGTGGTGTAATGGTTTGTGGGATATTTTCTTGGTAGACTCTGGATCCCTTAGCATCAGCTGAGCGTTGTTTAAAGACCACAGGCTTCCTGAGTAATGATGTTGACCATGTCCATTCATTTATGACCACAGTGCACCCATGGGATGTGGTGGAAGGCGAGATTTTCATCATGGATATGCAGCAATTGTGTGAGGGGGTCCAATCCATTACTAGCAAGGTATCCGGTGAGTCTAGTTGAGTTAATAACATGAGAACAGGAAGCAGACATATTTAGTTTGAGTGGTGCAAGAGGGCAGCTGGTGTGAGCTGCATTAGTCAATGTACACAATATGTCTGATAACAAAGGCGGGCCTCAAAATTGAAGGGCCTTGTATCAACAGCTCTAAATAATGAATCTGAATGCAACCACATTAATATTGTATTTTGTTTCAGGTTTTGTATATGAATGTTTTTAGGTGTGTATTTCTTCACATTAGAAAAAAAAATGCACAAAAGGACATTAATAAGTAATCAAACAGAAGCACATCCAGTCACCAAAAGCAAAACTGGCCCATTCTCTGTATCCTCTACAAGGGAGTTGGAAATATGGCTGCAGACCAAATGTGGTTTAACTACAGTAACAATAGCTGTCAGATTATTGGGTTAAGCCAATGCCACTTTGAGATTTGGGCACACAGCTATTTCCTTTCCTTTGATTATCGCTATTAGAGCAGTAAAGTGGTTTCTCATTCTTTATTTTGTGATCCCCTCAATATCAAATCTCACTTTAAGCTCATCAAACCCCAATAATGCCCTTGTGTGGTCTTAATGTCAGGCAATAATGCCAAATCCTGTAAAAAAGAAGAAGAAGAAGAACTAATTGAATTTCTTCAGTATAGTGATTACTTGAGGTTTACCATAAAACATATCATATTTCAGTCATTTAGTAAGTGGGTTGGGTTGATTTCAGTTAAAAATCTCTGAAAGATGCAAAAGGTATATGATATAAACTATGTGTGCTAGCAGTAATATTGTTTCACTTTTTTTAAATACACAATGCTGTCCTGCATTGTGTCTTGCATTGCTTGTTATAGTCAACAGTAAACCCATTAACCATTAAAAAGATTAATATCCCGTACACAGACTGTGAATAATGAAGGATTTTCTTTCATTGTTATTATGTAGACAAACATAAAGTGGTTGCCTTCCCATTTAAATGATACCTGTTGGTTTCAGATTGATGCTGTTGGTGTACAATGTCATGTCATATCAGTTTGAGATTATCTGAGCTTTGTGACATGGTGTGTTGTCCTGCTGGAAGCAGGCTTGTGAAGGTGAGTCATAAAGAGATGGACACGGTCAGCAACAATACTCAGGTAGGTTGTGGTGTTTAAATGATACTCAGTGGGTACTAAGGGGTGCAAAGTGCCAAAAATAAAATAGCTCCCACATAATTACCAGCACTAGCAGCCTGAACCATTGGTACAGGGGAGGGTGTTTTCACATTGTTTACGCCAGAAATCAAGACCCATCAGACCAGGAAACATTGTCCAGTTTCGGTGAGTCCGTCCAAATTGCAGCCTCAGTTTCCTGTTTTTCACTGATAGCACTGGTGTGATCTTTTATTGCTGCAGACCATCTGCTTCAATGTTTGATATGTTGTTGTTCAGAGATGCTCTTCTGCATACGTTTGAGTTACTGTTGGCTTCCTATCACTTGAAAGCATCAACAAGGCATTTTCACCCAGCGAGGATATTTTCGTGTTTTTTGAACCATTCTCTGTAAACCCTGTTATGCCCTTATGAACTTTGTAAGATGAACTTCTTAGTAAAACATTGCTTCTTTGTGCATCCAGCAGGTATGAAGCAATTTTTATTTATGAGTCTAAATCCAATATTTGCTTTCCTTTTAGCTGTTTTCACTCTACACTCGCTGCTTGTTCTTTAGCTGCTAAATGCTCCTCTGGGTTAGCATTGTGGAGTGGGGTTTTATGGCTGGAAACTACTGGCTGTTATGGCTTGAAGTGACACTGATGAGATCATGTTGAAAGTGAAGCAAAACTGTAATGTTGCACACGGGGAAAAAACAAGAATAAGCTGAAACACTGCATAATGCTGTAAAGAAGAACAGCAGAGTCTGTGTGCTAAAAACACAACAAGTACAATATGTAAAATTTGTGAAAAGTGAAATGATGTGGATTATTAATTCTGGACTAATTCATTGTGGTGATATCACAGCTCCCTTAAAAAGAAGACAGGAAAATCACAGCAGGGTTTCTTTTATTATTTTAATTCTTATTGTCTGTCTTTTTTATGTATTTAATAAATTTGTAGGTCTCTGTGGAGAACTCATTTATGTGACTCACTGCTCCACTGATCATTAAATGTCAATTTACGGATTTGTAATTCCTGTGTGGAAGACTTTGCTGCAGTTTTTGTAATACTGACTGCATTGTACCGACGCTTCATGTTGACTACGGTATCGGTCACTGCCTGATCAGTGTTTGCTATTCTTTCTTGAAGCTATAACTCACTGTGTAAACAGCAATGCAGTGAGAGGGGAACAAGTGGAAATACAGTGGCTATGCATCAGTTTAACTCTGATGCAGCTGATCTCAGCCTGACAGCAGCTCTCCGGCTGATGATAAGCTATGTTACCCGCACTTCTCCCCTCTGTTTGTGTGTGTGTGTGTGTGTGTGTGTGTATGTGTGTGTTGGTGCAGCTGGCCTGACAGCAGCTTGATGGTTGTGTGTGATGGAGTGCTCACAGCAGGCTGACCAGAGTAATGAGAAGTGCATGGCTGCAGCTGATACTCCAGAGCTTGGCTCACCTGAAATGGATCCCGACCCACGCAGGCAAACCACCTCACCCTGATACAATAAACTTTAAGCTTTTTAGAGGTCATTCATAATGCTGCATTTAGCCAGCTTGTTTTCTTTTTGACTGCCCTTTGGAAGGTTTATGTGTGACACTATCAGTGTTTTTAATGGTGGAGGCCCATCTCTTGACTGAGGTTTCATAAATGTTAGTGTAGAAAATTGACCACTTCATGGGGAGCGCACCCCAAGGAGAAGAATTCTCTACTGTTTATCATTTCAGTTGCTGGTCAAGTAGCTCTGTGGTCACGGACAAGGTGTGTCAAACTTCAGGCTTGATGTTACTGTCAGATCGATGAGATGTTTCGAGTTGTCTCCTGGGTGTTGTCCTCTGGAAGCCCCGTGGCAGACTTTTTATCAGACGGGGATTTGTTGTTAGTACAAGGACACACAGTGCAGTGTGTGGCAGAGGGACCAAGTGATGCAGGAGGCCTGTCGCAGTGATACGAAGGAAACCTTGCAATCGAATGTTATCCTGAAACTGTCTGCACAAGAAAAAGAGCGTCATTTGTCCGAGAAAGCCCCCAAATCCAGCATGTGGTTACATTGCAGTGGTAATGACAATAACGTGGCAATAACATGCTCACAGTCATAACATGCTGATGTTTAGCAGGTAGATTTTCCATGTTCCCAATAAGCCTCCCATTCTTTTAACCTTATATTTTTATAATTCCCCTGAAAAGACCACAACAAATGACGTCTCTGCTTAGCAACAGCCTGCTAATCGCTTATGTGTCTGTGCCACTCTTGTCCAAAAAACTATTGAAAACACATGAAAGAACCATAAACTCACAATGGGTGGGCGGGTTACTTTTTGATAAGTATAAATTCTCTGCTAGCTTTTAGTCTCTTCGGGGAAATATTTTTGAACAGCAGAAATTAAATAAATGGACCCTCATCCTTTAGATGCAGTAATCGGCTGGCACGGAGATCACATTTTTTATTTGATCTAATTAGATATGGGAATTTTTACAACAGCAAAAAACAACTTAGACATCTTAATTCATTGAAAACTGACTTGGCTCAATATTAATGTCCCTCTGTATCCTATCATTATGAAAAACATACAGTTAAACTGGCTTATGTAACATTGTAACACCTAGTTGCTCACCTTTAATGTATAGAGAGTTTGACTTTCTCATCAGGTACAAACCACATACTGGAATTTCCTTGCAGCAAAAAGGTTGAATCAGACGATCTTTATGATTTGCCGTACCTTGAAAATGCTCAAAGAAACTATGAAACTTGACAGGAAGAATTTAATAATGGAAGCTGACTCCGCCAGTGCATTGACTGATTATTAGTTTAGTTTGTAGAGAATCTGATACGGTGCTACTCAAACTTCAGTGAGTGAACAGGCTGTAACAAGCCATCCAAATTAAATGACAAAACAGGCTTTGTCACTTGTCCATGACCTCCACAATGACAAATGTTTATGGTCTAATGCTGCTATTGGCAGGATGACATCATTCCCAGCCACAAGAGCCAGCCTGGTATTGTTTTCACCTTGTAAAGCTGTGTCTGTGTGTAAAGCACAGCAAAATGTGTTACTGGAGACGTCTGCTGGTGCAGGAACTAACACAAAGGCCATTTTTAGTGCCTGATGTATACATCAGTTGACTAAAAGTTTAAAAGCAGCCCTTGATAGTTGGTAGCAGACATACTAGTTGGTAAATGTATTTATTTTTCTTAGTTTTCTTTTATTACATTTTTTTATTGATGTGCAGTCATGCAAAAAGGAAAGTTTTCACCGGACTCTAAGCAGTCCTGTGAAGTCCTGCTGCAGGATTTTAGTCGGGACTTTGACTTGACCATTTCAACACCTTAATTCTTTTTCTTTTCAGCAATTCAGTTGTTGTTTTGCTGCTGTGATCTTTCTCCTGTTGCATGACCGTCAAGTATTAGCTGTTGGACAGATGGCCTCACATTTGATTCCAGAACACTTTGTTATACAGAGCTCAGTGACTGCAAGGTTCCTAGTTGTCATGTCTGCAACACAAGCACAAATCTTAATCTCTCCACCTCCGTGCTTGACAGCTGGTAATAGGTGTTTGTGGTAATATTCTGTTTTTGTTTTTCACATGTAGAGCTGTGCATTATAGCCAAATATCTCCACTTTGATCTTATCTGTCCAAAGGATAGTGTTCCAAAAGTCTTGTGGGTTGGTCAGAAACAGTTTTCCTAGCCTAAGCCGTATCCTTTTTTAGAGAGGATGACAACATCTCCAAACAAGCTATACTTGTTTAGTCTTATTCTAATTGTACTGCCATAAAAGTTTTATATTTACCATGCTAACTGAGGCCTGTAGAGTCAGAGATGTAACCTCTGCTTTTATAGAGGTGGTCAACTAATCAAATGTATTTAATTAGCATCTCCCGGCTGTTACCTGGCCTGTTAATTCCTATAAGGATGCAGTTTTTTCACAGGACTGCATAGAGGCTTGCGAAAACTTTCTTTTTCACCTGACTTTACATTGCCAGTTAACTGTTGGGTTTTTGTTTTAATTACATTGCCACCCACCACTAGACAGCAACACCCTTCTCTTTCTCTGTGAAGTTGTAAACCTGCAAGGTGGAAAGTAAAGACAGATAACAGCTGCATGAACCAGCCTGGTTCTGCAGTACTTTAATCTAGAAAATTTATGGTTGTTTGCTATGTCACAATAAACTGCCAGATAACCACTCGACTGGAGCAATGTGTAAACACATTCTGCAAAGGTGTCTGGCCATTAACCTGCAGGGAAAGAAGGCTGCCGGTGCTAGCACTGTTAATGTTAGCCACACTGATGTGACATTGTGTGTGCACTATGTTATGATGCTGCAAAGTGTCATACGCTTCTTTGGCATGTAAAGTATAATTATGTTATTTTTGGTTAGTTTTGGTTATAAGTAGTAATAAACTTGCTTTTTATTTAGCTTAGATTTCTGGGCACAACAATGCTGGCTATTGTTTAAGCAGAAGAAATGTTTAGCAATCACTTCCTTTAAAGTCTGATGGTTTATTGAACCATTCCACTCCCAGACCCCCCTCCCAGCAGAGAAGCTTTTAATAACCCTGTAATAGCTACTACATTATTTCCTCACTGTTGCAGCTGATGCTATTCTTCCTTAGAAGACAGTCTCAGTACAAATACATAATCAGATTCTCCAGTCACAGTTTTGAGATCTATAAAAAGTAAGTATTCTCTATCTGATAATAATTTGTGTTTGATATGGGGTTTGTTTCCCCCACACCTGTCTGGAGTCTTTATATTTTTACATCATACCATCAGAACTGCATATTTTACAACTGGTGTATGAGCTAGTTTTTGTATTACAAATTCTTGCATTCCAAACTCTTTTAGCAGATGACTATGAAACATCCTTTTAGTGTCAGTCTACGCAGATACAGTGCAGTACTTCATCCTGAGCAGATGAAGTGAAGTGAAAGCAATACTAAGCAAAACACACATCTGAATTGAAGACAGTTTAAAATTTATAATTAAAAAAAACATGATTTTCTTGGTTCTTTACACACAGTTTCCCATTCTTCTCTCAGCTCTGTGCCTCTTTTTGTTTCTTTCCACCGTATGCTCATAAAAAACCACACATGCAAACAAACTGACAGATATACAGTACATTAGCTCAGGGGCTGACAGTGCATTTAAATACCTTTGGAAAACTGCCGCTGGTTTCCCTGACAACATTAGAGGCAATTGATTGTGCTCAGCTCCTCCAAGTGTGGGTATCATGCTCAATTCAATCATCAATGCACCTGATGTACAGTAGCAGTGTTTTCTCTGACACTCACTATGCGGGGAGGCTTCTCCCAAGCGAGGCACGAATGGCATGCCTGCAGGAAGTCATTATGACTTGTTTTGCAAGCTGTAAATGTCCTCCAGCATAGAGGTGAGCCTAAGACTCATGCTGCATTGCTGGAGAGCACTTCCATTTTAACACCGGATCTTCGTCTTCTCTACTTCATGCTGTTATACTAGAGGCAGTTTTAAGAGAAATGCTTTTTTTAAAATGTTTTTTTTACAACCCAGACAAAGGCTACTGAAAGTTTTGCTAACCAATCACACTATTCTTCCATTTCCCGTGACCACCTGTAGTGCCTGACTCGTTGGTTTGTGTTGCTGTTCCTGTTTTCTGCCCTTGTCTGACCACAGAAGTTATTGCCATACACACTATTTCTGTTCATTTTGTAACTGATGCCAGTGGAGCGCCTAGATGTTACTAAGCTGTTAGCAGTCTGCTGTCATCTCTCTCTCTCTCCTTCAGATGGTGGCTCATTGAGTCTGCTTTCACTGACATCACCCAGACATGCTTTTTAGAATAGCTGAAATAATTGAAGATAAACACAGCAGATGGTTGGAAAAATTGCTTTATGGCCGTTTGGTTCTGCTCTTGGAGTATTTGTTTGTGGGCTCCACAATTAAAGAAAAACAGACCTTTTACAAACCCTTCTGCTAACATTCACACTGACAAAGATCTTTATGTATTTTGTATATCTGCTTCCTGCTGCCCATTTGAATACATTTTTAGCAAAAAAAGAAAACGATTTCATCTCACAGAGTGGCTTTTCCTGTGCCATGAGAATGACAAATTTCTATTCTGCAAAATGTCTAACATTTAGGGGAAAAGATAAGAAGCTGTATTGTTCTAAGAGCAAAAGAAGAATATTGTTTTTGTTGCATTGCATTGCAGTGTATTAAGCTGTGATCTACTCAGACACATCTTTACTTAGAGTATTGTTTTTGCTTTAGAAGAAGGCTGCTGTACTCAATTTGAGCATAGCATCAGTTGGCCACATTATTTATTTTTGTTTATATCTTGTTTGTCTAGCAGTAGCTATATAATTAGGAAAAAGGATTCAGCACCAAAGGTAATATTGTTATACAGAAAGGCCCAGACAAGCATGATGGCTCAGTTTTTAACACTGTTGCCTTACAGCAAAATAGTCCTGAGAATATATACAGCTAAAACAAAACATCTGGGGCTAAAAAAAATGTTTATTTTCCTTGAAAACACATACTCTCAAGTGAATAGAAAATAGAGTCACGACAGTGAAAAAGTTGGATTTTCTTTTCTTCTTTAAATCTTCACACAAAAAATTGTCCATTTGCTGCACCCACAGCTTTTTAGACCTTTGGCACTTGAGCTCTTAATTTGTAATCTGGAGACATTTCACCCCGTGTTTCTTTAACCCCCTACCACACATCGGATTGGTCTGATAATCGCTTCTGACGTGCCATACGCTCTAGCTGCCCCCAGAACAACTCAATAGGCTTGAGATCTGTTGACTGTGCTGGCTACTCCATTTTACACAGACTAGTAGCTGATTGCGTCTTCCCTCTGTAGTTCTTGCCCAGTTTGCTTTTGGTCATTATCCTGTTATAGAAGGAAACTGTCCCCCAGTCAAGTGTTATCAACAGGGTGTGGAATAGCATCACAAAAATGGAGTGATAACCACGATAACTCTCACTGGTACACTTAAACTGTCACATTTCCTCCACAGTTTTTCAAAGATGATGTAAGGCACTCCTTTAGTATTTTTCACTTGTTCAACAAGTTATTTTTGAACCAAATAGCTGAAACCTAAATTTCTCTTTTTCCAGCCTTCACCTGTCCAGTGTGTGCACGTGTCTTTTCCTTAGATATTAGTTAGATATGGCTTTATTTGCAACTCTTTCTAGAGGGTCAGCATCCTCTCTTCTGCCTCTCTCTTGTGTTGACAATCAGACAGGTGTTTTATAGGTAACATTTAATGAAGCTGCCAGTTGGGGACCTGTGAGGTATCTGTGTTTCACACTAGAGCCACCGATGTATCTGTCTTATCTGTTTTACTTAGAGACACTTTTGAACTGTAGGACACATTGTTGTATAAAATCATCAGCTTTTGGGGGGACAGTCTCATGCATTGAATAGCCTTCATTCTAGTGAGGAGCATTATAGTCAGAAGAAGGTTGTTATTTCCATCTGCAATTTATGTTTGGCAGCAGAAATCTCCTTGCATTTCTGTGTGCATATATGGAAAAGCAGAGGCAGTAGCAGCAAGACCCCAGTGGAAAACCGAGTAGGCAATAGATATGACACTGTATAAGTCAGACACAGCAGGGACCTGGATAAATGTGGGTTGCAAAGAGACTTGCAGATACACAGAAACCGTTGGAGGCTAAATCAGCCTAAAGACCTATGTAAGATCTTCTAAATGGATACATAGAAGAGCATTAGCTGACTCATCAGTTTATGTTAACTGCAGTCAAGTGATCTGCAAGGTCTGTGGCCAAGCAGGCATTGGGGCTTGCCTAACACCATATTCAGTTTTTTGAAGTTCCAGCACAAAGGATTGTTTTGGCCATTTCAAAACTGTAATAAAACCTAGAAAGGCAGATGTTTCTTGCTTTATTGATCAGCGGAATAGTATTAAAGTAGCCTAAAATAATTGCAAAGGGGTTTTCTAGTGATCACTTAGTCTTTCAGCATTAGCTTGCATTAATGCATTTTGTTATTAGAACACAGAAGTGATGTTCTTGACAATGGGCTGCTTTACGCCCACATACCTATCCCATTAAAAATTAATAATTATTCAAACTTTTTTTTAATTTAATTTAAAAAATGACTGTAAGTAAAGGGTTTGTGTGCTTTCTACTCTGTGTAGCCAAGACAAATAGAAAAATAGAAAAAAAGGCCTCCACAACACAGAAGCAAAAGAGCGAAGCATATTGATAAAATAAAATTCATAAAATAACTGATGAATTTTTCTGAACTGATTTCTTAAATTATTTATATTCTCAAATACTTCTCTTTCTATTTTCTCTCTTTAACCCCTGGCAAACAACTTCTTATTCATGACAGATGAACAGTGCTGAAATTTATCCTGGGCTTATCAGTCTTTGATTGAAGCTTTAGAGTCTGTTTAAGCGATCTGGTGTGCAAAAAAAAAGAAAAAAAAAAGAAGATAAAAATACACTGACAGGCTAAGGGTGTCTAAATTGCAAAGAAGACACTCTAAATGAAGTTATTGTACATGCACTCACGAACCAGGACATGCATGCTTACATCTGGCCAACCCATTTTGCGCACTGTTTTGCATGGTACCTATTTTCCTGCGGACAAAAAGTCTCTGGAGGACGGTGCCTATTAGTGCATGATTGACATCAGTGGAATTTCTTATGTAATCCATGGAGAGACAAGGGCATTGTTATTTCTCGCTTTCCCTGTCATCTGGGTTTAGCAGCGGCTGTGAGTTTTTTCCCCTTTTGGTTCAGCTCCCAGGGCCAAATGATTCAGAGATGCTGTCACATGACACAAGATAATGAGTAGACTGCACTACTGCAGCATGACAGCAAGGAGGTCTGCTCAAATACATTGCAGCAAACTTTGCCTGAGCATCCAAGGACAATGCTTTGTTACTTAAAAGGGTTGTATGCATTGTGTTTTGTTGTTTGCGTGTGACTTTGGGGATGCTCATGGGCACGTTTGATATTTATAAGCTCTGTGCACAAAGGACATGTATGTGTAAGAACGTGTGTATAATGTAGTTTGATCTACAGGAAAGGAAACTTGATTGTAAACTGCATCCATATGATACACAAGTTGTAATGTTTATTTGGTCCAAATATCATTAATATTATTAAAATTGGGAGAGAACTCAATTGCATGCTAGGATAATTATCGCTCTAATTGAATCCAAAATGATGCTCGGAGTTGCCAGATGTACACCATGTGCTTTTAAAACATCTCATATTGTCTTAAGCAAAGAACACTGTGTGATGTGTTGTTTTGAAATTCAAAGACAGCCACAAGGGAGATGAACGTGGCAACAGAGTTCCTCTCCAGCGCACTGAGGTTAAGACAATTATCGTCTTGCTGCTACTGGTCTTTTTATCTGACATTGCATTGTTTTCTGTGAAGCATTGTGCCATTTAAGGATATGCAATGAATGACTCCACTCTCAGGCATGCACCATATGGCGCATTCAATTCGTGCACTTTACTGAGACATCCTGGGCTTTCTTTCTAAAAGGAAACCCACAAGAAGACATGCATTCACAGCGAGACAGAAAACAGCTTATTCTTGAAGGACCAATCCAGCACTCCTATAAATCTGAGGGAGTCAAAAGCTATGCAGTAAATTTTAGCCAGGAACAGTCAAAACAGATGCAGCATACATCAAAACATCATGACCTTTAGCGCCTTATATAGGTTTAAAAGACAGATTTAGATGAAACAAAGTTCTGATGATGAAAACAGTCACATGTTTGTGTGTTGTTTGGCTTTGTTAAAATCAGTAAGGTTTTAGTTTAGTGGAAGAAAAAGATGCTTTTAGAATGACTAATTAAACATAACATATAAGACAAACCTGCAATGCTAAGGGGCAGTCAGTGCATCCATACTGTATTATGCATAATTCATATTGTCATGAGATGCTTTTATCAGGCACCCTGGGAGCATAAATGCTACAATTAGGTCAATTTAGCCCATTGGTTGGTGGTTGCTGGGCAGCATGATGACATCACAAAATATCAGATATAATTCAAGTTTTGTGGGTATAGTTTAGATGTTACTGTGGTGAAATTAAAATGATACGATGCTTTTATAAGGTGTACTGGGTGCATAAATGCTACAAATGAGACGTTTAAGTCTGCAAGCTGTTGCCTGGCAATGTCATGACATCATAATACCTGTTTGTAGATAGACAGACAGAGATTGAGTGATTAATTTTATCATTAAATATTAGTGTACATGCGTTTTATTTTTTCTTTAGTTATCTGTTATTAACAGGTTGAGAAAGCCCTGCAAGTTTTGACAGATAAAATTGGTGGCATGCCCCTGTAACTCCTTTTCTTTGTCATGTGGATAGTATTGCCCTCTTCAGTATACGACAATTAATGTTGAGGTTCGTGGCCACTTAATTTCATGCAGGTCAGGTTATGAAGTGTTTTGCCACAGCGGTAATCTTTTAAATGCCAAACAATTTTCAGATGGTGTATTGATGGTCTAAATATATCGACAAATATAGCAACGATGGAAACACGTGTTGTCATGAAGTGAGGCCGGCATTGACAGTACAGAATAATAGTACTAGCTCAGCAGTAAAAGGCCACACGTCATGATGTTTTTCTGTATGCTCCACTGAGCCTTCAGACAGACTACAGGCCCGTGTTCTCATAAATGTACTATACATGTCTGAGTTCAGCGTCATAGTCTTTTCGGCACAGAAAGAGCAAAGGAAAGATCAGTCTGTCCACTCATGTGTATTCAGGCAGAAGGAACAACAGCCCGGCGCATTCTGTAGTGACTATAGTGACTTCTATCTACCCATTTAGAAAGACCATGCAGGATTAACATGCCTGCTTTAGAACCAAGTAAATCTTCTATGCTCACACAAACACACACACACATACACACGTTTACGGTATTTACACGGCATGAGTGCAACACAAGCATGCATGCACACATCACAAACGCACTGCATAAGTCCCCCATCATGAATATTGATAGTAATGAGCTTTTCCTCTGTACCTGGGTTCATGCTGTTGAGAAGGGATTGTCCCTTATGGCGGCGGTGGCACTGTCACCAAATGAAGATATGCAGTTCATCTAATATTGAATATCATCCAGGCTGGGATCCATAATTCATTATCTAAGTGAAGACGTGACTCTCGTGAAGAGGATGAGATTTAAAGGCTCAATGGGAGGGGTTGATAGAACAATGGCCCGCACCAGGTGCCCTCATTCAGACGGCAGCTGAGATCACTTCCTCTGTCTCTTCCATATCCCTTCAAGAGGTGAAGTTCAAGGCTTGTCATTGCAGGAGGTTATCTTGGTCTTCTAAAGAGCGGCCACAGTCCCTGCCATGCAGTACTTATGCTAATGAGCCCAAGGAAGCACCTAAAAGCTTTTCATTTGCTCTGTTTGACATCATGCCATTGGTGATGTTGTCTGTCTGCCTACATAGGAAACATACAGATTGTTACGACTTGCACTTAATTGCATTAAAAAACGGCATTGGGGGAAAAAAAGCTTTTTCATATTTTTTTATATTTATAATCTATTGGATGGAGACCTGTGACAGTGGAGGCTATACGAGTACAACGAATTCATTGTCACGTTCAAGGATCCAGTTTCGGTGATATGAGCTTTGTGACATGGCACATTATCCTGATGGAAGAAGCCATCAAAAGATGGCTACACTGTGGTTGTAAATAGATGGTCAGTGACAATACTCAGGTAGGTTGTGGCATTTTAACAATGCACAGTTGGTACGAAGGGGCCCAAAGTGTGCAAGAAAATATTCAGAACACGATTACACCACTAGCAGCCAGCAACCTGAACTATTGATACATGCAGGATGGGTCCATGCTTTCATATTGTTTAGCCAAAATTGTTGTTGTAGCAGAAATTGTTCTGAACATGTTCTGCTCTATTATCCCCGTGTTGGTGTAGTTCCTACGTCATCATAATAATGCTGGTGACCAATTACAGTATCTGAGCATTATATTAGCATTAATCAAGAAGTTAGCTAAAGGTATTAAAAACTATCACTAACAAAGTCAGTAGCAAAGTTGATCTGGACCACCATTATTATTAGGATGCAGGAACACCACCACCACAGGGATATCAGATACACCAGTCAATGTTTTTCCAGTATTCCGACGTCCAATTTCGGTGAGTTCATGAAAATTGTGACTGTTGCTGTAGCTGATCTTCAAGGTTTGATGTGTTGTGCATCCAGAGATGTTCTTCTGTATGCCTTGGGTGTAAAATTGGTTATTTGAGTTACTGTTTTCTTTCGGTTATCTGGTGCTGTTAACCATGTCATGTTCAAGTGACTTAAATCACCTTTCCTATCCTAAGGTTCAATTGAATCACTGTATAAAAGTATGCAGGCATGTTATAAGAGACTCTGGCTACTGAGTCACAGCATTGTTTTGAGCTAAAAGTTAATACCAACACACTAACATGCTCAGGTATAATGCTAACATTAGCATGGCTTCTTTGCTATATATAATTGTGTTCACGATGATAAGTCTGGTTATAGTAACAGTACATTTCACATCATTAGTAGTTGAATGAATGGACAACTTAACTCCATAATGTGACACAGTGAATATTGATAGTGTTACTGTCTTGGTATTTTTAGCTATATGCGAGCACAAGAGTGCTAAAATGCTTAGTATAGGAGCACTGATTGTTTGTGATACACAGGACATGCTGCTAAAAGTCCAATGTGCTGAATCTAAGTTGAAGAGTGCTCCTGCTGTTCTTCTAGGTTTCAAAGGAAATAGGAAAATAGTGAAAAATCCTGTCCTTATTCCCAGAGGTGATTGTGGATTCCTGCTACAGCTCTGAAGAGTGATGGAGTTATACAGACATATCATTAGGGTTTCAAGTGGGCGCATACCATCCTCAGCATTTTGCTGACTTGGCCCACAACGCCTCCAGTAAGTTCAGCAGTGAGATCCGGTGTCCCAGAACAACCCCTTCTCAGTGTCTGCTTAGTCCACTGGCTTTTTTGCCCAGTTGCGATAGTTTCTTTTCAGCCACAACCACTCACTGCAACATTCTGCTGCTTGTGATGTTTTTTTGATGGTTTGCCGAAATGCTTGTCCTTTAATCTCTAGGTCTTTGTGGAGTCTTACTGTAGATGTTGCCACAAATCCCTTGCATCCAACTTCCACCGGCCAAATCTGAACCTTTCAGCCTGGTTGCCTTGCTTTCACAGCCAGTTCACAGTACTATAGTTTCTCCCTCTCAAAAGCTTCTTATATGGAGCACAGTGGACTCAACAAAGTAGGCAGTATGATGTGAGTTCAACCACAGCACAATGTCTGATCTAAGGCTAGCAATGGCAGTTTCAGGGGCCTAGTTTAAGTTGCTGTCCATCCACCCGCATCTTTCAATCTTGGGCTGCTCCAATGGATACAGTCCAGGATTGGAGCTGTAGGTTGGTGGTGTTTTCCTCGGCATATTCTCAACTTCTCTTGTAAATGATATCAGGTGAACGGACATCGGGCTGGCTTTGCACTGATTTTAGAACTATGAGTTTCCATATATATCTGCCAGGCACTTGAGCACTTTGCTTTGCCTCCAGGTGTAAAAACCTTGGGAAAGGCGTTACATCCGGTGAGAATATGCTTGAGCATTGATGGTGCAGAGTCCAACGCTCAAGATGGGTCTTCACCCACCCACTGTAAAAGATTTGTGGGCATTGGGATGACATCATCAGTTGCTATGATGATAAAGTGAACCCTACTGGTTTTCATCTTACGTTATCTAGCTATAGATTTCATGACCTATCCAGCAGCTTTGCGATATGTCCTTCTGAACTGACTGTCATTGCTGCTCACACAACTAATAAAAGATCACTTAAGTAAATCTTGATGGGTTTTAACTGTACAGGTTGCACTAAAAGTAAAGTCACCCTTTTAAACACTCCTTACCTTTGTTAAACTTTCAACCAGACAATTCAAAGATGTGCTAAATACCGGATATTTAGTTAGGTGATGGCTTCCATTATTTTAATAATCAAATGCCGTCTCTTTTTTATGCTTTCTATGCTGTGCTTATGGGGTGTTGTTGAATTGCTTGTTCAGTCTGTAGATATAATGTTGCATTTACATTTAAAATCATTTATTTTAAAGATTGTTGTATGTGCTATGTTCTGCTTTGTACTGTGGTAGGTTGTTTGTACATTTATTGCTCCTGCTATTGAATTATCTCATTCACTTTGGAGACGTGTTGTTGCTGCCTGGAAGGCACTTTCAAAACTGATGCATCTGAATACTTTTCTAGGGCTATAGTTCATTAACTATAATTTAACACTTTAGCAAGTCAGATAGACTAATCGTTCAGACTGTAACTTTAACTTGGAGGGGATCATTTGCCCTGTAGTTGCAGCTGGATCCAGTTTACCATTATGAATAATTCAAACGATACACAAGGCCACTTTTAATTTAGATATTCAGAGCAGCTATGTTTACTGCGTCATCCCCTTTACAGTCAGCACTTTTTTTTCCCATTTTGTGTTGTGCTCACAGTAAGGGGAGGGTGAGGGAAAGACAATGAGATGAAAGAGGAGGCGAACATGAGGAAGCATTTATGCAGCTGCAGCAGCAAAGATAAAGAGCGCGCCTGTATGTGAGCGTGAATGCACGCCCGCTGCTGCTCTCAGGTAGATTGTTGTCAGACATGTTTTATTTGTAGTGAGGGGGAAAAAAGAGATGTAGTTAAAGCCTGAATATCTCCTCTTTGATGTCGCAGCGAACTAACAAAGCAAACAGGGAAACAGCCGCGTGTTACCATTCACACTGCTTCTAAACTCCACGGCATATCATCAGGCTTTCAGTGGTGGACCACATAATTGATATTCCTGCCCCCAATTAGAATAATAATTATCCCTGCTGTTCTGTTGGAGCCATCTAACTCCAGGGGGTTAAAAGTGATGGGGTTTTTTGTGTATTTTTACCCCGTGACTTTTAACATGATTGTTTACTACATGGTACAATAAAAAAAATCTGTTATTGCTGACCTACAACATGAAATGTCATGACATAATAAGATTTTAGTGGCAAATTAGTTTCCTTACAAAGGCAATGAGGATTTAGAACAGAGCTCTCTTTTATAAGTGTGTGCAACTGTAACAGATCAGAGAAAGTAAACTCAGATACAGCCGGACTCCTGCTTCTGTGAGCATTCATCTCTCACTGCAGGACATGTTAGTCTGCACTCACAGCTTTAATTATCCAGAAAGATGACTTTGCTGCTCATTAGGCTCAACCAGGAGACAGGTGACTGGCATAAAGGATAGATGCAGGTGATCTAGAAAACACACAACCCTAACCCACCACTCACTTCTCAACATGGACTGTTTGTCAAAAGCGATCGACCATTGAAGGATGAGAGGACAAGGGAACACGGTGGCCCTTCTGCATTTCCTCCTTTTCTCTGTGAGCTATGTACATTTGCCCACCGGGGGAATTATAAAGAAGGAAAAACTGTCCAGTTT
Source organism: Pundamilia nyererei (assembly GCF_000239375.1). Classification (NCBI taxonomy): domain Eukaryota; kingdom Metazoa; phylum Chordata; class Actinopteri; order Cichliformes; family Cichlidae; genus Pundamilia; species Pundamilia nyererei. The sequence continues at coordinate 2,617,806 of NW_005187445.1, read as the reverse complement.
CATTTTCAGCAGGCCTAAAGAAAGCTAAGATGACTCATGTGGTGAGTGTTTGCACTTAAAGTAAAACCATAACTGTTTGGGGCAATGCAACATGATGTACTTTCCTTATTGTGATTCAGTCCTTTTATCTGGGAATATTTTGGACAGTCATTATTTTGGGCAACCTAAAGAAAAAGCCTGCGCTGTGAATAATTGATAACTAACCGGAGATGGCTCCCAGCCTGTAGTTTATTTCTATAAAAAAGTTAACTTGCTGAACGTCAGCCTTGTGTGGTGCATATCTGTCATCTAATGGTTCGTGCAGAAAATACTGCTCAGCATAGTTTATACAGTGGAACTTGAGATGTATACAAACTGAGGGGATTATCGGTTTTGTGGGGAGTTTGAAAGTTTCTCATTTCCTCCTTTCTTTCCCCCCCAAAAAAGGTTTTTGCTCTTCTTGCCAGTGCTTTCATCAAGACAAATGGTCTTGGCAAAGCCTTTGGCCCCATAATTAACACCAGCCCAAGGAGGAGCCATCTCGGCCTGCGACCTGACAGGCCTGTGCTCACAATGGCCTCACACATCAGGGCCAACGTGTCACAGCAGATCTCCATTCACACCAATTTCAGTCCGCACATGTCTCATCTCATCACTACACTTCCCCAGGCTTTGTTGGATGTACAGTTTCTACCAGGTTACATGGATGATAATATCAGTATTGTAACCATCATTACCATTGCTCTCTCCACGATATGCTCACATTATATTGTATATTTATAGGGAGTATGTTTATTTCCCCTCTAAAAACGAGAAGGTTATTTTTCGTAGCACTCCTTTTAGCTATTTCAGGCAGAAAGCCACCATGTCCTTCACCACTGCGCTGCCTCCTTTGACAGAGTGGCTCTTTAGTATGGAGGTGGGAATGGACAAAGGAGACTTGGGAACTGAGGGCTCAGCAAGATTTGTCACATTTTGACACTCGCTTTGCTCTACTAACCCATGTCACACTAGGTCAGCGTAATCCACCCCATTTTTCCCATTTCCCAGAACAGATAGAAGTAGGATAGAGGTCATTGTGCATCCAGTTTCTTTCAGTTAGTCCATCTTTGATTAACGCAATAGTCTGGAGTATACATGCTCTAGATATTACTAAACTAGGTTTTAAAAAGTAACAATAGGTAGGTTTCAGTTTTGAGATTATTAGAGGGAATAAATTAGAATTTAAGTACTTGATGAAGAAGTGAATGCCTAACAGTTTTCCAAATAGGAAAACTCAGAGATAGAGTAGTTACAGTATAGCAATGAATGCAAACTTTTCCATATATGCTAAACCAAAGTTTTCTGTGCCCATAAAAACCCCAAAAAAGACAAGAAATACAAGGAATACATGTAATTAAATGTAAACATTTTTATGGATAGAATATTGAGGTGTACTCAAGGGGTTGAGGATGTCTGTTTTGTGGTCCAGGATCACTGGTTACCTTGGCTCTCAGCTGGAAGCAGAAGGATTGACCACTTTGGGTTAGGGATGAGTTACTGCCTCAAATGAAGGAGTTCAAGAATCTCCAGCTTGTTCAGGGTTCAGGGGAAAGGTAGAGTGACTGGTGCATCACACTGTACCAGTGGTTGTGGTACGTGCTGTGATGAAGGGAGCTGAGTATGAAGGCAAAGCTGTGAGGTAGTGATGGTAGAAATTAGCTTCCTCCAAAGGCTGTCTAGGCCTCAGAATAGAAACCCGTTTCTCTGGATCAAAAAGAAGCCTGCTGATGTGGTTTGACTGCCTCGCCAGATGCCTCATGGGTGCCTCAGGTGAGTTGTTTTGGGCAGGTGCAACTTAGAGGGCAGGAACAGGATAGTTTATGTCTCTCGAGTAGTCATGGATCTCAGTATCCTCCTGGATGAGCTGGAGAAGGTGACTTGGGAAAGGAAAGTGGTAGAAAATTAATGGATGGTTAATATTAAAATGTTTAATAACTAGAGACAGATAATTTATGCGTGAGTAGAGGGATTATTGTACATATAACGATACCTAACATTTAAATTCCACAGTCTGGTTTCAATTCACTTTCCCATTTCCTCATTGAGCAGAATTTCCATTCAGGTCTAAGTTTGTTTATGGATTTCTACGTGGAAAGTGACGTGTGACCGGCAGGTCTCCTTTCCCCATCTTTTCATGGTGATAAAGGGTCGCACAGACGCACAGGGATCTGCAAAGACAAAAAAGTAACTTTGAGAAGACGTTCCGACTGCATACAGTGTGGCATTATCACCTTCCCTAGGGATACTCTGATTAACTATTCCTAACCACAGAGATTTATGTGCTGCTTCTTTTACATAATTCCTTATCTCTGCTGCTATGAATAATTCATGTGAGACTAAAGAACTGAGAAGACATTGTGGTTGAGAGTGTGGGGAAATGAGTGAGGACATCTTGAATTGCCTTTGTAGGAAGTTTGAGACCTGAAGTAAATACTGGATTTTATAATTGGAGGACTTCTTTTAGCAGTAAAAAAAAAGTCTAGTGCAATCTTATAATGAAATCATGACAACCGCAGCATATTTATCCAGATTAGTAAGTAAGTTGCTCATAGTATAAAATATAGATTAAATAATTAGTGTAATCATGCTCAAAATACTGAGTTACCGTGGTAGCCACTTATAAAATGTTTTTTGTCTTACTCTTGCATATTTCTTAACGTTAAATTTACATTTTACAGCATTTCTAAGCTAAGTAAAGTATGACATAGAGACTTGGGGTCACAGTAACGTGTCCTTTTCTACCTCCTTTTCACATTATGCATGGCTACACTTTCATTAAACTGCATCAGCATTTTTATGCTTAGCAGCACTCACCCCCTACATAGTACCCCTGAGCTGAGCTCCGAACTATTATTTCTTTAAAATAATTTGTTGAGTCCATTAAAGAACAAACTCGAAGTTGTGATCAGATATTATGGACTTCTTGTGCTTGTGCACTGTCATATGACGAGTTGACAATGACATATAGCTGACTATAATAAGGCAGGGGCCAGTAGAAAGGTCCAAATGCATATAGGTAGACTACTCTTTGCAAACCTTTCATGCTTGTGTACTCACGCTGCATTAAATGGTGTAATGGTGTATTTGACAATATAGACACCAATTTTCCATACTTGTATGAATCATCTTGTTTCACGTCTTGAATGAAACTATATGCTTTTATGTGAAACTGCACAAGAAACTCTTTATATACACTTTTACTTAGAATAAACTTATGGAATGTCACCATGTCACATTTATTTCTATTCACAGTTGCTATAATTTTTCACCATGATCTTGATTTGATGATGGGAGAGCTGGACTTTCCCATCTCAAACACATTCCAGAAGGAATCTTGTTGGGGTTAAGGTCTGGGCCCTGTGGTGGCCAATCCTAGTGTAAAAGTGGTCCACGAACCACTCTTTCACAAGCCTTGAGCCCCATGAATTTTTATAATGTCAATGTGAAATAGACGGCTGACATCAGGGAGGAAAAGAATCCAGTGATGGGGGGGAAACTGGTCATTCAGTATATTCAAATAGTCAGCTGATCTCATTTTTTGTGCATAACATTGCTGAACCTAATCCTGATAAACTAAAGCAACTCCAGATAATAACAATGAGTCCAATCTTTAGGCTCCCTAGCAAATGGAAACCCTGTGTCCCAATTAGCTTAACTGATAAGTGGATTTCTTAAGGCTCTACAGCTGTTTAGTCCCAACCCCTTCACATTGTGAGTTCTCTTCACATTGTGTGGAAATACTTGTACTTTAATTTTTAAACGTAGTTCTACTGTTAATTTAAAAAAATTAAATACTTTGACATTTAAATGAGCTCTAAACATTATTTTTTAGATGATAGTTCAACACTGTACATAGTGTTGTTACTCTGTTTGTTGCCTGTGGTGTTATGCACTTGGTCTTTGGCAGTGTCTTTAAAGTGGACCAGCTTTATTTCCAGATTTGCAGCTCCATGTTTTCATTCTCAAAATCTGTTAGGTGTACCTCTGCATGAATTACAGTTCAAAATAATCTTGATTTATCTTATACTGAGCCTCTCTGCAGCTGCTCAGTTAATTCACTAAAAAAAGCAGTTTTCGCCCTTCTCCCTCATCACTCAGTGGCATCACTCAGCACTCTTCATTAAGGATATTCTCTCTGTTTGACATCATTTAGAGCCACGGGTCTAAAAAAACTGCCAATAACAGAACACGTGGTTTAAGTTTAAGATTTTATGTGAGGAAAAGCAGAGTAGGTTCACTTGATGGATGCATCATCCTAGATACCTGAGATGCAACCGGAACCAAAGTAACGTTAATTCTCCAACAGGACTTAGAAACAAATTGACGAGTGAAGCTCTCACATTAACCTGCTTCATGCCGTAGACACAAGGATTGGTCTACTGTCTGGTGAGCCGTTCTGATTCAAATAGCCAACTTATTTTGCGTAATGTATTCAAAGGAGTTTTGGTGAAGGCTTCCATCCCTCTCTTTGAAATCAATTCAAAGTCCTGACTGTCAGAAAAATAGCCAAACGACTTTGGGTTGAAGCTAAGCCTTCTTTTGCCTTTATGCATTTTCAATCTCAACCTTTTAAATCTTTCACACAAACTCCTTTTCTCTCCGTCGGCCTGCCTCTCTTTTTCTTCTGCCTGCTTTATTTTCCCCTTTTCATTCTTTTCCTCTCCTGCGCTGAAAGTCATTGATTCAACCGTCTACTAGACAAAATGTCCCAGCAAAAAGATGGGGGAAAAAGACACATGAAGGGTTAGTAGGCACTGTAGGGTCTATTTATACATATACAATGACCGAAGGTTTGCTGAAGTCTTCTGAGTTTGATGTGGTTGTGTTTAATCCCGTCAGTTTCTGCAGACAATGACTAGCTTTCAGACGAAAGTCTTTATTGTGACTGTTTAGTGGAGTATGGTTTTGTGGTGTTAAAGATGTAAATTGCATGCCTGTTACTCGTGGTTCAGCTAAGAGAGACTGGTAAAAAGAAGCATTTGAAAGATTAATACTGGACCAGCTTGATGTCATATATGTGCCAAATGTTATGTTTAAACATTTGGTTTTCATTTTCAGTTGTAAAAGTGAGAAGATCCCAATATTTGCCCAGGAGTAGAGTGGGGTTTTTTTTCTGGAAAGCTGAAAGACATAAAGTGAAATTATGTGTAGTCTATTTTGATTTTTTATATAATCTTGAAGGAGGACTGAAATATTTCTTCAATTCTGGGCTTTAACTCAGGCAGTAATATGTGTTAATTAAAATGTAATGCATCAGAAGTTTTTCAGTAGCAGTTTAAAAAGAGCATCTGTTTCATGTGTTGTGTGTTGATCGCATCAGGAATCAAATTTTAGTACTTTTCCCATTTTAGCTTATATATCTGTTTTTTGCAGCTTGGCTGCATGCAGAAATTAATATTTTTAATGAAACTCTTTAGAGCCGCACATCCCACATCGAAGGCCAGCTAAAGTAATGAATTTATATTAAGTAGTTCACGAAAATTTTCACAGGAAGGCAGTTTTTGTTTAATGAAATCAGGGGGAGGTTCTGTGTGGCCAATATGTTCTCATTCATGCGCACCAAGTACTGCTTTTCTGTCAGGTGCTGCTGCTACTACAAGTTAATGAGTAAAGGAAGTCACAAACTTATTTTTCTGTTATGATCAAGTAAACTTTTCACCATCTTCATCAGGTCCTGTTTGCATCTTTGGGTTGTACTCACTTTTTAATTTGTTAAGTTTAGGCATGAAAAACTATGTGATTGGCTCTAAAAACTGTAGCTCAATGCTGGAGTCACAGAAACATCCATACAGGAAACTTTCACAAAATTCAGACAGTGGGTTGAATGTAGGTGATGCTGAGTCTGAGTCTAAATCATGAGCCTCTGCTCCTGGAGAATCTATCATTTAATGATACAAAATCAATAAACACATTATTACTCATGAGTGGATCTATTTAAGTAAACAATGTGCTGTTAAGTGGACTTCCTTTAATCACAGTTTGGGCAGGCTCCTCTGACTGCTGGCTGCAATCATAGGGCTGTTTTTAACACTTTAGTTGAGCATTGACTGACCTGAGTTAAAACCTAGTAAAGTACAAGGTAAAGACAAACATCTAAACCTTAACTTAGGCTACGTCCATACTAATGCGTTTTCGTTTGAAAACACATCGTTTTCTCTCCGTTTTGGCCTCCCGTCCACACTGAGATGGCGTTTTCCCCAAGGAAAAACGCAGTGTTTTGAAAACATTCTTGAAAATGTAGATAAACGGCAGCGGGAAATGACGCAGGTCGATGATACAATGCTTTTATAGCTGTTATAGAGACTTGAATGTTAGAAATGTGTCATTTTAGCTCAATGGTAGGCTGGTTGCTAGGCACAATGATGACATCACAATATCTGATGTAGATACAAACCTTCAGGGGCCGAAAGCTACACCCACACTGAAAACGACTCACTCTTCCTCCATTGCTTTCAAGCTGACTGCTGGTCGTAATTCCAGCTATGTCAGTCATCAGTATCCTGTGCTCTCATTGGTCACTTTAGTCACTCTCAATTTCTTGGGTCACTTCTGGTCTCTGGTCTAGCCATCTCTTCCACTGTGGATGCTACTCAAGATGTAACCTTTGTGCCAAGTTTGCCTGGTCAAGGAAGCCGTTTGCAGCAAACAGACAAGCAGAGATTTGGTGTAATCCAGTAAGCGGGCTTAAAAAACAAGAACTTTTTGGTCTGAGCTGCTAGCAGCTAATTAAAACTGAAAATGGTCAAAAGTGAGGCTACTCCAACTGAAGAGACATTAGAAAAAGGTCTGAAGGAGCAGCTACTTAAAATTGCTGATCATTACTTCACAGTTGCAGACATTTATCTGAAAAAAAAATAAAATAAAATAAAACACTTTAAAATCAGAGCTGATCAAAACAAGACTAATGATGAAGGATTGAAAAAATCTGTAGTGGGCCGTAGTGCAGTAGCTTGATGGGGGTCAACCTGTGCAAACAAACCAGTGTCTAATTACATGTGGAACGTGAGAAATGGCTGCCGTGCAACTCATGTTTACCCCAAATTGCAGTGAAGAAGAAAACTCACGGGGGAAACGGCTAACAGCAGGGGAAAGCTAATCAGAGAGTTAATTAACTAAATTGACACATTATTGAAATTGAATCATGATGATAACATACCCATGCTGACATCACAATGCAGTGAACAAATAGATTAATTCCTCTCTGTTTTGCCCTTTAGAGGTATTATTTCTTCTTTAGCTACACAGATATTATGATGTAGACGACTGTATCCCGTATCAAAGAATCAATGCACTATGACACCAACTATCACATTAAAATGTGATCATAGAATTTCACAGCATTGCATTAACTGTTTAGGAATTACAACTATTTTTATACACAGTCCCCCATTTTCAGAGGCTCAAAAGTAACTGGACACACTGGCATCATTTTAAATACAAGGCTTATTGTTTATATTTGGATGAACATCATTTCCAGTCATTGACTGCCTGAATTTTAGATGTCATAATCATCTTCAAATGCTACCTGTCCTCTCTTAAGATGATTTGACGGGCCTTTCCTGCAGCCACTTTCAGTTGCTTGTCTTCAGTTACCATTTTTGAGGTACACATGAGATGCACATTCTCTTTTACAAACAGCAGTGCGTATAAGGCAAGCGGTGCATGCATGCTTGTTGGGTCATACATTGGTAAAACATCTAGTCATTCATATTTTTTATCCCTAAAGAACTACATCACCCCCAGCATCGGATGTGATCGCTGGCACTGAATTACGCCATGATTCCCACCCCCTGAGCATCTCTATTGACACGCATTTCTTAATAAATATATGCAGGCGTTAAACTGAGTGAGCTTTTGCTTCCTTGCGTGATTCTTACGTGGCGACTGGTCGGTGAGGCCAGTCATCATTAGCAGTATTAATGCCTTGGGTGGTTTGCGTAGACCGCGACCCTCTGACATTTTCTCTTCTCATTCTCTTATATACCCAAGCTGGAGATTAATGTGTGGTTTTTATTTTTGCTGCAAACTGTTTAACAGGGAAACCAGCACAGCCTCAGACTCAACCCTGCTGAAGGCAAGAAAGCACATGAGGAAGAGTTGTGTGTAAGCTCTCAAAATTATTATCCCAAATATGTACGCCTCCACTGCTCTGCTGTCCGGTCTGAATTAGCATCTCTGCTCTAAGCCACAGCTCTCAGCCGCTTTACACCATCTGTATATTTGACAGGAAACAGAGACGGGTTGTAGTGGTAAAGCATTGGTGCCACAGATCTTATGAGAATGGCCTCTGTGTTGCTGCCTCCTCTGAGCATTGTTCCTATTAGTCAGAAAGCCATTTGTGATGCCGCATTAAGCCCTCGGATGTCTAAAATGTGACAAATGATGATTACCTGAGGGAAATCGATGTTGATCACAATACTATTAATGGTCCCACTGCAGGAACAGCATCCATCGAAGTACAAATCTGGCAAGATTCACCGGCTGTGAAAAAGCACTAATTTAGAACTAGCTTTGTGTCAGGTGATTCATTTAATAACCGAGGTCTGAGAGAGGGCCGTGTTAAAAAAAAAAAGCTCACATCTGCTACCTTGTGCTTTTTTTGACATCAAACATACTGAACAAAAAGAAAACAAAACCTGCATTGTCTTATCCTGGCAGTGTGAATACAATCGCGCTGTTATGTGAGAGCAGCTGGTGAGTCACTCGCTGTAGTATTGCAGATAGAAAGACAGAGAAAGGGGAGGGGAGTAAAATACTTGATAGTGGATGCCGTATTACAGAGCACTTCTTCAGGGTCAAAAATATACTCACTCATCATTTATTCCCCTCCCCATATCTTAGGTCAACCAGGGGCAACGAGCTCAGCGGCACCGACTTTAGCTATGCGTTCGTCTTCCTGTTACTCCTCTGCGGGGGATAAAATCCATATGCCACCTAAAATTTATGGTCTACTTCCTGCATGTAGCCTCATATGAACAAGTCCACATATGTGTGTGAAGTGTGCTTCAAGTTGGACAAATAAGTCCTTCAGCATTTACGTGTGTGCCGGTGAGATCAGGTGCGCACAAACGCCGTAGGTGGTCTTTCCTTATGCATGAGACAGTAGGTTTCCAGCTGATCACTGATTTCATTTGCCATGTGGGCTCACTCCAGAGATCTGTCTGATGGCAATAGTCATGCTGGACCATAAATAAGACCCTTGCAATGACAACATCTGTATGCATGTGTCATGTTTTTCAGAATACATTGGCACCTCTATCAGTCAGTGGATTCTCAGAGCTTCATATTTTATTTGTTTGCTATTCCTTTTCTTTTTTAAATTCAATTTCGTTCAGCTGCTCTGACTGATTGTGTTTTTTTAAGCTCTTGACCATCTGAACTCCTGTTCCTTTTGGATAAGGCGATGGCTATTTACAATGTTAACTAAATGAAAGATTTTGTCAGTGATGGATTGTCTGATATCTTTTTAGTCGATCAAACAGTTTATTATTTCAAACACTTATAACTGATGCATCTTTAATATTCACTGCAACTGTGTTTCGCACACTTTACTTTTTTTAGATGTGTTTTTGTTATCTATCAACTCTTTTGGAAAACATCTTAAGCTTTGCCTGCTTCATGGTCCAGCGTGTTCACCAGGTAGCTGCTAACTTTCTTTTCAGATGTTGGGCAGGCAGTTTTTAGCTTTTTTTTTTTTAATTTATAAAGACAAGAACATTCAGGAGAGAGAAGGACATCACATAAAGTAAGAAACTTAAAAACAGGGCAGAGTTGGTAAAGAACATAAAAGAGGGCTACTTAGATATTTATTTCCAACTTCTCAGACAGTGCGTGTAAATGTTGTCAAGTTTTATTTGTTGATAGAGAAAAAAAGCATAAAAAATTAAATGAATAATAAGTGCAGTTTTCTATTTTTGTCACACTAAATGCTGCTACATTTATGCATTAGATGAGAAAAAAAAGTTCAATGCCAAGTAGGAGCATTTTCTGCTCTTTAACGTTGGTGCTCAGATGAACTACCCTAAACATGCAAACCTTGCTTGGATCATTTCAGCTGAAATGGGATATTTGTGTCACTTTGTGATTCTTTCTGTGATGCAGTCACACTGTGACGTGGAATATGGCAGCTGCTAGCATTAAATAACAACCTCCATTTACTAATTCCTTGTCTTTTCATTCTGGACTTACCATAGAGGCCATGTCAACTATACATAAGCACAGGAGGATATGGGCAGTGACTGCAGCATAGCAGATGTGGGTGGTGGTGGTTCGTCCCCATCAAGGCAGCTCCTCATCTCATCAGCCATCCATTCATTATTCTAACTGCTTGTTTAATTCAAGGATGCAGGAGCCTCTCCTAGCTGACTTTGGCCAGTAGGATGGGCACACCAGTCCATCACAAGGGCTGCAAGAGATTCTAACAGTCACACCGATAACCAAAGTTAGACTCAGTACTGACCAACAAGCTAGCAGTCTGAAGGGGAGAAGCCCATGTAGGCACAGGGAGAAAGGATTTATCTTACCGAAAGGTTCCGAACCATTTTACCATGAGGCAACAACGCTAACCAGTGCAGCACTTTGCTCCTCTCACTTTCTCATTCGGAACTATTCTTCAGATTTTTGCATCCAGGAAAGATACTTTTGTGAAACTGAGGCATAGCTGTGAGAGGTCACATGTTCATTCTGGCCCATATAGAAAACATTAAACACATCAAACACAGTTCAACGGTCTCCTTCCATAAGCCACTAAAACTCAGATCACATACACCTACTAATCGGAAGGCTGGTGGTTCAATCCCTGGCTGCTCCAGTCCACATGCCAAATATGCTTGGGCAAGATACTAACCTCGGGTTGCTCATATGAATGTGTGTGAATGTTAGATAGAAAGCACTTACACAGAAAAAAAGTACTTTTATGAATGGGTGTGAATGAGGCAAGTTGTATAAAGTGCTTTGAGTGCTCAGGTAGAGGTGAAAGTGTTATATAAGAACCAGTCCATTTACTATTTTCAGACAGTTTCAAAGCTATATAATGTGTTAAGAAACAATCTTAGATTTTCACATACAGACTTGTGATAAGGATTATAGACTAAATGATTAAAGGTGCCTGCTTACACTTAATGACATTTTTAAAAACAAACAGTCTGTTTTTAAAGTGTAACACAAAAGCAAGCAACAAAAATTTGCATATGAAACCTCCTTTTTTTGTCCTGAAGGCAAACTTCTCCCATGTGCGTGCTCTTTACATCAGGATTCCTCATCTTTCTTGCCCTTGCTATCGCATTGTTAAGTTTGTGGATGCACAATCACCACCTGTCAATCAGTGGAAAAATATGAATCCCCAACAAAATGTCTTTTGGCTCACTCTTGTGTGTGCATTAGATTTAGAAAACAGGGCATGCCAATGGTACTAATGGTCAGAAACCCACAAACTGATACTGAAAATCATGCTTTGTCCAAACTGATACTATGAGCCTATGTTCAGTCTTGCTTGTTGATCAAAGACCAGTGGCTCAACACCAGTGAGATGGTGGAGGTGTTAAAGAGGTTCTGGGAGAGCCTCATCATCCTCCCACCAAGCAATCATAAGAAGACCGTGCACGAACAGAGGATAGTGAGAGGTGAGCGTGTGTGAATTTACAGTTTGTGTGCTAGACAAAGGGAGAGAGTCACGCAGAAAGGGAGGAGGAGATAAAAAGAGAAATAGGTATAAGAGGGAGGGAGGAGATGAGGGGATGGTGAGAGCCTAAGCAAGAGAGGTGGCAGGCAATAAAGCGCCCCATCAATCTGGTAAATGAGTGTCCTTCCAGCAGAGGGTACTCTGAGAAATGCAGCCTGCTCTGTGTTCATCAGTCAGAGGTTTAACACTCATCCTCCGCTCCAACACTTCCTTATCGAAGGAAAAAGCAATTGAACAAATGCTTGGAGTACAGGTCGCTCTGCCAATTTACTTACAGTATGAACTTGTCTGCTTGGCACCTTGAAGGATCATACTAGCATTAGTGAGGCTTTTGCTTAAATTGCTATTGACACTTTCAGTCCATTTACACAAGTTTATTATGGGTGTTCATTCATTGTGACTTCTATTGACCTCAGTGTGGCTACAAACATCAGCAGCACTTTAAAATCTGTTTATATTTCCATGATTTTTTTTCTTTTTTTATTTCCAGGGCTATTTCTTATATGGCCAGTGCAGCAATATCATCTGGTTAACACACAACACCTTTTTCACTTTACACGACTGATTGCACGGTGAAGATGTTGCTCACGGGAGATGAAATTGACTCAATAGCTGTACTTAGCCTAAGAGCACTTTTTATGCTAGTGCTTATGTATTGTAAGATTTCATCAACCTGTTTGTCTGCTTGCACACTACCTGTCCACCAAAATACATGGTCAATGCAATCATGTGAAAAAGAAAGAACATCCTCTTTCAATTCTAGGACAAAAAAAAAAATCACGTCCTCAGAAATAACGTAATCTGAAATGCAGAAGCAATGTGCGAAAAACTAAGTGCTCTTTTATTGATTCCATAGGAATTAAGAGGGTAAGTAGCAGCCAGGTGCTGCTAATCAAATGCACTTGAGGTGTAACCACCTCTATAAAAGCAGAGCTCTTGGCAGTTTGTTGGTTTAGAGCATTCAGGCGCCAAGGAGGAAACACATCAGCAATGGGCTTCGAGAAGCAATTCTTGCTGGCCATCATCAATCTGGAAGGGTTATAGGGCCATTTCCAAATACTTATTAATAATTTGAAGTCCATCATCCTACACTGAGAAAGATTAGTCACAAGTGGGAAACATTCAAGACAGTTATCAATCTTCCCCGGAGTGAATGTCCCAGCAAATTTACCCCAAGGTCAGACCATGCATTGCTCAGAGAAAATGCACAAACCCCAAGAGTTACACCTATGTATGTTAATGGTTAAAGTTCATAACAGCACAATTAGAACAAAACAGAACAAGTGTGGCTTGTTTGGAAGAATTAGGAGAAAACACAACTTGGGTTTGTTAAGTTGTGGCTGAACAAACTGCAGATATCTCTGGGGGGGGTGGGTTACTACACCACCATCTCTCTCTCTCTCTGGAGACATTTATTTAAACTTATGCTATAAATTCACATAATTTTCTTCAACTATGCTACCACAACCCCAAAACAGATTTAGCCTTTCTAAAGTAATGCAAATGCAACTGTAATGTCTCCAAGCATGGAACAAAAGAGCAAAGCCCATTAACCTCCAGTCCTCAAGGACAGTCTAGACTGGGTCACTGTACCAAGAAAGCACATAATCACCAACTGTTTTCAGTGAACCAACTTCTAGATATATCACACACACATATTACACTATGACTGCATATAGCATATTGTACAAAAACACAGACAAACTACTCACCAATCACAACTTTAACTTTTAGACCTCATCAAAACCAGTGTCCTGGTTGTATACTCACCCTGCTCTCCTCTCTCCATCCTTATTTGAGAACCACTTTTTTGCTTTGGCTTGCTAAATATCATGTATAATGCTAGAAAACTGATGAACTACTCTATAAGACACACAAAAAAAATTCATAGTTGATGTCAACAGGTTCATGGGCATTTTGAACAAATGACAGAGAGCAAGGCCAGGAAGTGCAAGTAATATATTTCTGAGCATAGCTGAAAAGCAAAGTATTAAGGTGTTGCAGTGACCTAGTCAATGTCCAGACATCAACCTTACTGAAATGCTAACATAAGATCTTAAGACAGCTTTGCATAAACAATTGCAAGTACGCCTCACTAACGTGAGGCAATGTTATTAAGAAGAATGGTCCACAATGATCTGATAGACTGACAAAGTCATACACAAAATAAATATTTTAAGTTTTTGTCGTTAAAAGGCCAGTGTGTTTGAGGTGCGGACCAAAACGCAGACACGGGAGAAAAACAAAATATAACAAAAAGCGAGCCTTTATTGTGGCTGATATCATAAACACAAAACAAAGGCAAAGGCGAACTGAGAATAGAGCTAAACTAAAACCTAAACTGGGATAGGCTAAGACTAACATGAAAACTATCATGAATCAAAACAGGTACATGCAACCTGAACCTAAACCAAAGCTTAAAAATAATCCTGAGACTTGACATACATGATACCAGACAGACAACCTAACATTAAAAACACAGAAGGGTAATGAGGGAAGTGGAAACACCTGTGCAAACAGCTGACACAAATAAGCATGATGCCACAGGGGAAGGAAAACTAAACACACTGAACGTGGAAATACGACTTTCAAAATAAAACAGGAAACGTAGAGAGACATGAACTGGGACACACAAGCTTGACACAGGAGCCAGAGAGAGGAAGTGAGAGAGGGACAGAGACACAGAGGAGAGAGACACAAGGGGAACCTACACGGTCGAGGAGACAACACATGACAAACAGAAAAAGACTCACAAACAAGGAGACATAGGAGAAAAATAACCTAGACTAAAACTCAACTAAATCCTAACTAATAATAAGAACACAAGAACTTAACATATTTCCAGTATAACATAACATACAAAATCGAACATGCGAAATAACTCAAAATGCTGGGTAAAACACCCAGCCCCTGACAGTTCTACAACTATTGAAGCATGGCACATGTTTATTTTTTCATATGCTGCTTCTGTATTCTGTCTCACTTTTTGCTAAATAAATAATAAATGTGTAGAAATTTACATGTGGTTGTTCATCTCAGGCTATATTTAAATCATTTTTGAAGCTAGAAAAGACCAGATGATTTTTTTCTTATGTCCTGATACATAAAACTTTGACATGAAAGAAGTGTATTTGGAGCCAGTAATTTCCCACAGAAGATGTTAGAGATTCATTCACAGCACTGTTCAGTGACCATGGACCGTGAGCAGACATCTGGTGAAAACAAGTCCCATGTTAACGCTTTAAATATGTCTCTAATAAGGCCTTAATGCCAATGGGAGCTGCACATAAACCTCTGTCACCATGCATGTAAGCCAGGGATCATAACCTTCACATACTGAACCCAGACCTGCAGCTTCAGCTTTGATCGTACTTTGAGTCTACATAATGCAGTTTCCTATGTGAAGAACAGAAGGCACGCAGATGTAGCTACAGATGGATAACCTTCAGAGAAACTACAATCTCCGAGGAGCTTCAGATGCTCATTTGGAACGTTTTTACTGCCGTTGTTTGCTAAATAAGATGTTCGGCACATTTGGAACCTTTTTGTAATTTATTTTTGTTCAGAGAGAAGTAAGATGCTGTTGTCAAGGCTGAGTTGTGTTGGTGGAATTGTTTTGTGGTGATATGATGCTTGGAGCACAAAACAAGCCAAGCGTTCGTCATTGTTGTCACGAGCATTGTGACTCGACCGCACAATCCCATAGCTGTTAGTGGCGGTGACAATGTGAGAATCAGTAATAGACTTCTGAGATGAATGTTAATACTCTATTCTGTGCTCGCACAATGATGTGAATGTTTGATATCAGCGTCAGTCATGGAGTCACACAGAAAGAAATCATACACAGATTAGAGCTTAATGAATGTCTGCGTGTTTTGTGTTTTAATGCCAGCTTTCTGTCAATACACAAATACGCAAAATACACAAAAAGCATTCAAATGTGTGAGTGTGGTACTGTTTATTGTGCTCAGTCTGGACACCTTCAAATGATAAACGAATGTCTCTTGAAAGTTTAGTAACCGGTAGTTATTATTCACAAACATAATAACACTTTCTTTTGTCTTAGTATTTGTTGGACTTTCACCAAGCTATCATAGAAAGACAGAAGTAAATAATTCTTCCTCATAAGTGTTGTGTTTAACTTTAATAATCATTTTTGAAGAAAAAAAACCGATGTGCATCGAAGGGTAATAAAGGTATCAAAACACAATAAAAAGCTGAGTGCTTTTATGTCTATGCTTTGAGTTGTGACACTCGTGAAAGCATTTAGATCACACTCGTGAAGATATTAAACAAAATCCCAAACCCTAAATCGATACTTCATAACTTACATTTTCTTCGGTGTGGTACTCGGGTTTTTGTGACATAAACTTAAAGAAACTGCAACTTAAAAAAAAATAGCTGCTCAGTTATTGATTCTGATGGTCAGCTCAGACATGCTCCACAAGGTTCAAACAAAACTTCTTCATTCACTTGATGTCAGCCCATCCAGATGGCTGGTCTGCTGACAGTAATTTACACAATGCTGTTTGAATAAGTGCTGTGATCCCGCAGCTCACTCCACACACACCTGATTTGTAACACAGCTCGGTCTCTGTGGGCAGCAGCATGCTCAGGGAGACAAATAAAACCCAGGAGAAGGGTTTGCGTCAACTCTCTATACTACAGCATTAAACAGTCTCACAGAGCTGGACTCACTTCCCTTATGCATGTCTTTTAAAAGCTGCCATATTGGGCCATCTGGATATCTGGCTGCAGAAATACATGTCCTCTGCTTTGGTCTGCAGCCTTGTCAGCTGCTGTCATATCTTAAACTCCAACAAAAATTATTGTTATTATTTATTTCTGGTTACATTGTTTGGTCATTGAAATAGTCTGTTTATCTAGTTAAAGGCCTTATTCTAATACAGACAATCACATCATGCAGGAAGTAGTGATCCAATGTGTTAGAGCAGACAGTCACACAGAGGCATAGCTACAGATACCGAATTACTTTACTTACTTTATTAATCTATCTATCTATCTATCTATCTATCTATCTATCTATCTATCTATCTATCTATCTATCTATCTATCTATCTATCTATCTATCTATCTATCTATC
>NW_005187445.1:2569825-2600981 GCF_000239375.1 Pundamilia nyererei | reverse complement strand
CTATCTATCTATCTATCTATCTATCTATCTATCTATCTATCTATCTATCTATCTATCTATCTATCTATCTATCTATCTATCTATCTATCTATTTTTTCGGGGGTTAGGCAACTGGAGCCTGAACTTAACATATTTGGATGAAAGTGTGGATTGAAGTTAACAGCTAACCTTCACAAATTTGTTTAGAAAGCTGCATCCCTAAACTGTAAGGATGCATTAGAGCACACAGCGCACATAAAATACCAGAATTTCATTCACAAGGACTGGAGCACAGACTTGTGAGATGATCTGCACTACAAAGCAGGTCATACTATTTGTCAGATAATCCATGAAAATGCGCTGATAGGCACCAACAGCTCACAGACACACAGTGGAAAGGTCCAGTTCAGTGATTCCAATTTGCTGAGGTGAAGCCTAGCAGATGCCAATAGGCTTCAGCGGCCTGTGTCAGTACATCTGTCAGTCAAAACAGCAACACCTACCACTCCAGTATGCAACTTAAGACTTAACTAATAAAAATACCGCCCCAAATTGGAACAATTCAAAAATTCTGGAATTTTTTGTTTGCTTGTTGGTTTGTTTTTTGTGCATTTTAATGCTGAAAACTAACATTAGCCAGATGTGATCAGTCACTACAATGAGTCCTGAAAACGACCCCATTGCTAGCTAGGGCAGTGTTCTTCTCAACATCGAAAGCAATATTTATTTATTTATGGTAATAAATCATATTCATAAATAACATCACTGTAGAGAATTTCCTGCATTTTTAGAGCTGCAGTGTAAGTTGCAAACATAAACAGATTTTTTTCCTGATTAAATAAACATTCATATTCACATTCTTGGAAAAGTCTCTGCACGAGTCACTTTTTAAGATAGACAGCATATTAGCTCCTCACTTACAGAACACCAAAAAGCCTGTAAACATATGTCACGCCACTTTCGTCTGTTTGCATATTCACTTGATGTTATTTTTGACAAAAGAGGAAGGCTAAATGTAATTTCAGTTTGATTTAAGCTTTTATTGGATAAACACCTTAAAAAATGTGGAACCACAGATTTCTCGGCATCTGCACTAAAGACTAATCAAATTTTACCTGGCTTGTCATAACCCTCTTACCCTTATTCTTCATGCTGTCCTGACAGCTCCAGTTAACTGATACTGAGTTAAACTGCAGTCTTCCACATGCTCTGATCTCAGGTGATTTTGTCCCATTTAGCATCTTTAAACTACACCAAGGAAACAGCCAGTCTAAACTTCCTGGTCTCTTGTTTTTGCTTGACTGGAGAATAACTGAAGCAAAATTTCTACATAAAAAAGTCAAATCACCTGGTCTTTAGCAGGTCTTAAAATTAAAATACAACCTCAGAAGAACTTCAAAGAATATTATGCCATGTCACTACTTATTTAAGACAAATTAAGCCAAAATGCAGAAGCAGTGTGTGAAAAACTATTAAGAAGGTAAGTAGTAGCTAGGTGCTGCTAACCAAATGAACTTTATTAACTGATCATCAGCCTTTTAGAGGTGTGATAACCTCTAAAAGGCAGTTTGCTGTTCTGGAGCATTCAGATATGTGTTAACATTGCCTATGCTCTCCAAAAAGATTGTGGCAGCACAGCAGGTTTTAGCATTTTAGCATGAAAATTTCATCCCAAATGCCGTACGGTCAAAAGTTGAATACCACTTGAAAAATGGCAACAACAAAAAAAAGAAAAAAAATCATATTTTGCATTGCTGGATCTTAACAAGGTTCCAAGTAGAGCTTCAACATGCAACAAGAAAAAATGGGAGAGAGAGAAAACATTTTTTTAAAGATACAATTTATATAAAACACCACTTAAACTGAAACAGGCTGTTTTAAAGCCATTTTTCAAGTGGTCTTACACTTTTGATCGGGATTGTATCAAGCACGGTGGTGGAGCGGTAATGTTTTTGGCTTTTTTGCAGGACCTGGGCACATTGCAGCTGTTGAGTTGATCCTCCTTTGTATACCAAAGTATTCTTGAGTCAAATATAAGGCTATCTGTCTGACAGCTAAAGTTTAGCCAAAATCTAATCATTAAACAGAACAATGATTATAACCCCAGCAGCAAATCTACATCAAAATGACTGAAAAAGAAAAGAATGAAGGTGTTACAAACTTCAGACCTCAACCTGACATTGTGGCAGGTCGTTGATCTACAGTCATTGGGCAGGACCTTAAAAGTCCTGTGCATAAACAAATGCCTGAAATGAAATGAACCAACATTGTAGAGTAGAGTGGGACAAAAGACTGGAAAAAGTCATACAGAAAATGTTTAGCAGGAGTGACACACACAGGACCTATAGCGCCACAAATTATGCATAGGGAGGTCGGGCAGATTAATGGTTGACATTTAACAGTGGAGACTGCCGTTAGTTCTAAATTTCAAACTGATACTCATCATTTATTTGAACCTTTATATTACCTTAAACGCGTGTTTGATTGTATAAATGTGACAATAAATGTCCTATTTTAACAAAAAACAAAACAGTTGTTTACTTATCAAATTGTTTTGGTTGGTTTTAGTTCAAGTTTGTTGAAGTTAGAAATTCAGAATTTATTATTAGATGCTGTTTTTGTCATCCATTTAAAAATATGTATCATTGCTTCCTTCAGATGTTACAATAGAAGAAAGCATTTTCACTGTCAGTCAGATTTAATTCGTCTGACCATTTGTAAAAGATAAGTGAAAGGCTTTTATTCTTTTATGGATTTATTCACTTCTATTCTGTTCTTAATGCTTTAATTATGGACGGTGTTTTCTTTCATAATGAAACAGCTCTTCCTTTCATCACCGCGGACGTTAAATATGTAGATGTACTGTACTAGAATCTCACTGGGTTGCCAGCACATCATGAGCTGTGTGTGTACAGTATACATGTCTGGGAATGAAAGTGAGCCAAGCTGGTGAGTGACATGGTTTCATTTACATTTTCAGGCTTGTTTTTCGGCTGTGCTGTGTCTATCAACTTGAATCTACAATTCTTCAGGAAAAACACAGCTCTGAATACATTTATATGTAAAACTAAATAAATAAATAAATGGCTGTGTAACATAAATGTAAGTTCTTGCTGTATAGTATAGCATCTAAATCCACAGAATGATGTTCTATTTTCACTTCGCCCGCTCGGTAAGCTTAGCCTCTCATCTCCCGTCCAAGATGACAGCGTAGTCAAGGGTAAATTAGTCTGACACTGCATTGGCTAAATGCTGCCCATCATTTCCCATCTTCGTTGATCCACATTTACTCAGCTTCATGTCCCTTGGTGTCAAGCACGCATGGGATCACAGACCAGCTGGAGAGCACTGAGTGATGAGCTTTTGTCAACTGTGAGATGGCAGCAGAGGATATGGGAGTACAACCAGCACTCTCCCAAGATGGAACTTCAGTGCGTCATCTGTGAGACATACCCACACTGGCAGGGCAGAGTATTCAGTCTACCTCCAGTTCATCATCAGTGCTCCGACTGCCTGCTGATGGGTGTCCACAGGGCAGGCTTTATGATATCTGAGAATCTGTTCTGATGTGATCAGACAAATTCCAGGTCACGCTTTGTGCCACAATATTCCTCCAGCTACATGTACTGGTAGCTTCAGAGTGTGTGATATGCTAGAAGGGCTAGAAGCAGTGTTACCAGATTTGACTGATAAAAAGTATCCCCCACCCAGGTACCTTAAAAACAGCCAAGGTATTAATTTTTATTTATTAATTTTTATTAATTTTATTTATTTCTTGTCCCATCCTTTTGTGTCAACTGTTAAGTTCATTCATCTGTCTGCGTTTTCCCATTTAGTTATGGTTCCCCCCCCCCATCCTGCTTTATTTTGGTAGTTACTTGTCTCTAATGTTGTGCGTTTGCTTTTACTTCCCCTTGTCTCATAATTTCATTCATTTCAGCTGTCTCTTGTTACCCAGGTGTTTCGACTTCCCTCATTACCTCATCTACAAATATGTATTCTCAGTTTTCCTGTGTTGTCTTGTTGTGTCATACTGTGTTCTTCTTTTATTAGTCCCAGTTAGTTTCCTTAGTTTATTTCTGGAATTCTGAGTATTCATTGGATTTTGGACTTTGCTTCTGATCTTGGATTTTATCAGCCTCAATGAACGCTTGCCTTTATTCTGCCAAGTTTCCCCTCACAGGTCTTACACTGCCATACTCTCCCATCCTCATGACAGTTTTACTGGTAACATTTATGCAAACTAATGAATGTGATGAATAATAGAAGTCCTAAAATATATAAAGTTAGAGCCAATTTTGCCTGTGTACACCACTACAGTGGGTTTGAATTAGTCAAGATATGACTTTCAGCTTTATTTTAAAGCACTTAACAAAATTTTGCACTGTTTAGAAATCATTGCACTTTTTATATAGATATATATACATATTTACATACAGATATGTGTAAGTCAAACAGTTTGAATGAAAATCACTCAGTCTGGCAACTTTATTCAGGAGTCCCTTTCAACTCTAAACAAAAGACTAGGGCCTGGAGGTCAGCCAGGGATTACATACTTTGTTAAGGTGGCCAGCAAACAGAAGCTGTCTGGTATACTTGTCTCATTGTCAGCTATGACTTTGAATTTAGTCTAGTACATTGAAAGACAGATACATAAAACAGCTGCATTACAGCCTTGGCCCTGGCCTTAGCCCACTTTTACCCTGACCGCCCAACAATTTAACAAGTAATATTTTTCATCCACGTTCATCAAATATCAATCTGGTACACAAGACAAAAGTGTGTATCCCTACAAGTACAGGCAAGTGACCTTGGTCATTGATGCTACCTCTCAGCCTCTGCTAAGCTGGCCCTGTAACCAATGATTCTCTGTCTGAATTGCTGTAGTCCTAAGGGTCTTCTGTTTTCTCTCACAGCTGATAAAAAGACAGCCTTTTTCATCCACCCACTATTGGCAGGGGCTGAGTTTGTATGGTGCTCAGGAAATCTTCTAATGAGATTTGTAGTATTTTAGCCATGCTAGCACCAGAGGCTCTGAAAGCTTTTGTCTTGCCCTGTGCCCACCTGAAGCTCAGCAATGAGCTGCTCCCCAAGGTGAGACCTTGGTGTGGTCTTCATAGAGGTTGTTTTGGGTTTGTTTTTTTTATCCCAACTTAGTCTGGCCCCTCGTGCAGGGTCAGCTAACCTTGGGAATCACAATGGCATTCAAACCCTCTCTATTACGATGAAGTGGCAAACTAGAGGTCTGTCCTTCAGCACCACCCCCGAGGTACAAAAGTAAATACCTGAGGTGGTTCTAGCACCTGACTGGGACGCCTCCTCCTAAGTGAGGTTTTGCTGAATTACAGATTACTGCTCTGGGATGTTTCTATATACCTCCACAAGAGCTAGAGGAGGTCTACGTATTTCCCCTTAGAGTGCTGCCCCCTTGAAATGGACCTGAAAGAAAAACAGTTAAATGAACATTTTTTTTAACCACGGAAAATAAATCCATCTATGACAGATCAGCATTTAAGGAATCTTTTGCTTTCTTTTTAAATCAATGAAAAGGTTCATTGGAACTTAGATGGATTACCAATAAATTTGGTGATAGTGATATCTTAGCTTATCCTTTTTCTATGCAATAATTTATTTTGTAGGAGGGTGGTTCTTTTGCTGTGGTAGTCTAATACTGGCTCCTGACAATTAGACGAATTAGGATATGCCGTATTTCAATGTTCATCTAGGTTTCAGTAAAATCTATTGCCATAAACAAACTGTTGTGCCAATAGTTTTAAATGAGATTCTTCTGATCCGATTGCTCTCGTTGCTGGCTGTACAGCTTTGATGTTCGCTGTAATTATACCACTTTTCAGCACTTTATTTAAAAAAAAAATCTTTGCATATTAATATGACCTTGGCGTAATCCTCACAACAGCTTCTGCTCTTGTTTAAGTGTGTCTCTTAATGAACAGATATGCTGCTCCTCAGGCCTGACTGCTGCAGCTGTACTGCTTTCTCTGGTCATGTGCCGTACACACTGAAACCTAAATCCTGATACTCTTGGATGCTCTAATCCCTCCACAGTACGGAAGCCGAAACAGAATATTAATTTCATCTTGTTTTTAGCACATTACCAATTTGAGCAGTTAGGAAATGTTCAGCAGGCCTAAGCTTGCCTCCCATCATTGGACTATTGTTGGAAATCTTTTTAATATGACACCCCAGGCTGCAATAAGATATAGCTGAAGTTATGGGAATGCAACTGCAAACCCCCAATGCAATGTTTTGCCTTTTGCAGTTGAATAATTACACACTGGGTTTCATTACTATTATTATTATTATTTAGGCTCAAATGCTCACACTGGTACCAGGTTAACCTATTTTAAATAATCCGACAGTACTCCATGAAGAACTGAGTAGGCACAAAGAGGATCTTTATTTTACTGGACATGAAATCCGATGATTTAAGGTCACTGTCCTTCTTTAAATTGAAGAAAATCCAGTCCTGCTCTAGAGGTCAGCTAGTATTGAAAAGATAATCACTCAGAGTTCACAATCAAATGGATAGATTTAATCCAGCCAGAATTAAACCCAGTAGTTAGAAAATGGGTTAGGAATCCAACCAGCTAGTGAGATAGACTTATACCGAGAGTGAGACCAGAGAGAAGATTTAAACATTTGAGTTTAATACTCAAACAATGCTCAAACGGACCCATTGTGTTTCCTGTGACATAGTGCTGTGTGTTCTGCCTTTTCAGTTTTCAAAGTGAAGAATTTCCTCTCTAAGCCCTGCCCCCCAGGACTATTATAGCTTTGACAGCATTTTAAACAAGCGCTGGCGGAGGATTTGCCATGCTGGCTACTAACCAATAGCATGTAATAATTCCCCAGTGCCCAAGTTCTATTCTGAATTTATGGATAGAGTGTTTTAACAATGTAGACATTGGGCTGTGCATGCTTAGCATGCATGACACAACAGCACATGACTGCAGAGGTTAATGCGTGCAGCATTGGGTCCTTTATGTCTTGTTTCGCCTGAGTCCATTGTAATGTCTAAGTCTGTTTGACAGGGAGGAAAGTTCACAGCTCTCCTACAGCTTAGGCTTGCTCTTTTTCATGAAAAGAACAAAAAAAAAAATTTTTTCAAACCCAGAATTTGACTTTTGCTCTTATTCGTATCATCACAAGCACAGTTCAGCCTTACCAGCAAGTGCTGTGAGAGATTTGCACATCATTGTGCAGCTCGCCTCTTTTTTTTTAAATGAGCACCATAAATGTTATTCTGTCCGGCACTATGACGTTCAGTCTTGCAGAATCACTGAAGTGAATCTTTGTGGCGCTGGCACAAGACGTTACCAAATGAAAACATGCAGAAGGGAACCAGAAGCAGTACAATGAGGATGGTAAATGGCTCAAGGGAAATGGCAACGTCTCACTCTAATTACACTTCAGTGTGTGCAGTGGTGAATGAGGGAGAGCAGCGTTTTGGGATCATTTTAATGGGCAAAGCACTGATGAGAATCCCATGAACAGCAAATGCTTCAAGCTCTGAATTTTTCAGTAGGCTTCATGTTTTGAGTGCAGCGGCCTCGGTGTTCAGCAATGTGAAAGGAAGATTCTTTCTGATTTTGGAAGGCGTGCACGCATGCCATCCACATTGTCAATCACTGAATGAGATAAGCAGGTGCTTTGGAAAACCTCTACCTTCTGTAAATACGCAGGGGGTGCAGTACCAAAGCTGTCAGCTGTCTCTCTCAGAGTCTTTCCACACTGTAAATGACATACTCAGTGCATGGCAAGTCCTAAAGTAATAATCCGATCTTCAGGTTGCACCTGTTATGACTTCATTTTGGGCAGTCGTTATTAAAAATAAATAAAATTTAAAAAAGCTCAAAATAAACTGTAAACATTGACAGCTCTGTTGGGGGGAAATACCCAGTGTCAACGATAAAGTTGTATTATGATTGCATTTTATCATCACATTAAGTACAATTTTCCTGAGTGTAGCTGATTCTTTCAGCAAACCCTGCCTTCTCCTGTAATGTGATTGGCCAACACTTGGCAGTTAAATCCCTTCCAGACAAAAATGCCTCTGTGTTGCAGCCCCTCAGGTTATAAATGATGTTTGACATTAATGTGTTTTTGGCTATATACAGCTACACTGTCAGAATGGCTCTCTTATATCTGCATTATGTTACAGAACATTATACTGATAATCTCAGAAAAAAACAAAAAGGTATAACGGAACAGGAAGTGTTCTAGCTGTGTTACTATGTTTGACAATATGAGTAATATTATTTTTTAAACATAAATAAAAGCTGTTTGTGTCATGCAAGAAGCAAAAGATTTCAATGCTTTTTTTGCTGTGAGTGTAGTTACCATTAACACGTTGACATATAAATGGGTGCATTTGTCGAACATACAGTAGAGATACCAGAAATTAAATGACTCTAACCATGAAATAGTTGAAAACCTCATAAAAAGATCAACTGTCACTTTTAAAGTTGAGTTGTTTTGTACAAATTTAAACCTGTGAGATATTGTTCTGGTGCATTGGTGAAGCAATGTAGAGAGTCGAAATATCACACTGTACCGATGACAGTGATTGACGGTGTTGGCAGTTTGACAAATAGGTTTGGGGAAATGTGTTAATGAGAGGGAAAAATTTAAATGTTCAAAAAATTCCTCTCAGATGCATGTATAATGTACATCTTGTGGAAAAGTATTGTGATAAATGTTTAAGGTTTTTGTTCTCATTAGTCCTGTTATCCTCAGGTCTTGCTTTCTCAGGGCAGTAGAGAATAACAGTTGCTTTATCCACAGGAAGCACCAAATGACATAACTTAGCGACTGCAACAAGCTATTAGTAGATTCTCACTAGACAGTGGGGATAGCGGATGGTGTTGGCCCATCTTAAGTGTTATTACTGTTAACATGGACTTTGTACTTGTGGAAATGTGGAGGGAGACAGGCACATTTTCACTGGTTGTCAAGATTTTATTGAATTTCCATGCTTTTGTGAAGTCGGGTTTACAAAATATAGAAGCAGGAAGTGTAAAAAAAAAAAGAAAGAAAATAAAGAGATAATACTTTTTGTTCATGCATTATTATTATTCATCATGTTCTATTGTCAGTGATTTATAGTATACATGCACAGAACACACAGGTCTTATGTAGATGCGGGGTTGTCAGCACCTGACTGCTTAGCATCATATCCCAGTGATTTACTGATTATTCTATGTGTGTGCGTAATTGTTTTCACACCATATAAGTATCAATCCTGTTTTATTGATATAGACATGAAATTATTGAGTATTTTAAGGTTTTTATTTTATTTCTACTAAATATAGCATCTGCAAAATATTGCTGAAGAAGGAAAAAAACTTTTGCACATATATATATATATATATATATATATTAAATAACTGAAGTTGTTTCATTTTGTTTGAGCAGGAGTTCCCTGAATATCAAAAACATCTCTAATTTAGTGGTAGAAAAGTCTGATGCATAATCTAAAGGATCCTAAAAACATTTTTTCTCCACTGTGATTTATTTTTCTCTTGATAAGCTACTCTGAAAATAACATTAATACAAGGTATTTGGGAAGTCACTGACGTCTTCCAACAATGAGCGTTTATTCTGTTTGCAAAGCTGCAGCCTTGATAATATTTGAGCTTGTTTATTGTTTGTCATCTGGCTTTGATTTTCCAACACAATACCATGAGAAAGTAATGTTGTATCGGGGCCAACTCAAATAATCGCATATACGCGTGTGCACACAGCATACAGTAACAGCCAGTATAATAGGAATACTTTAATAAATCAGCCAGAGAGGAGCCTTGACTGATTAAAATTTTACTTAAGGATGGGAATCTGTCTCTATATAGGACATCTGAACCCTGGATCGTATCTTGCAACAGTGCAGAGTTAACTGTTTGTCACTGTTTATTTTAGAACAATTTAAAATATAATGGGTTATATTAATGTTTCTAAATCTTTTGAACCACTTTTCAATATATCTCCAAGTACAACAGTTCAGACGATCAACACTATTTATAATATTTACCATGGTGACAGAATGGAGCCATGTCAGCCACTGTCACTGCATTCAAACTGAACTTACTCGATGACTCAAGTGGCTTCTTGAGTCTGTAGCTTTGTTTTTTAACTTGAACAGAGAGCTAACTTGAAATGAAACTCCTTTAGTGAATTTAAAGCAGCTGTAATCAGTATGTGCTGAGTCTAATGATTATGTATACTGTGAATGGAGCAGCTTAAGCCACACAGAGCTATAACCTGAGTCTGCAGCTCCCCCCAGATCACTCCCACTGCTCATAAAAAACTGACTATACCTGCTGAGCACAAAACAGAAGCAGTTTCCAACCAGCTGCTATCATAACTGTGCATTTAGCAGCTATTTACCTCAAGAGTTAGTTGAGATAAAATTGTTGTTTAAGAAGAGCGAATATTACTCTTAAATTTGTCAGGTGGCCAGCGGCACAGCGCCAAATGAAGGATAATGTTGCTCTGTACTGTGTCTGCAGGCTGTGTAAACAGGAAACTGTTTGCTAACAAGTTCAACATATCAGCTTAAAAGGTGATAATATGTCAATGTCGTGTTTACAGATTGTTCTTGCAGCACCCAAGTGGCCAAAAATAAAACGGAATTGTTGTCTGCAAATTCGTTAAGCAGGGAAATCTAGTTTATCATAATGGGTATCACGGTTTGGCATGGCAGACCGTGGGGATATGGGGAATGAGGACCCAGGCGCGGTGCTCTGTGTATAAACAGTGCGCACACACACACTCACATCTACAAGCATGGAGAAGAGCAGCCACAACACCAAAAATACATATAATATCACCAGTCCGTGACTGCCCAGGGATCCTGGGTCGCTCAGACCCAGGACCCTGACAATAGGAGTTTAAGTGTGTTTTCACTACTTGTGCATGAATACTAAACTCATTTTATTTTCCCAGTATGAAGCCAGCTTTAGCACTCATTATGAACTCTCAATGTTACACGTTGTAGAGCTTGAAACATCCCAGTGCTTTTTAAAGTCTCTCCGGTTTAGCTCTTTTAACCTTTTCAGCAGTATATTGCAGTCTGGGGAGAATAGGTGGTGATTCTTCAGTCTGCTTTAGCTGATAAAAAAGACGATAGGTTTTTGGCTGTGTGATTTGTCACAGGGAGAATGGGGTTTCAGACGGCAGAAGAAAAATATGAGCAAAGTGTATTCTCTTTACCTGAGTTCAGCACAGTGGCGCACTGCTTAGCATTGTTGTTTCACAACAAGAAGCCTCTGGGTGGAACTTCCTGGTCAGTTAGTGTCTTCATGTGTAGAGTTTGCATGTGGCCTCTGTACCTGGGTGGTTTCTGTCTTGGTGCTACGGTTTTCTCACATAATCCAAAGACATTGTGTTAGCCTTATTAGGGATTCTGCGTTGACTTTAGGTGTGACGCATTTGCCCCACTACATGTGGGCAGTGTTGGGAAGGTTACTTTTAAAATGTATTCCACTACAGATTACAGATTACATGCCCCAAAATGTATTTTGTAACGTATTCCGTTACGTTACTCAATGAGAGTAACGTATTCTGAATAGTTTGGATTACTTAATATATTATCATGCTTTTACAACCACATGAATGTACTATTGCTGTGTGATTTATTACTATTACTGAAGGTTACTCGCCATACCAACACCAACTAGATTTTTAAATCTTTTTTTTTCTCTTAGTATAAATGAGTAACAGTAGGTTGACATTAGGTAAGGCTGCACTTTTTGCAGCGATCTCGTATAGAAAACTATTCCGCGTGTATATAAAAAAGGTCCGCGGCTCCGAACCGTAGTAAAGGGACCTCTGGCTAATACGTCGGGTTCCGTGTCGGGCTCGTAGCTGAAAACTAGCTTTACTTGGTTGTCTGGGTCAACTTTGTATATACATATATATATTATATATTTACATGCTTCCATCTCCCGTTTCTGCTCGGTGATAACTCGTACTTTTCCACTCACCTTTTTCTCCCTCCTCGCGCTCACAGACACATAACGGGTATGGCAGTCCATTCTCCCTGCAGCACGGACTACACTGCCCATGAGGCTACATTCTTTAGGGCTATGCCTGTAACACTCTGCTTATTACCTTCATATTAAATCATTTTGTGAATAATCTTTTAAAATATTTCTTCACATCATTATGCGGGCCGCCAGTAGAGGTGACATGGGCCGCAAGGTTGAGACACAGACATTAGAGCTTCTTAATGCGTGTTTTGTCTCCAAAAATATGGAGTTCATGAAACAGGAAAATACCGCCGTGTAATCCATTAATTTCAACAAAGTAACTGTATTCTGAATACCAACTTTTAAAACGGTAACTGTAACGGAATACAGTTACTCATGTTTTGTATTTTAAATACGTAACGGTGGTACATGTATTCCGTTACTCCCCAACACTGCATGTGGGACAGCTGGGATGGGCTTCAGCTACGTTACAACCCCGATCTGGATGGAAGAAAATTGGAGGAGTGGACATATTATATTTCATAATGAGCAGTCGGTTAATTGTTAACTGAATTAATTATTATGCATTTTTGTCTTTGCCAGAGTATTGTGTTGAACTTACCAATGACTGACTAGTCATTGAAGACTCCCCAAATTATCTTTGTTTTAGGAAAATACATAAATAAATCATATACATATATTTATCAACTCTAATAAAATAATATTCCATTTATTGTGTCTCTAGCAGGGACAACATTATTAATTGTAAACTTTCAAGCTCCAGATGTTGTGATCATTTGCTGGCCTTTTTGTTCTGTTTCTGTGATAATACATATAATAGTTCGGTCTTTACATTTTGGTATGCTAACATAAGCAATTGACATTTTTAACCATTTTCCTTACATAACTGAGTATTTATTCTGTCCACACAATGTAAGGAAATTAGCAATTTTATTTCACTTTCAGTGTACTGATTTGTTTTATCTTGATTTTTTTCTTTGTTTTGAGAAGTAGCCTAAGGTAAATAATATTACTGTAAACACTTGCCCATTCTTTTTCTTAAATGCTTATCTGGTTCAGCGTTGAGGGTGGGCTCGAGTGTATCCCAGCTGTAATAGCACAAGAAGCTGGGTACTGCCTGAGCTGGTTTAAAACATGCTTTTTACATAAAAGGAGCAAATTCAGTCTGAGAATCTGAATTTAAAACCAAATTTACTTTCTTGTTATATTCTAGTAAAGAAATCACAATATATCTGCTCAACAGCTCTAATGTGATTTTCCTCACAAGCTATTTACACATAAGATAATTATAAATGTTCATTTTATAATGAGCCAACATATATCCAGTGTATAAATCACTAGGGACAGCTTTTGTTTTATTAAGTATATTGTTCGTTTTCGTTTTACATTAAATCCATACATTTATCAAGTATCTTCATTTGCTTTTGAGCAAGATTCTTTAATAATATTCTGTGTTTTCATTCAAAACACTTTTTCTTTTCTCCTTTGGGATTTATTTTTAATTTTTCCCAGCTATTTGGGGTTAGTTGGACCTGATAAATATAAAAACTGAATGTCATCTTTGAAAGGGAAGTAATTGTTTTTTAAACAAAAGCATGTCCTCATATGGATACAACAAGTTTATTTCACAGTGTAATACAATAAAGTTTAACAAAGTATGCCAAAATGTAATGTAATATGAGGCCTGGGGTTTCAGGACGATAACATGCAAGACTTACAGGTGTTTTTTCAAATACAGAAATACCGTACTATACACCTGACTCTAACTCTCATACATTCTGACAATTAAAGCCAATTATCACAAACAACACATTCTGTGTGTCACATCTCTTTTCGTATTATATATAATGACGGTTGTGGACTTCCATAGTTCACTTCCAAAACCCTTATGGGACCAGGATACTCAAAGAACTGTAAGATTACTTACCACACTACCTAAGCAGACTACAGCTGTAGCTAGTATAACACTGACAGGTCACACCTTAGATACTGAATGACAACACAGTACCTGGAAATGCTAGTTAAAGACATTTCCGTCACCCTGTGACACCCAGTTCTCTGTTCAGCCAGTCACTGCTACACCCGTGTAGTGTGTGAGCATGTGAAACAGGGTCTTAAATGTGCTATCTTCATTGCAGTCTAAGGATTCATTCACCTTGTAATTATGCAGTAGCCTTCTGGCCACCATCTCACAGACAGACAGACAGATGCACTGAACCTGCGACAGAGTTACATGAACTGTGAACAGTATTTCTTTCTCATCTTCCCCTGTGATGCTCAACACTTGACAGGGTTTTGTTGGTGCGGTGGATGGGTAGGTGGGCGAATTAGCACGTTTCTGTGTGTGTCGGTGTGCCAGCGTGTGTAGGTGTGTGTCAGTTTGTCAGCAGTGGCACCTACAGGACGCGAACACGTGGGGCTACAGTCAGCTCAGGCGAATGAATTACAGCAGCCTGCGCCGTTGTAAAACGCTGGTGTATTTGTCAGCACACTGCTGCGCCCGTCCAGGAACACTGACTCAGATAAGTGGCTGCTCCCTCACTGTAAATTGTGTATGGGAGGTCGGAGAGATGTAAGAAGTGACAAACCAACACAGCAAAATGAAAATGTGTGCAGTTAACATTCTGCATTCAGCTCCCAGGCAAGATTTCATGCTTGCTGTGGGAGAGGGCTCTTACCATTGACTGATCGGTGAGTCACTCCACTCTGATACAGACAGCATCTGTTGGAGCGAATTTAATGCAACATGGATTTCTGCTTTGTGAATTATGAGTTTTCATAACCTTGATGCAATATTACTGTCTTTTCATAGTGAGCTTTGAGGATGAATAAACCTGTGATAGAAGACACACGTGACAGTCACACTCAAATATCTCTCTTTCCTTGATTTGCTCTCCATTGTGTGTCTGTTTTTCTGCTTATGGTCATCCTGCTGATGTGTTGCTGAGGCACTTTATGACAGAGATACATCTTATGCAATAGATGATGAAGTGCTGTGTTAAAATTATCGTTGTTGCACTGGAAACTGTGGTGTCTATTATTGACGAGGAGGCTACATTAGATTTAGTGTTACCCCAAAAAGGCAGTGAAAAAGCAGCCATTAGCGACACATCAGAGCTGTCATCCCCTGTCAGTTTGCTGGTTATAGCTGTGACATGGGCATTAGAGTGAAGTTTTATTTCAGATTGCTCTCTGTGTTTATTTCCGCTTGTACCCAATATAGTTTCCTCTGAAGTGCAACCGCAAAATATTTGCTTTGTCTCAAAATTCTTCTTTTAGTGAGCTTTAGGGAAGATTTATTGTTCCCTTTAGTTAGAAAAGAAAGAATCACAATTCCTAGTACAGTAAGTAGATTTGAGAGGATGGCAAAGGACCAAAAATGATTTGTGGAAATGAGGGTTTATTTCCTGCTTTGGAGACAAATGGTGCTTCTTAAATATAAAGCTCATTTACATGTATGAGTCACAAAATCGTTCTCCTATGCACTGTCAGTGTAGTATTTTCTGGCTGTACATCATAATGATGTCTTATATTGGGCCCTTGGCTGTCTAGTTTCCTGCTTTGCTGAAACAATTCATACAGTAAGCTGAATAGCTTCTTCTATTCCCTGTGAATAATATGTGATTTACTGTCTTTTGTTTTTTCAATCTTGAGGCTCTATTGCACTTATGTATTCAGCGGCAGAATAATAGAGACAGTGATTGAAGGAAAACTGCTTCTAAAGTGTTCAGAGCGTTTAAATGGCAATAAATTTTCTATCGCGTAGTAGGATTGTTTTAATATTTCATACACATATACTTCGTTAAAGTTTGATATATTCAATTTGAAGTGTACTTTAAGAGCCAAATACAAAATGTGTGTGTAAATTTCCCCTCAAGCAACACACTGTTATGTAGGCACTTGCTACTGGTGCTCCACCTAGTGGTGTGTTGTTTTAATCAACTTACAGTATGCAGGAACTTACAGTGCTGTAGAGGACAGTAGATCTCCTTTCCACATTATTTTCATTGTTGTGTTTCTTCTGTGAAATGCACCATACATTTTTTTTTCAGTTACTCCTCTGATAATCCAAGGACACAGAGGGATTAACACTTCTAATTGTGCTCCAACTCTAATTTGGTCATTAGCTTTAAATATGGGAATGTAGAGTTACTTCTATGCTTTTATGAAGCTTAAAATTGTTCACAAATGGCTTGGTGGACTGTCAGCAATCCCTAGAATGGGAATGTACATTTTAAAAAGAAAATGAAACATTACTTTTAGAAAGGGCAGCTTAAAAAAGTTTTAAAAAGAAAAGAAAAGAAGAAAGAAAAGCTAGTCAGTCAATGGAAGTAACAAAAATATGGCATAAATGTGCCCTGAAGTCTTGACATGTTTGTATTTGCTCTTTTCATTAACAGACTGCATGTACTGAGTATCAGCATAGAGACTTGAATTTCTATTGTTTAATCGGATGTTTTCTCTGTGTTTCATTTTTCTGCATTGCAGAATGGGCCCAGCAGGTCAGTAGACCTGCGCTAATTGGAGACATGTTTTAAGGACAATACCTCAGCCACCATGAAAGGGTTAGGAGCCAACCGCAGTCGTCACCTGTCTGACTCGTGTGAACCAGCGGGCTGTTCCCAGAAGCCTCTGTATCCTTTGACCTCTGACCCTCACAGCTCCTTTCTGTTGAGCCCTACTATAAACCACTATGGCACTCTGGACCCCCATCTCCACCAGTGCCCTCCCACCAGCCCCACCACCTTGACTCCTGACTGCTTGCTGCCTTTCAGCCAGATGTCCAACAGCAGCACTTTCCCTCGTCTGCATTTTACCTCTCAGACTGACCAGGTTGACTGCTCCCAGGCCTGCATGGCTACTGGTGGTGGAGTTGGGCAGGGGAGCAGGGCAGGGGCACTATCCACATCCTTGTCTATGGGTATGGGCTTGGGTCTGGGCCTGACTGGTGCCCCTATGATCACCAGTGGATCGGCCACTATCTCGTCTGCAGCAGCAGCAAAGATGAACCGGTTACCTTCCAGCCTACTGGATCAGCTAGAGAGGCACCTGCCCCTACAGCGTGATGGCTTCAGTACACTGCAGTTCCACAGAGGCCGTATGTCAAAGCAACGCAGTGAGAGCCCAGGACGCATACGCCACCTGATGCATTCTGTGCAAAAGCTGTTTGCCAAGTCTCAGTCCTTGGAAAACTCTGCAATCAAGGGTAGCTTAAATGGGCGCTCTGCAGGAGGAATGACTGGGACTACAGGAAGTGGTGAAGATAGTGGTAGACCAACCCGCAGGAGCAAAAGTAAAGACAGGGCTAAGACTGAAGGGCAAAAGCAGAGACCTAGACCTAGTACACTAGGCCTCTGGGGCTCAGATGATGCCCTGGACACTGACACTACCAAAGCTGGCACTATAGCTGTAGGTTACCGCAACCCACTGAGCATGATGACTCTTGGCAGAGCGGTGTCAGACAGCCAGGCCCCTCCAAGACATATTCCACAGGGCTATAATACAATTTCTGCACATACTCTCAAGACCTCCAAAAGCAGCAGTGACCTCAAGTTCCTGGCATGCCCAGCAACACAAGTAGGATCCAAGGAAGAGGAAGAAAGAACTAGGGGAAGCAAGGACGATACACTGGTGAAGAGGGGCTCTTGGTCCACTCTCACACTTACCCAGGCTAGGCAGGTGTTGCAGAAGGGCTCTGCTACAGTCAACAGGACCATGCTTAAATCAAAGTCATGCCACCAAGACTTGGCACAACAGTTCCTTCAGGTAGGAGGGCTTGTGAGTATTCATCTCCATCATCATTTTTTGGAAGTTTGCATGGATCTGTTTATAATTTCTCTGTGTATGTCTTGTTTTTTTAAATGTTTGAGCACCGGGAATCTTTATTGTCACATTTGCAGAGTTTCTCACAAGTCGTGACAATCATATCACCTTTTTTAAGCCATTGCTGCACATCCTCACAATCATATTGCGAAATACTAGGAAATGCCAGCAGGGATACAGTATTATCCTGTATTTTAAAGTTTTTCACAAAGCATTTGTTTGCATAATCCAGGTCCCCCTGGGCGACTGGGCAGGAACTTTGGGTCATGGAAAGACCAAAGGAACTGAGATCCCTTGTCGAAGGATGCGCAGTGGCAGTTATGTCAAAGCTATGGGAGACGTAGAGGACAGTGATGACTCAGAAGGAAGCCCCAAACCTTCGCCCAAATCTGCAGCTCGTCGCCTGAGCTACATGAAAGCCACCCAGCAGTCACTGAGTGAGCAGCAGCCGCCACCGACGCCACGCAAGTGAGTCCCACAGTGTAGTGAGTCAAAATATGACCTTGTTTATCATGCTCATTGTTTTGCCACTGTTGATTTTGTGCCCTTTTACATTACATCCATTAAAATATAAACAGGCATTGAAGGGGTATTTGCTATAGGGGTATTTTTCTCATGCCTCCAAAGGTAGTCAGCAGGTGGCAGCATCCTGTCATGAATAAATGTCAGTGTGTGCAAAAGTACTTGGTCAAAACAAGATCATAGAAGATATACATTGGAGATAAAGATGCAGTCTAAGGAAAGGGGACAAGAAACTATATACATTCCATTTTTATGTGCTGCAAAAGCAGTCGGTGAACTTGTTGCCATGTGTTTTACCTCTACATCCAAACGGACAGGCCTCGTTGCTACGCTCTCATGCGGGAGGATTATCTGTGGTCTCCTCTACAAAGTGCGTGCTCTATGCAGCATCTGAGGTCAGTGTAACCTAGAGGCAGGCAGTGTGGCCCTAACCACCCTAAGTGATCCTTCCACTGTTTTCCATCACTTTTTTTGCCTAACCCTGCCAGTAATTTTCCTCTCCACCCACAGTTCCATCTTTCACCTTGCAGGTACCCTGAGTGGCGTGTTAGTACTTTTACCCACTTTCTCAAGTCCTGATTTCATAATATGTAAACTTTCCATGAAAATCACTCCAGCACACCCTGTTGCTTATTGCACACACATTTTCACTAACACCAGGCGCCAACTCGGCAAGGCAGAACAGAGGATTTTTTTTTTTTTAAATAAACTGAAATTCAAATCTCTCAAATTCTATTTAGCAGTTTTGCTCTTGTATCGTTATTTCCTCTGTACTGCTATTTAAGCACTAGTACACATCACTATCCACACATCTCAGTCGTGTTTAATTTGAAAAAACCCAGGGGAACATTTCCCTGGTTTAGGATACTCCTGGATATCATCAATTAAACACAGCCCCTTACTTATTCCAGGCTCTGACTTCTGAGAGGCTGATTATTACGTTCACTTCCACAGCACCCTGCCGTCCCTGAAAGAGCTGTCCACTAATCGGAGCCTTGATAACTTAGACTACCTGGTGAGTCCTTTAGAGGCCCCTCCACGCCACAGGAACAATGATTTCAGCCAATGCTCTGGCACACTGGGCAGAGGCTCGGGCACTCAGGTATGTCTATGATCTCTTTATTATTTATTGTTGTTATAATTGACAAAGATAATTTTAATCAGTCTGTTTGAATTGGGTCTTTTATTAATAAGTTCCCACAGAGAAGTAGTTTTTGCTGTTTTATTTAAGTGAGCAGTGTACAAAATAATCGAAAGCGCTGCATCACAAACTGCAAAAAACCCAACAATCGTCTTTTGAAAACAGTTAAAATATTAATTTAATAAAGGAAAGATTTAAAGCTGGATTTAATGCAACAATATTTAAAGCATACATACCTTCTAAAATTTCTAAAATTGCATAAATTTGATTGACTTCAAGAACCCGTGTATATAAAATAGACTGCCACAACCTTTACATTTTGAAGCTACTGTGAGAGAATATTTAAATGAATGTCTATAAGACTGCAGAGATGGTTTATGAATAAACCAGTCGGGAATAAACTTGACGAATCAAAATGATGCCTCAGAGTGTTTGCAGAATTTCAGAGTGGAAGATATGACTCAGTAAAAAGCTGAGGGAGCTTGTTGTACATCTTCATCAGCAGGATTGGAGGTAAAAATACCTTTCATAGAGAAGGAATGGCATCACTATCTTTGGAAATGAAATGTTTAATATTAATGATAGAGAGACTCGATTTAGGCCAGAGGTAAAGTCAGTCGGACCTAAAGGATTTCTTGGTACTCATGCACAGCTTTTGGAATGAGCAGGCCTAATTTTTCTTGTTTATATGCCACCCACAACACTTTCGTATTTGGTCCTGAAATGCCAAATATAAAAATAACTGCTGATGCTTGTTTCTGCTTCTTTTTATGTCGCTTGATCAAACATTTCAGTTGCTGCCGGATGTCAATGCTTTTTCCCATCGTGCAGTGACAACACAAATCCATGCAACAATGAAAGCTATTTTAGGCAACTCAGACAATGCATTGTGATTTACTTTCATACTGACCCTGAGGCAAGCACAAAACGATTAACCTGGTTCTAGGTTTTAGGTGTGTTCAATTTTTATACCACTGAACACAGATGTTAAAAATGCCATATCTCTTTAAAGTATCCTACAGCTTTATTACTTAGTATAGACTTTTAGACTGCTGCCCACACACTTCAAATTTCCACATTTTTATTTCCAACCCCATCACTCATCTCACAACCCCACAGATTTGTTTTGTTAGTCTTTGGATGACACCCAAGACCTAGTTTTAAAACCACTGCATAAAATACTTGAATGTATAAAGCAGTTTTAGGAAACTCCTCACACGACCACAGGGACATTTTTACCGCATCTCTTTTGGCTTCATTTGCTGTTGATGCTTTGGTTTTACTTTAGTAAGATTTTTATATCTGAGCAGTTTTTCCATCATAAGCATAGGTCTGTTTAATGCATGTTTATGAGTCTGCCCTCTGCCCTTAGCGTGTGAGTCTGCACACGTTCTTTCAGGTATGCGGGCAGGGCTGTGGGCACTCTGTACCGTACTGTGAGGGGGAATCGCAGGCTGTGGAGGCTCTGGATCTGCCTGCGCCTACATGCTTCCGGTCGCGCAGCCATAGCTACCTGCGGGCCATCCAAGCAGGCTGCTCCCAGGATGAAGATACAGCTTCTGTGGATTCAGAGTCACCACCACCCACCACTCCAGGCTATAGCTACAGCTCCAACACCAGTGAGTACCTGAGAGAAGAAGGTGGTCTTAGTGATTGCAATAAGATTACAAAGATTTGAAATTACCTTCGAGTCATTCAATTCCTTTTAAATTGATTTATATAGCACCAATTCACAAAAACAGTGGCCTAAAGGTGCTTTACACTATAAGGAAAAGACCCTACAATATTAGAGAAAAAACCTCAACAATCAGACGATCCCCTGTGAGCAAGCAAACCAGCCTAAAGGAGGGGCAGTCATCTAGGGTCACTGGCTTGGGAGATGAGAAGAGAGAAAGAGCATAGAGAAGAAGAAAGACAAACTATGGGAGAGAGGACAAAGGTAAATGTATCAGGAGTATAAAAGAGGAGCGTAGAAGAAAGTGCATCATGGCAAGTATGAGCCTAAAGCAAGCATGGTTCAGGGTCAGATGATTTCTGCTGTATTTACTCCGCTTCATAATAGCAAAAATAAGTATTGTCTGGAAAATTGCCCCTTAAAGGAAGAGGCCACTTTCCTGAAATCCAACTTGTTTTACTGTTTTTGAAAAGTACACCGAGTAACAATTTCACTGTGTATATTTAGTGTATGCAAAAGACACCACATGCGCTGCTATTATAATAGTCTTGACAATACTGTACACCTTAACTATTATAGGTATAATTCAAATAAATAGTAGGTTACTTTCCATTGTTAAAAACGTAAAGTAAAAAGGTAGCACATGCAAAAAAATCCCAGCCATTTTGTAAAATTTCTAATAATTTTTTGTGTGTATGTGTTACCTTTTTACCTATGGGGTTTAAGTGTTAAACTTAAATGACTGTGGTTTAGAAATACGGAAGGCAGATCCTTTTAAAGATCTATGTAGAGTATTCCTCTTGTTTTATTGCAATAGATAAACACATATCTACCAGAGTACGGGCTTTTGTTATTAAGGTACTTATGCTTTAACAATAAGAGTTTGCAGCATATTCAGTCTGCAGCTGGATATTGCAAGCTGCTCTCTTCTTTATCGCTGAGAAAATGGATGGAAGATGTACAGCACCTTTCACATAGTCATTATTAGATGGAAAACTAAACTCAAGAACATTTTGCTTGGCACATTTTTTCTGTATCTTTTTTCATTTATGTGTAACATTATTGTTATGTTTTCAGGGAAAAGTGCGCATTAATGACTCCTCCAGGCTGACAGGGTGAAGGGTAGAGATGCTGTTTTAGAGAGATAGAGAGATTTGCAGATAAGCAAAGAAAACTATCTATTTTTTCGCCTACAATTCAGTTCAAGCATTGTTGCAGTAAAGAAGAAAAAATCTGAACATTTCTTAAAAACATCTACTGTGTCTATAGTAAATTCATGCGGTAAATCAAGCTTCACTTCTGTTTTTATGGTGCATGTGTGTATATATTTGTGTATTATTATTATTATTGAACAAATTGCCCTGTAGCTTAAAAGTGTCAGACTTGTGATGTGTGGTTAGTATTTTTCTTCTAAAGAGTTCTATATGACTTTGATGTTAAATCATAAATTCATACTTATGAGTATTTAAAAAAAAAAATTTAATTATAGTCCGAGATACTTTTAGAGGTACTTTTAGCTATTCACCGCAAAGATCTGCATGTTTGATTTGGCAGTTTTACACCCTCCCTGATGCCACCCTCCGATTTATCTGGGCCAGCATGAGGGACACACAAGCCTCTGATATCCTGAGGCTGGTTTTATTTCCCTTTGCGATCTCAAGACAGGGATCTTTCACATGTAAGGCAAATTTGTTAACTACTACAACATAGAGGCAGGTGGATTTTTCTTAGGTCAATAGTGAATCAAAGTTTTAGGGACTAAAATTTCTGATTATTAATGTTTTTAATTTTTATCTGATTTGACTTTTGCTTCTGTACATGTGCGAATGGGAAAAAGCTGGACTCTATATGGACTCAATGTATTTTAAAAAATAGTTAACAAGCTAATTTAAGAGCAGAACTTGACTCTGTATCACCACTGCTCAGCTGTCTACTCTGCTACATGTACTGCAGAGAGATCTAATCTTAAATAATGAAGATCTTGAATAATGACGCTGGAGCTATTCTGCTGAACAAACTATGTGACTTTTTTTTTCTAAATGACCACAAACATCTTTTTTTCTTCTTCTTTATGTTCTGTAAAGAAAAGGTTTTCATCTCAGCAGTGTCAGGACAAGGTATTTGCCCCATTTCTTATTTCTTATTTTTTTATATACTTGTTCCACTGGAAGTTTCCAATCATCAAGCAAAATGTAATATTAGACAAAGATAACCTGAGAAAATATAAAATGCAATATTTAAATTATGATTTCATTTGTTAAGGCAAAAGAGCTATCCAAACCTACCTGGTCCTATGTGAAAAAGTTATTGCCTGTCTTGTTAAGTCATTAATTAACTGTGATTAACCACATTTTTTTGAGCTAACATCAATTTCATTACCTATACCAAGGCCTGATTACTGGCAGACCTGTTGAACCAAGACACCACTTATATAAAACCTGTATGACAAAGTGAAGTAGCTTATAAGACCTTAAAAACTACACACCATTCCACAGTTATTATTATTACAGTATAAAGAAACTCAGGAACAGACGAGAAACAAAGTCATTGACATCCCTCAGACTAGAAAGGGTTACAATGGTATTGCCATTTCTAAGGGTTTGGGACTCCAGTCAAACACAGTGAGAGCCATCATCCACAATCGGAGCAAGCTTGGAATAATGGTGAACCTTCCCAGGAGTGGCCAGCCTACCAAAATTACTCCAAGAGCACATCGGCAACTCATCCAGGCCACAAAAGAACCCAGAACGTCAATTAAGGAACTGCAGGCCTCACTTGTCCCACTTACGTTCAGAGTTCATGATTCAACAATAAGAAAGAGACTGGGCAAAAATGGTATCCATCAGAGAGATACAAAAAACCCACAGCTAACCCAAAAGAACACAAAGGCTCTTTCTCTCATTTGCCAAGAAAAAAACATCTTGATCATCCCCAAGATTTTTTGGGAAAATATTCCGTGGAGTTTTGAGACAAAAGTTGAATTTGTTGGAAGGTTTGTTTAGGGTAAAAGTAACACAGTATCAGTACATAAAAAGAACATCATACCAACAGTCAAACATGGCAGTGGTAGTGTAATGGTCTGGGGCTGCTTTGCTGCTTTAGGATGGAATCATTAATTCTGATCTCTACCAGAAAATGCTGAAAGAGAACCAACACCAACAAGTTCAACCATCAATGGCACAAAAAAGAAGAAAACAAGTCTAAAAAGAAAAGTGGGCCAAAATTCTTCCACAGCAATGTGAAAGACTCATTGTTAGTCACTGCGAACGCCTGACTGCTTCCAAAGGCGGCACAACCAGTTTTACAGTTTATTGGGGCCCTTTTTTCATGAAAGGTCAGGTAGGTTTGGATAACTCTTTTCCCTTAATAAATTTAAAAACTGTATTTTATGATTACTTGTGTTATCTATGTCTAATATTGGTTTGTCAGACGATCTGAAACATAAAATTGTGACAATCATACAAAAAATAAGAACTCGGGAAATACTTTTCAAATACTTTTACCTGTGTAGCGATACAATATATATCTGTGAAAGATGAATATAAGCTGATAATGTTGGTTGAGCTCTACGTGCCACCCAGCAATTTAGAAATGTTTTCTGTCTAGGGTATCTATTTGATATACTGCAATTCACATGTCTCATTGCTTCATGTACCTAATTCTATTAAAATCTTATATATGAAAACCCTATATTTATATTGTACTCTTGCCTCAAAGACTAATTTTTCTGGTTTCTTGCAGGGTTTTTTTTTTTAATTAAAATCACAGCATTATAGCATGATTGTAATAGGAGAATAAGGCTATATAATAATAATTATAATATATATATAAAGTAGGGGGGACATAGGAGGAAATAGCTCAGTTCACTCCTTTGTTGGGGTAACAATAGATCACCACATGCTGGATATGTGCTTATTTTTTTATGTCTAGACTTAAGTCCGTTCCCGCGGCGCCGCAGACAAACTGAAGCGCACCTACCGTGAACACATTCATAAACAACGTAATACCCAGACATAAACCAATCACCTTCGTGTTCGATTAGTTTGAGGTCCGGCTCTGTCCAATCGTTTAGAGAAATCGGTTACGGAGAAAACGTGGACTCCAATCCTCGTCGTCAAGGGCGTGTACTACAAATCTTTTCTTCACAGTGTTCGTTGTGTGTCTCCCAGGCACTACACCCGTGTCCATCTCGTCCGCCGTTCATGAATGAACATAAAATAAGGATTTCTCCGAGTCCACCACTAACAGTAAGGTCTTTGTCACCTTTTTCCCGGTTGAGCGTTATGGTTCTGACAGCCAGCTGCTGTTTGCTACGCTAGCAACAGCGAGCTAACGTAAGCTAATGGTGTGGTAGGTTAACTAGCTAGCTAACGTAGATGAAGAAAGAGGATGAAACCCTGATACAAGCTGTTTGAGCAAGGCGAGTAGCAGCAATGTTGGCTGCCTGTTTTTAGAGTGAAAAGCCATCTCTTTGTTGCCCCGCTGATATCAACTATACAGCGCCTCCGGGTAGCATTACTCAACGTTAAATACCCTGTGTGATAGCACGCCGTGGCAAGCCCTGGACTGGCTAGCAGCAAAGGCTAACGGTAGCGGAGCCGTCACCAGCCCGTTAGGGACATCCCGGCGCGGGCTTAGTTTGGCTAACCAGCCCGTTTATTAGCTAACCGTGGCTAGTGGGTTGTGTGGGTGAGTGATCTTATATTTCCAAATAAGTTTTTATTAGAGACGGTTGTAAGTCGTAATCCACTGCCACAGATCGTTAATTAAAACGATAAAGAAGCTCAGCGGCTCAGTGTGCTTTAAATTGAGCTCATTGGGTATTTAATTTATCTCCCCGGTGGTCTTTTGGATTAACGTTAGATGAGGTAACGGCTCTCTCTTATCCCGGGTATGTGACAGTGATGTGTGTCCAGAGGCACGAAGAAAGCTATGATTCACGTTTATCTGAACCCACATGTACAATCATATTGGTCTACTATAAAATGCTTCCCCATAGGTCAGAAAGTGAGTGCTGTACTAAAGCTCATAGTGTTGTTTTGTTGACGGAAACTAGGTAATTTTTAAGTCGACTCCACTTGTAATGGTACCGGTATATTTATTTTCTAGACGTCCTGTGGTGTGAAAGGAACAAGTAATTGTCTGGACAATCCAGCTTCTTGAAATGATTTTATCTCACCTGGCACAAGTGGCTATATTTGGTCCAAAGGGCCATCTTTATTCATTCAAGACCTGTGGCACAGTCAATAATTTATCAGCTTCCTGCACTCAGT
Organism: Pundamilia nyererei; assembly: GCF_000239375.1. Lineage (NCBI taxonomy): Eukaryota > Metazoa > Chordata > Actinopteri > Cichliformes > Cichlidae > Pundamilia > Pundamilia nyererei. The sequence continues at coordinate 2,574,560 of NW_005187445.1, read as the reverse complement.
AGTGCTTCGCATTTTGGACACTTCTGCTTAGGCTTTTTAAGGACCCCTGAAACAACTAGGATGTGCACATACAGCACTGTAACATTAGAGCGAAACACAGTAACCGTACTTAGTGTTTAAATTGACTACCATTGTAAAGTTAGAAAGTAAAAACTTAAATCCTGCTTAACATGTGACCAGGTGTAATCAAACTAGGTGGCTTTGAAGCTTCAGAAAAAAAGGTGTGTTCACTGTATCCAGAACTACATTATACAAGACTTGGTGTGGCTGTGTTTTATCATGGACAGACTATGAGTCATTCTCCACAGTATTACACACTCTTCCTCTCACACTCATTGATGAGGTAATCTCTTGACTGAATGGCAAAGCAAGTGTAGCTTCTCAATAAGGTCAGCAGCAGACGGGCTTTCTAATGATGAATGTGGAGCTATTTGTTAACACAGTTGGACATTACAGTAAAGGCCAGTCCCATTTCCTGCTCTAATGGAATGCCTTTATCTGAGAACTGCTTTCGCATTGGTTGAAATACTTTTGTTCAATCCAAAATCGCCAGCTCCTAAAAAAATACAGTTGATTTTTAACTTTATGTTGTATTTTGCGTGCTGAATACAACAATGTGTCTCAGTGTAATATACATTTTGTGTATTACACTGAGACACATTTTAGTTGTGTTTAGTCTAGACATCAGACATAACATGTTTACTGACACTAACAATCATGTATGTGTTTCTGTGTAAAAAAACAAATCAACCTCAGGTTGTTTAATTTATTTCAGTTATATTTCTAAGGGCCACACTTCACTCATGTAGAGCTTAGTGTTTTTAATTGGTCATTATTAGTTTGAAAGGGAGTGCTGTATTTTGCAGTGAAAATTATGGAGTTGTGAAAGAGCTAATCTCAGAGACTTGTGGCATGCGTCCTTGATTTAACTGATTAGCTTCCAACCCAGACTGTTGACGTACTCCAATAGGTCAGATGTAGAACCACAGATGGCCTTAAAGATGTCAGACAATTCAGTAGAAAATGATCTCCAGTAGTAGGACAGTTGGACATGTTTTTGTCTGTAGACAATTATATGGAACATTTAATCTTATAATACTAGACAGAATAATGAAGAACCTGTAACTGTAGTATTAATGAACCCATAGCTGTTTGTTTTCATAATGTACTTTTGGTTTGATGTTGCAGTCTGTTGATCTGTGTTTTGTGTAAGCGCTTTTGCTTTTCCTATCAGTATGTAAGCTTTGTCTGTTTAATGGCTGGCTGCCTTTCCTTCTCAATAGATGGTTTTCTCCCATGAAGTCTGCCTGCCCTACCCAGTGATTTACTGTGTCTTCACTGACACCTTTAAGCCTGTTGCCCTTGTTTCTTAAAGAGTTGTGGAAAAGCACTATGTAATCCATACCCGATTCTTAAAACTGTGGTAACAAAATTAATACATGCCACATAATGGAGCTGTAGAAACCAGCAAAATTACAGTGCAAACCAACCTGTCATTTAAATATATACAAAAACTAAAATTTGCATGAAAACCTTACAGTAGGCTGTATTAAGCTCTACTGTGCAGGAAAAGATCAACTGTTGGTGACTGGCTTCACTCCAAGTGTTGGTTTTCATGAACATTATACTAACCTGCTGTAACCTTAAAAGTCTAAGAAGTTCAAGGCTTTCTCTTTCTAAGTGACATTTGAAATTCCTTTGTTATCCTGCTATGGTAATGTTTAACTAAAAACTCTGACACGCCTCCAAAGAGTACCTCAAACAATAACAGGTTTAAGCCTAGACACACTCAAACCCAAATATCCTCCTCTTTTGTGACGTCTAAGATCCTTTTGATGCAGAATCCCTTGTATAAATATATCCATAATTTCAACAGATACCCCATGCCTAATTCAAATGTGTTATAAAACTCAAACTAATTTCCAGCTTACATGTAATTGGTTTTGATCAGATGCTCCATTTTGCATTTAATGGTTATTTAATTTGATTTAATTCATTTTTTTGAATCTCTGAATGCCTTCCTGTACATGTGAACAGTGTTTGTTTGTTTTTTCGTCAGAAGTCATGCTCAGCGTGTGTCCTGCTCTAATCTTTCAGTCTGTGACTCCCACAGTCTGTCTGTCTGTTGTGCTGTAACACTGGCTAATCTTGGACAGAGCTTCCATCTCTTTTCATGATACTTGGCTCATGTCCCGAAAGGTTTATTCACAATAGGCTACAATATTGTTTGTGAGGGTTGGTGTGTGCTTTGCTTTTATGTACACCGAACTTGGTGCTTCAGTAGAAACTAATGTTAAAGCACAGTTTCTCCCCTTGAAGTTCACTCTGCAGCAGCCTAATTAACACATCAGACTGTAAGTCAGAACTCAAAATGAGATCAGCTGTGATCACAACTTAAATCCCAAACTGGCACACCAGATATCTTAAATTAAAATAAGAAAGTAAATCAAAAAAATAAATAAACAGTTCTAATGGCATCAGTACACAGCTATGAGAATAGTCAGTCATATACATGGATGTTTTAGGCTGGTGTTCAGGTCGCATTAGTGGTCATCTGATAGCACTCAGACAGACCTGCTGATGGAGCCAGAGCATATTATGGGTCAAAGACTGCATAGCTCTCATAAGGGAAGCAATTTAAGAATTGTTTGATGATCATAGTGGTGTTGACAGCATTGGAATTGATCTAAATTGTTTTCTGAGTAAGAGAGAGCACCTCAAATAAGTGATTTGAAGACTCCTGCTGTCCATATAACCTTTCAGACTGGCAATGGGCTTTCTGAGTTCTGTTAGCTTAGTGGCTTTTAATGTCTCAAATAGCTAGACTAAGAATAGAAAATGTAAAAAGTAAGAGAGTAGATGAAATGTTTGAGCTTTTAAGTCGTTCAAAGTGGGTACATTGAAACTACTATTAAATGAAAAAATTGTTTTACTATAACAATGATTACAGTAATAACAGTGTATTTGATTAAATATTGGAAACAACTTGAAATATATTTCTTGTGTTGATGAATCTACAGAGAAATGTAAGTAAAATGTGTAACTCCCCTAGTTTTTATGATACTTAAGAGTTTCAACTCATTGTTTAGCTAACCATCCAGCGGTTTTATTGTTTTGGTTCCCTGTCGGCGCACTCACAGCACTAAGTTTGGCCACACAGAGCTTTGTGCTTACTTTTTGTTTTTTTCATAGGTGCACACGCTCCAAAGTTTGAGATATTTGGGAGGCCATTATGAGTTTACGTCCAACTTCTAGTTTGAAAAAAAAAAAGTAACAGTCTATAGCATTCTTTATACTTCTACTTTAGCTTTTTGTTTTGTTTTTTACATGTGTAAAACAGCAAATAGGCACAGCAGGGCTTTTTAGACTTGGAGGTGCTCTTGGTTTGTCATATACTGGCTGAAGTTCTGGAAGCAAAGATAAACCATCATCAGGCTATCAGTTGATCTTGACCCAATGTTTCAGGCATCGCCGACCTCGTCCATCGCTTCTCTGCACTACCCCTGTAGTAAGGCACATGAGGGCAACTGTCATATCACATACTGACAAAGGATAGCAAAATAGGTTATGCCACTTGCAAGAGGTGTAAACAATCTGTAGTCAGCCCCCTTCACTGTGACTGAATGTTTGTAAAGGCCCATTAACTTATTTGTTGTTGTTACTTATAAATTGGGCTATTGTTGAATTGAATGAAAAGTGCACATGTGTGGTTAAGTGTTGACAGATATTTGGCTTATGATCAATTTTATTGCAGTGTGCAGTTAAGACCCAGTGCAGTCACCCAGCAAATGCAACTGAGGCATGTGCTGTGACTCTGTATGTAGTATGACACAATTAACTTTGGGAATTTCATGCATCCAAGCTATGAGTACTACAAGAAGTGCCTTTCTTTGGAAATAATAAATGTTCTGTTTTGCTCCTACGAAGGCATGGTTTCTAAGTTTGACACTGCTCGCCAGGGCTGCATGAGTGACACATAGGGTGGATTCCAATCCACAGACATGTTTGTGTATGTTTGTGGGATTTAATAAGGGCTTTACTGGTTCTGTGAGTCACAGGCTGATGATGGGAGTGCAGTGCCTACAGAATTACAGGGTGATAGGTTGCTATTTAAATTGAAACCACTACTCGGTAGAATAAATACTGCATTTTTATTATTGATTCAAAGTGGTGAGCTTTAAATTACTTGGTCAGCTAATTTTAAAGAAATATTTCATCCATCATGTGTGTTAGTAAATGCTGTATGTGGGCAGAAGCATTTGCTACTGTGTATTTTGCAACTCTTTGAGGCATATGTTGCTGATTATCGCACTGTTTAAATAGCATGCTTCCCCTTATTTCTTGTAGAAAGCCTGTGGTTTTTCCTGGTTCCTTGCTTTTTTCCCCTTTTTTTTCATATTGTAGTTCATTCTATATCATGCACCAAAACCCTGCATTCAGACTGATGACAGAAAAAGAGGTACCGTTCCTATTCCTTCACCCTGAGTCAGATTGTCTTAGTTCAGTGGTAATCCACTTTCAGGCCTCATTTCAGTTTCCCTTGAAAGAATTTGTAAGCGCATAGTTCATGGGTTTCGGAGTGCCAGAATATGAAGCTTTATGTAAAGAAGTGCTCTGCTAAAGGCAAACAGTGTATCGGTCCAATACTGACCTAAATTAGTGGATCGGATATCGGAGAGAAATAAAAAATGTAATCCGATCCATTAAATATCACGAAAGCACCTCACAAAACTTG
>NW_005187445.1:2535466-2566964 GCF_000239375.1 Pundamilia nyererei | reverse complement strand
ATCTCATATCGCCCAGCTCTAATTTCTGTGCATTTTATTTTATTTTTTTTGCATGTGCATTAAATTAAAGTTGATTACGTCGATTAAGCATCGACGTAATCAACCTAACCCTGTTAGTTAGGTTGATTAATATTTTTGCCAAGTACTCTTTAAAATACCATAATAGGGAGGAATGTGTAGGTTTAAGTTTATTAGATTGATCAGTATTGCTGAACTATGAAATATTTTGGGTGCAGTGTATTTTTTGCATACGGGTATAACAGAATAGCTTTAGTGTTTTTGTTTTTGTTTTTAAACTTGAGTTTGAACTTGAAAAACAGTTTTATTGATTAAAAAATACACTATCTGATTCATCTCGGTATCGGCAGATATCCAAATTTATGATATCGGTATCGGACATAAAAAAGTGGTATCGTGCCGTCTCTAGTTTTTACTTACTAAATACTTAATTATAAAATAGTAATTGTTGAGTATTGGATTTGAGTTTGTAAAATGAAAAAGTCATTATTGAAAACACTAGTCGTCGGTGGAGTTTCTCTCTGATCCATTCTATCCTGTTTGATTTGAAAAATTAAGAACTAGTAGCCAAAAATCCATAGGAGGAAATGATGATAAGGACCAAATTCTACGTATCTATGCATGTTGCTGCCGATATAGTGTTTACAAGGCCAGTTGTCGCTGATTGGTCTAACAAAGCTGAATGTATTGAGAACAAATGAAAGAGGGAGGCTCAATGGTAGTTGAAAGAACAGAGCAAGTGGAGGAGGGGAATAAAATACAATTGTTTGATTCCTTTTTGTTATGCTGTGGAGACAAAAGAAAAACATCACACACACAGATAGCCAGTCAAGTTTTGAATTGTGTTTTCCTGCTTCCTTTCCTATTCATACATTTACTGAAACATGTCAAGCATTACTGGGGGAAAAATTCAAAATGCAACAGGATAACTTTATTTATTTGACTAATCTGTACTTCAAATGGGATGAAAACACAAACAAAAGCTCAAAAATAGACTGCTACCCTCAGTTCCTGGATCCATAAGACCTAGAACTGTTGAGCTGAATATCACTAGAGAAGGCAGAGTTGTCTGCCTGACAGTCCCCAGAGCAAAAGGCCTGTGAAGGTGTGGCATATAAAGGAAGATCTCCAGAGACAGGCTGACGTCAATGGAACACAGCCACCAACAGAAGTACATTACTGTAAGCATAGAGGTAGCTTTTAGTACAGCCCAATAGAGACAGCAATAAGGGCAAGGTACACGTTTGTTTTTCAGATAGCCATGTTAATAGTTTTATGTTTTGGCATTTGGTACACACCAGCTGGCTTAGGGCTGGCTTAGTCTTGCTTTGTTTCAGTAGTCTTATGTGACAAAGTGCAGGATTCCCTTTCTAAGCCTTATGTTTTCATTCTTTTTGTTTTCTTTTTTTTTCTGTTCTTTTTTTGTCAGCAGTCAGCAATAGGAAAGCTCCACCTCCAGTCCCTCCCCGTACCACCTCCAAGCCCCTCATCTCAGTGACATTACAGAGCAGCACCGAGTCAGCCCAAGACACATACCTTGACCAGCAGGACCGTGGCAGTGAGGTCAACAGCCAGTCAGGACGGAGCAACTCCTCTGACAGCCTCTGTAGCATACGCACGGGTAGCCTGGCTAAGGGGACCCAGCCTCCACCAGCGCCTGTCCCTGCTGCAACCCCAGCACCATCTGCAGGCTCCATACCTCCTGTTCCAGCCCCCCGTGACCTCCCAACTACCACCACCACAACCACTACTGTTGCTACAAGTACCACTTCCACATATACTCAGTCCCAAAATGACACCCTAAGCAGTGGTACCACTCTAGAGCAGCCCCCGACTGCACCCAAGAGGAAACTTTCCTCTATTGGAATTCAAGTAAGTTTCTTTTTTTGTTGTTGTTGTTGTTGCTGGAGATATAATCAAGCAGAGACAGACAGACAAACAGAGTTGCATTTCACTGATATATTGTGTTGTTCATTTTTCAGGTTGATTGTCTTCTGCCAGTTCCAAGAGAAGAACCTCTGCTGCTGGCTAAACCTCTTAAGTTTCAGTCAATCGGAGTTCAAGTTGAAAACGGCAGGCCGTAAGTATACACTCATGTTTCCAGGCTTAAGCCTGATGTAGAGTTCTGTGGTAAATTTATGTCCTAATTTATGAGGTAACTGGAAATTGCTTTCATTCCTACACTGGAACCTGAAGTTACTAGGTAGATCTGATGTAGAAGTATAATTATAATTGTAAAACACAATAAAGAAAGAAAATAGATTTTTGTGACAGAAGATGTTAATTTTTACATCTTCTAATTTTTGTCATTAGTGGTTTGATTTGAGTTTCATTGATCAGCTTCCTGCAGAGGTCCATTTTATATGCCCAGATGGGTCACACCTGTTTTTGCAGTACAAGATGGGGAGGGTTGGATAATGTTAAATAGGCACTATAGATGTGCTATAGTTATATTATTGGCTTTAAAACAATGGTATTCTGGTGGTGGTGTTTGTTTTTTTTAACTCTACTGTCAGGCCTGGTTTTAATGTGCTGTAGCTCTTGTACTTTTCCCTTCCTAACTGCATGCACTTACTATCTCATTATTTCATCTCTGTTGCTCGTGCATCTGCAGCCTATACAGCAGTGAGTGGCTAAGGTCATTCAGCAGTCAGCCTGGCAGCAGCATAGCGCTCTGATTGATGGATTTTTACTCTTGTTTTGACTGTAGTGAGCTGAACATAGTGAGAAAGAGGCCATTTAAACTTTTGCAGAGCACTGTAATTTCCCGTAATCACATTTGTTTGACAGTCCACTCTTTTTCTCCTGCTCATTATCTGTGAAGCCAGTTGTCTGATAAGCTTTCATGTTGTATACCTGATTTGTTGCTAATATCTGTACTGTCACATCCTCAATGCTATCTTTCCGAGTCTTTGCAGTAAATGATAATGCACAATCAGCTGCCACAGTCTTGTCAGTCAAATTCACTGACCTAGATCTGTTACTGTGGAACATGTTTGCCCCATCACTTAATTGTCTCTTTTGTCGAAGTTTGTCAGAAGCTGATATTTATGCATGTGTCTGCAGTCTCAGCCGGGACAGCAGCATGGCCTCCAGACAAAATACAGAGACTGAGCCTCAGGAGCCTAAGGATGCCGCACCCATAGAAAACAACACAACCAACTGCGCCAACAGTCAGACGGTGAATACTGCGCCGAACGGACAGGACAAAGCCATGGAGCAGCAGCCACTTAAACACAACTCAGCACCATCCAGGATATCCATCTCACCCCCAGAGACTCTCGACCCAGCTTTAGACCCCTCCTCGTTGCCGCCTCCAGATCCCAGCCTCGAGTCTGGAAACTGCAGCAGCCAGGGAGATGCTGTTCAGCCTACCACGCCAGCATGTCTCAGAGACGGCAACTGGTTTCTGAAGCTACTGCAGGCTGAAACAGGCCGCATGGAGGGATGGTGTCAGCAGATGGAGCAGGAGACCAAAGACAACAAGCTCTCAGAGGAGGGTAGGTGACAGAAATGGATAAGGTGGCTATCAGCACATTTACATAGGCCCCATTTTACTTTTGTCATGTGTCCTGTTTTCAGATAAGATATAATAATCTCATTTGCCCTTTGCCACATATGCCTGTCTGTTGGCCAGATCACAAATCCCTTTGCAATCTGTCTTAATTTTCCCACGCAACATGCAAATCGGGGTTGGGCCTTTTCCAGACTGGTGTTATCGCTTCTGTCGCTCTTACTCCCTCTCACTCACCCATGCAGATCAGCACTATCTCTGTTGTCATTCAAGTGCAAAACAGATCAAGGGCCAGATAAATCCCACAGCATGTGAGATTAATGTCAGTTTACACATGTAAGAAAGTGCTGTGTTTACGCACAGTATTTACTTGGTACTTGTTTTTTACATTTTGAACATTTGGCTTGAATCCTCAACTAGTAATGAAAAATTGAAATCAAATTATTAAAAAACTAAGCATATTAGGTTGATTTCAAGAGTATCTTTCAACGTTAGATGTTAATGTGCTACAAAGAAAGATGTTTTTGTTTTTTTTTAAAAGAGCCACAGTTGTATAAAAATTGAAAGAAATCTGCTATCAGTTAATTGCCAAGAAGAATTGAGTTGCTGTGCTTGTTAGTGAAGTTCACAGACAGGACACTAGGTCAGGTCTCATCCCTGTTGATTAAGGACACAGAGACAAAGCATGACAGTCATTACTGCCATTGATTCACAGTACTACAGCTTATTAGAGAGGACGGGGGCAGGGTAAGCATTAGTTTAGCTATAACAGAGCCACTGCAGACTCATTTCACTTATTCATGTCCCAAAATACCACTCAGGCTCTTAAGTAGATCAATCTCTGCAATGCCTTAAATATGAATGAGCAAGAAGCAGATGAGCAGTGTAGGCTCCTTCAGATAATCATTCCTCCTACTCTCTGTGGACCTGAATTATGAATTTCCATTTACATGCAAATACATGACTGAAAGAATCTTTTGTTGTCAACGCTATAAAAGAGTTTATAAAATACTTGTAAGAAAATTATTTACTGTCAAGCAAGGTTAAATGGTAATTGTTAGTAAACACATTGCATCACGCATCTTCACGTCTTGACCCTTTATGTACTTGAACTCAGACATGCAAAAAGACTCGTGTATTAACTCTAAAACTCAAAGTTTGTTTCTAATGTGTCTTTTTATTCTAACTGGAAATGTTTGTTTGCTTGTTAAGGGTTTGTCATATTTGTGTCTTTGTAGTTTTGGGGACGATCCGCAGTGCAGTAGGGAGTGCTCAGCTCCTCATATCACAGAAGTTTGAGCAGTTCAGAGGGCTCTGTAATGAGAACTTGGTGAGTGGCTTCATTATGTCCTGTTGAGTGTGTGTGTGTGTGTTTGCTGTCCTTCTTTTGTTGCCCAATTGTAAAAGATCATTTGTTTTCCATTATTTGACCTACGTAAAGTGAGATCTCATTATTTTATGTTAATTAGGAAAGTTTCAAGCAGAAATGCAAACTTCACACCGATCTTACACGATTGTTCACTTGTCCTACTGCAATATTATAATTGTTGATTGGCGTCAAATGTATTTTATTTTCATCTATTTGCTTAAAGGCAGGCTGCCCGGGAAGTATTTGTGTGGGTAAGGATGTGACTAATTTTCTCTGTTTGGTCCAAATCTATTCATCTGTCTCACTTTCCTTTCCCTAGAATATAAATGCCAACCCACGACCAACATCGCAGGACCTTGCAGGGTTCTGGGATCTGCTACAGCTCTCGATAGAAGACATCAGTATGAAGTTTGATGAGCTCTACCAACTTAAAGCCAACAACTGGCAGCTTCCTGAGAAGAAGGTGATGTTGGGTACCTTACATTTTTGTTTCACTTGAGATTTTTAGATTGGTGCCATGGGTAGAGTTGTCATAATTAGTCATTCAGCAAAAAGTTAATCAGCATAATATTTCTTTGGTAGTTTTTCAAGTAAAACTGCTAAATGTTCTCTGGTGCCACCTCCTTAGCAGTGTGAATTTTTCAGTTTTAAATGGCTAGAAATTGGACACCATTGTTTTTTGGATAGTTGGCTCATTAAGCCAAATGAAGTTGAAGATATTTCAGAATTTTCTGACATTTTAATTTAATTGACAGCTTGATCAATAATCAGTGTTAATTTCAGTTGTAAATGCAAGCCTGGAGGATTTTAAATTATTTCCTAAGTGCTTAATGGACTACATATGACACTTAATCATCACTACTGGAAGTGTGTTTTGCTAGTGCCACACCATATCTCACTCTTTTCCCCTCTTGACATAATTTCCTCAGGATGAAAACAAGCAGCTTCCATCATCTGTGCCAAAGAAGCAGAGTAAGCCGCGGCTGTCAGCAGAGAAGGACAAGAGCGTGGACTCTGCTGCAGACAAGCAGCGGCAAGAAGCCAGAAAAAGGTTGATGGCAGCAAAGCGTGCGGCATCAGTACGACAGAACTCCGCCACAGAAAGTGCTGACAGCATCGAAATCTACGTCCCCGAGGCCCAGACCCGCCTCTGAGAGCAAACCAGCACCGATCAAAAAATTGCTAACGCACTTCAGACATTCATTGACACAACACAAATCTGAGACACACACACATATGGTGTCAGCAGATGGATATATATATATATATATATATATATATATATATATATACACACACATTGGATGCACAGATGCCAATCCCTCATAGCTGCACAGAAGATATGTGGGGATCACAAATAATCAAGAAAAATGCAGATCACCAACCTGCTGCCATGGGACAGAAGTAACCTTGACAGATGTTAAATACTATTGTTATTATTGATATTATAATAATTATTATTATCTCCTAAAGTATTTCAAGACTGTCTTAAATGTGCAAGTATCTTCGATAAGGACATCCTGTACCTTGTGAGCTGAAGAATCTTGGTATCCCAGAAGTTTACTCTCTTAAAAACTCCCTTCACTGCTGAGTCTACCGGCAAGTTGCGGCTGCCAGGTTTACGAGCTGAGCGACCATCCACACACACTCAGGACACACATGCAGGTGTACTCACTGTCCACAGAGTCTTCCTGTTCTCTCTCTTTGTATTTGGCTGCCACTCGTTGGGTGTGGTGTGTACGCTTTACTGTGTAAGAATTATAAGATGGCGTTAGTGTACTCAGAGGTTTAAAATGCAGAGAACCAGAGGAAGGCAGTAGCATATATATTATAAATATCACACTATTACAATGTTCATTTTGTAAATGTTGTATACCAGATTATTTGTTAGAAAGAGGTCAGTGTTCAGTACCAAGGTAGTTTTTTATAGATCGAGTACATTTACTGTCATGATATATTAGCACTTGATGCAATCATTCACTCCCCATTTATCTTCCTCTTCTTTTCACCAGTGCACATTACACAGTCTGTGGATACCCATTCTTAAAGTCTTACTTTGGTTAGTTTTTGGTAAGGGATATGAGGAAGGATCGCCCAGCCAGTGAGGAAAAAGTGGAATGTATGAAATGTATGCGTTTGCAGCTCATGTTGACTTGATCACTGCACTTTCCATTCACCTCAGATCAAGTTTGCCCACCTTTTGTTATCCTAATCATTCTGACCTTCACTACATCCTCATGCGATGTAGGGGGACCAAGACATTCACCACTTGATATGGCATTCCCATTCAACCAGACTTGTGTGTGAGGGTGGGGGTTTCCTTGCTTCTGGAAAGAAAATGGAATAGCATAGCAATAATAAAATCATATTAGAACAAGCAATGCAGTAGGTACCCAGTCTTAAGTTATTTAATCAACATTTCCAGTTGGACTTTATTAGCATGAAGGATGAATGTTTTGGGGTTTTCTTTGTTCTTCTATGAACTAACTTTCCTTAAAATAACAAGAATCTCAGGTTGAACACTTAAGCTCAACAGTGAAAACCACTATGGATGGAATATTTATTATACAGCCTCTGGGCCAAAATCTTGGATCCTTTGCCAAATATTCCATAGGACTCCAGGCCTACATGGTGTTCTTCTATAAGGAAAAGGACTTTTTAGTAAGGTTGGGTGATGTAACGAAAGGGGTCAGTTTGACTCCTCTGAAATCACCATTCCTTTACGGCCCTTTCTAGCAGCTAGAACTCCCACCCCTTTTGAAAATGAAGAACTGTGGTACAATGTTTGTTTTGGGGGTTTTTTGTTTGTTTGTTTTTTATGCCATTTGACACATTTTTGTGACATTCATCCAAAATGAGATCAATCTAAACATGCGTGGACGTCTGTAATTTACAATAATAAATGGTGCTGCGAGGGATTTGATATTGTGCCAACGTGGCAATGATCATCAACCTTTTAGTTTCATCTTATTAGGATTTTATTTAATGTTATTATTATTTAATCTGCTCATGAATTCAGTTGCCTGTGTGTGCATTCTCAGAAAAGTTTGTGTTTGCATCCGCTCACTCCAGATATGCTATGCCTCATCTCTGTATAAGCTCATGACACTTTGGCTATGGGACTGGAATAGTTTCCATGTTTCCAGTTTCTTAAATGGAAACTCAAGTGCCAAGGGTATATGAGTGGAACAGGGCATAGCACATACTCATGCTAAAGTGTAGGCAGTGTAGGTTGACTCACTTTTTCTTTTTCTTTTTTGTTGCAAGAGCTGGCTCTCCCCCTACTGGTCAGTTTTTTGCATGACACTCCAGACATTTTGTTCTGCTCCATTTTGAATTTTTAGTTGACGTCCAAAAAGACACGAAATTGAACTGGGAATGCTAACACAACACTACGTTGTCAAATTTCTTATTCTCTTATTTGTATTACATCAACAATGGACATGTGCATTTCATTGTCCAAAGAAATCATTAAACATCCCTTTGCTACATGTCCTGTCATCATTCTTGCTGTCTTTTTTTATTGCACTCATTCATGAAACGGTAGTAATATTAGCTGCGAAGTTAATATTACACAGATAAATCACAAGCATTAGAGTAGATCTTTTATTGTTACCGTGTAATCTCTAAAAGCATGGCCTTCTTACATATAAAATATACAAAGATCCTTGCCAGTGAATTTTCAGTATTCCATATCATGGGTCTTACAAATTATCTGAAGCTATTAAATCTGTGTAAGGCATTCAGGGTATGCACTGTACGTAAGTGTTTATTACTGTGACAAATGGTGGAAAGTCCTTTACTTTTTATCTTCTATCATTTGAGAGCTGGATCCCTTTATTTGCCTGTGTACTGAACTTTTAAGAGAGCAAGACCTGATCAGGGATCTTCAGACAGTTTGTTTACCAGTACTTCCTGAGTTTCAAAGGGCTACAAAATGGACACATGATGACCAGAAGGTGCAACTCTAGAGGCAGGTTATGTGGATTTGCTATTCAGCCACCATGTGGACGAGGCAATATTCTTCGGCTAAGACGTTTCTAGAAGTTTTTGAAGACACAGACATTTTGGGTAATCTTTTGGGTAAAAATTGGGTCATTGGTTGTGCTTAATGGACAGAAAGCCCATTCTGACTTCAGTGCTCACCCTTGTGGCCACATATCTGTCCTCTCAGAGACCAGCCAGGAAAATGAGCAAAAACTATGTAGTTCCAGATTATCTCCTACTGACAAACATTATTTTACAAAATAAGCACATATCTTGCAGACAAAGGGTTGTTTAATGTTATGGTGTATTAGTTAGACACTGTGAGGCTAGTTTCTTTTAAGAGAATAAAGAATTGTGATTCCCATGACTTATGAGTTGGCACTTTTTCTGTGTTAATTAAATGTAGAATTAAATGGGAATGCCACTCATATTTGAAGTTCACTGTATGTTTTTTTTCCTTGGAAATATGTTTTTAAAAAGATACCACAATCCTATCTTGGTTGTTCTTGCAGCTTTTTAGTCCATCTAGGCATGTTGTCCTGGTAACACTAACAATGACAAAGGACATGTAGAGAAACAAACCCTTAACCCTTCTTGTAAGATATTCAGAGGTATCCATCCTGCTGGGGGCTTTTTGATGGCAGGAAGGTTCTGTTCCACTTGTGTACTTGAATGCAAACACACTGCAAAACAATACAATAGCTAAGATTACCTTTAATCTATGATGAAACATTTCTATATTAATGGGAGTGGCCTCTTCCACACGGACGATGCCTCCATATATGGGACACAAAGAGTCACTGAATAGTGATCATCAAAACACAATTTAAGGGAATATCTTCCAGAAGAGTGCCAGTGGAGTACTTTGTATGTCGTCAGTTTTTTTCAGTTGGGTTTTTCTTACTTTATTTGTCACTTTTGTCTGCTTTTTTGCTTTGCCTTTTATTTTTGGTCTTTTAGTTAAAATGAATGGAAAATAATCCAATATGTTTCAAATAGTGTCCAACTTTGTTTTAAGTGCTGGGAAAGGCTGTTTCCTGTTTCAGCACGACACACACCAAACACGACACACTAAACCAAGTCAGTTTGTTTGTTGAGCAACTGGACCTGCTTCCACAGAGGCTTGACATAAACCCCAATCAAACACTGCTCTAATTAATTTGAACACAGACTGTGAGCAACCCCGTACCACACAACAAGACTGGCCAACCTCACAAATGTTCTCATGGATTAGTAAGAGCTAATCCCAGCAGCCAGGCTTCAAAACTTCATTAAAAATCCTCCCATTACTGTAGTTGCAGTTCCAGTGGTACATCCAAGCTCTTAATTGTATTCCGAAAAGCAATAACATATAAGCATAATGTGAAAGTGTCAACACACTTTTTTGCCATATAACGTTAACACATGGAAACACAACCAAAAAAAAAAGCATGTTCAAAGCAAAGACGTTCTTACTGCCCTGTTGCATTGTGCTGCATCACACTCATACTTCCTGTCATTTGATCCCTGTTACTACATTACAACTACAGTGCAGAACGGACGAAAAAGAGCAAATGAAATGAGGGAGAAACATAGAGGAGAGTGTTGTGGGTGATAATAATTAAAAACACAGACTCTAGTAAAAGCAGAAGAGGTTTTGTTAGAGACATTCTCTGTCAGTGAACACTTGCAAGTCTTCTGGATTTGAGTTTTCAGCTCATATTTTATTCAGCAGCTTTTTGTACATTAATAATATGTGCTTCATATTATGTTAGTTATGTTTATTGTTAACACTGTCAGTGAAACTGAAAACATATGACTACCAAGACAGCAAGTACAATAGATATCTTCTTAGGCACTTTAAGCGTGAAATTCTGGGATGATAAAAATGTTTAATGAGCTGATAGTTGCTGTCATTATATTTTTGTGTGTTTATTTTATTTTTGCTGTCATTTACACCTCCTATACAAAATAACTGAACTATTTTAAAGCCTTTCAACTCCATAACAACTATAATGATAGTCTATGCAGCCAAAATCACAACAGCTAAAGGTCAGCCACTGCGTAGGTAAAATGCCATTTTATCTGGCATCAGGGCAATAGCAGTTAACAAGGCCAGCAAAAGGGCCAACATGACACTAATAGGTCAGTATTTATTAGTATAATATTAGTATGTGGCTCCACTTTTGAGACTATACAGTTAGGTCCATAATTTGCTGGACAAAGTAAACGCCTCAGTGGATTTTGAATCAAAACATCAATATGTGATTGAAGTGCAGACTTTTTTTCTTCAGTGGATTAAAGATGTTTAAATGTTTAATAAATAATAATAATAATAAAAATGTTTAATAAATAAAGCTATTTTCAGAAGCTCAAAATTAACTGGACAGACACAATTTTGAGGATCGTTTTTAGAACTTGTAAGAACAGCAGCTGCCTTAAAGTGCTGCTTTTTTTTTTTTTTGCAGGTCTCTCTGCATTAAGTTTTATCTTCATGGGGGTTTTTTGCCTTAAGAAACTCCTGGGTTGCTTTTGCAGTATTTTTTGACTCTTTAGTGATTTGTATTGAGATCTGTCGGATCGGTTTTGCAGCATTTGTCTGAGTCTGAGCAGAGAGCATAGCCCTGTACACTTCTGTCAGCAGTCACATCATCAATAAACATCAGTGACCTACGTACCCACGCTATAACATCGCCTGTCACCATGTTGAACAGATAACGCAGTATGTTTCAAATCATGAGCTCCGAGCACGAGCTCCATATGTTTCTCTTCCTGCTAATCAAGTACAAGTTAACCTTGATTTCATCTGTCCAAAGATATTTTTTTTATTTATACCTGTGCAGGCTCTTTTAGATGTTTCTGAGTGTAAGGTCTTGATTGTAGACCTTGACATGATGATACATCTACATCCTTGACAGTGTTTTTGACTTAGTTAGATGCTATGAAGCGGCTTTTCTTAACCAAGGAAATAATTCTGTCATCGTGCATTTTAGTTGTCTTCTGTGGTTTTTCAGGCCTTTTGGTGTTACAAAATTGGCCTGGGAATTGCTTCTTTTAATTAATACACCCGACTGTTGCATTAGCTGCTCATAAACTTAGCTACTTTTAGTCTGATGGCCTACCTCATTTGTACTGACATCTCTTTGGCTCTCATAATTAAAATTCTAATTAAAAGCTATACAATGCAAATTCCACATTTGGAAACAATTTCATATATTATGCCTGCTTCAGTTGTCATGAAATAACATGGGGACAGGCCTCATGTGATCGTGAAACACCTTTTCAGTTTAAATGTCCAGTTATTTTTGAACCTCTTAAATTCAGGAACTATGTATGAAATGTATTTTTTGTAAAATCTCACGAATTAAAGCTGAAAGTCTGCACTTTAATCACATGTTGATTATTACTTTTTTTAAATTTACCGGTAAATCCACTGTGGTGGTGCACAGAGGCAAAACTTCAAATATTGTGTCCTTGCCTAGCCAATTATGGACCTGTTACCATAATGGAGTGTAAATGCATTTTTAATCCTATGCAGTGCGGTGCATTATTTTTTACATTATAATATCTATATTTATGCACTTGTTTTCTCATTAATATTTTCTATTCTCACAATAATCTGCTCAGTGGCTTATCATTGCTTTCCTTCAATATAACAATAAGGCTTTTATATAAGTTATTATCAACAGCTTTTTTTCTACAGTGAAAAGTAAACAAATTACAGCAAAGCACTCAATTAAGTCAAGATTAGGAGATCACTGAGTAAGTTGAAGCTTTATCCTTTTTGCATAGCATATTATGGCATGAAGCACTTTCAAAACTAAATTTAACAGGAAGCACTTAGAGCGTAATCCTCCGCTAAAGCAGCTCACACTTGAGGCACTATTAACTTTTAAGAGTTAACAGTATTTTTTTAATATATTTATTTTGTTTTTCTTGTTCTTTTTAAGCATACTTGGAGATGTTTGTGGTGCAGGAAAAATCAGAAAGCGTAGCATGACAAATGTTTACTTTGATTACATAATCATTATGCAGGTAATGGATAATAAGTAACGATTTGTAAATGATTGGACATGAATATAACTTGAGTTTGTTATACTGCAGTAAATGTTTACCTTGCTGGACAGCTAATTCTCTTTCTTTTATTTTTAAAAATATTCTTCTTCTTCTTGAGAGATGTCTCTTCTTATTTTCTTTAAAGAGACAACACATTTTGGTGTCCACTTAAAAGAAGCAAAGATGAAATGTAAAAGTCACATCAAAGATCAAATGTGACATGATATTTGGATGCAAACTATAATGTGACATTTAGAATCCCTATATACTAGTATAATTTCATAAATGTTGCCAATACAAACAAATGTATTAGAATTGTAAAAATGGTTTTAAAGATAAAATAGATTTTAGGAATGTTTGACCTTGAATAAAAGGTCAGAGGTCCAAAGTAACATGAAATTTAGAATTCTGGTCTATAATTCCGTGTCCACCTACATGTTGTCAGTAAAAAACACGGACAGTTAGAAACATAGTTTTAAATAACTCTATATTGCATTATTATTATTATTCCTTTGAGTTTCAGATCAATCTATTGAACCTGAAGGAACGCAATGTGACCGAAGTGCTTTGAGTGCTCATGTAGAATAGAAACGTTCTACATAAGAACCAATCCATTTATATGTTGACAATGCACACTTCAAGTTTTTTCCACCAATAAATCAGTAAGATGACCTCGAAGACCAAATTTTGATGTATTGTTACCATGACTCCCCTCTACACCTCTACAAAGTTAATAGAATTCATTCAAAACTTTTTAAGCCATCACCTTTAAACAAAGATTGACACACACGGAAGTTATTGGTCATGTAATAGTTGACGTCTTTTTTTGGAAAATAGAGTCCCTAAAATATTTTATTTTGGAAATCATAACCAGAAAAGCATCTTCCTTGACACTAACACTGAACTTCCGGTATCAGAAACCGAGGAGGAGGAGCTAAAACGTCCGTGAAGAAACAGGAACCGTCTCCTGTGTCGTTGAACGTCAACTGATGACAGCCCTGTGAGAAAGAAAATAAAACGAAACAAATCCTTGCGCTTTGTTTTTGGTAAGTTTATACATTTGTTCGCTTTATCGCGGCTTTTCTGCAACCAGTTTTTTCTTATTAAACGACATAATATTGAAGTGAAAGCAGAAGTGATTAACTTTATAGGCCAAGGGCAACCAGAGCTGTACCTGTTTGGCAGGATGACACTGATACAAGCTTCTGCTCTCACTGTTTTGCATATCCTGTATCCGCAAAATTCTCCTGTGATAATATCAGAAAAGCTTAGTATCAGTCTGCAGTTTTGAATTAAATCTAACTAGCTTGAGCGCATAAGCTTCACTAATCATATATCTGGTATATTTGGCAGAAGAAGAATGTATCTTGTATTGCATGAATTTAAGTACAATTGAGTTCGTTACTTACTACATTAGTTGATGAATAGATATTCTTAGCAGAAATTGAATTAATGAAAAAATCCAACTATTATATTTCCAGCTTCTCTAATATGTGTATGTGCTTGTTCTCTTAGTATTCAATGGAATTTAGCTATTATTAGTTTTGAAGTTCGGTTCAGTGTAGGGCAAAACAAGACATTAGAACATACCTACTATTCTTTCCTGACAGGACCACAAAATAATCAACAAATGAATCAAGGGGAAAAAAATAATTCACTTGTATGTTTTGGTTTAAATGGTTTTCCAAAATAAAACATTTTTTTCACTCAGTCATCTGCCTCACCTTATACATATATGCACACTGTTTGGATCCTCTTTATCAGCTGCTGTCTGACATCTTTCACTAGTGACCAGTGCTCCCTGACCAAGACCAGTTGTGCCAGGACAGCAGGGCAGACATCAGACGCCTCATGGCTGCCAGGCACCAGAGACCTGTGGCTGCTTCAGACAGCTCAGCGAGGACCAATGAGAAGAAGTGCTGTGAGTGGTTGCCTTTCTGTCTGTGTTCTTTAGATGCAATATGAAAATGAGAGGTGTAATTTACCCTCTATTAACGAATTATTATGTTGTTGAACTTTCAGGCTTTAATCTGGTTATCTTCAATCTGGAATGTGGGACAGGGCCTAACGTAGGAATTCAACTTTAGTAGGAATTCAGCAGATCTCTTTAACTACACAGTGTTAATGGGATCTGCTGTGACAAACTCCAGTCATGTCTGTTCTTGCCAGAGAATGGCTTTCCACAAACAGTGATTGAAAAGCAAGGGGGGAAAAAATCAGTTAGAAATGTTTCTATTTCATGCTCGAGCAGACAAGGTTACGCTGTGATATAGAAACATTAACCTGCAGCAAAGAGATGACGATATTGTTACGTAAAATAAAGGTTAACTAGTTAGTGAACTTTGCAGAGGTGACATTTTATTATTACAGAACACTCCCACTCTTTGCTGTCACTGTATACAGTAGGCATACCTGCCCTTTTATTTTGAAGGGTGGATTTTAGAGGGGGGCGGCTGGTTTTGAAATGTCCTTGAATGATTAATAAAGTTTATAGTTATGTGTATCTGTTTTGGTTTGTTTTTTTGTACTTATGCAAACTGCAGCTTGGGCTTCCTACATGACCAATTCTCCAACTATGATCGTGATGATCGGATTGCCCGCTAGGGGGAAAACCTATATGTCCAAGAAGCTCACACGCTACCTCAACTGGATTGGAGTACCAACAAAGGGTCAGTAATCAGGCAATGCCTGTTTCACAAAGTCAGACACCTTTTCGCAGGAAATCAAGCTAATAAAACTGGATATGTAGGTTAAAAAAATAAAACTGTAGATCAGTCAAAGTTAGGGTGGTTATGATGGAGTCTATGATCATCAAGACTGCAAAAATATCCATCTAATAAAGATCTTGATCTTCAGGCAAATTATTTAATTTGTAGTTGTATATGTCAACATTCCTAAGTACATGGCTCTATTTGTTGTTGTTCACCTATGTTTCAATGTACACGTAATGCAGCAGAACTGGTTTGACAGATACAGCTGGTTAGGCAGAGGCAATCCTTGTCACTTAGTTTTATTGTCGTTCTCTGACTGTTTGTTTGTTCCCTTGCAGTTTTTAATCTTGGAGTGTATAGGAGAAATGCAGTGAAGTCGTACAAGTCCTATGACTTCTTCAGACATGACAATAAAGAAGCAATGGAAATTAGAAAGTGAGTAAATTAAATCCTATTCATATATGAGCATACTTTCATAAAGTAGTTCTTGTCACTAAATGCACCTGGCTACTTTCCATGTAGGACAGTCATGCAAATTCCTTTGTTGAGCCGCGTTGTGTTTGCCTAACAAAATGGCGGCATAGTTATTACAGCACATCACGCGATGATGATAACATTAATGAGCTACTGCTTTGATTTCCTGCTTATTTTTCCACAGAAAGTTTGCCATAGTGGCACTTGCGGATGTGAAGACCTATCTGAGTGAGGAGGGAGGGCAGATTGCTGTAAGGACACCATAAAAAACCCTGAACATTATTTGTATTACGTAATACATTTAAAGCAGGGTTTGATTTATGCTGAATGCTCCATGTTGTCTCTCAGGTTTTCGACGCCACCAACACTACCAGAGAGAGGAGAGAACTCATCCTTAATTTTGCAAAAGATAATGCATATAAGGTTAGAACTGCACTTATAACTGAATAATGAAACAGTTTCTGATCACCAACCTTTTGTTGTCAGATCACAGTAATATAATGAAGCATGCAATGGCTCTTCTTGGCAAGTCTTTTCTTGGAAAAAAATCCCATTTACAGCCAGTTTCCAAGAAGCATATCTCAGATATTTAAGACACCCAGAGGTTACCAAATCTTCATGACTGGACAGGCTGAACATTCCTTTCTGAACATTGTTTTGGTTTCAGTGCCTTTTTCAAACTGTATAACAGACAGTAGTTAATTTGTGTTGCAGTCATTTAAAAATGTAAAATGACACCTTTCCCCCCTAATTATGCACTTCTATTTTTTTCAGGTGTTTTTTGTTGAATCAGTATGTGACGATCCAGATGTCATCGCTGAAAACATAATGGTAAATCATACATTTACTTGCTTTTTGTCTTCATGTATCAGCAAGCTTGTATCCCTGAAGTAACGAAGCTCATGATATACCGTAAATGTCTCGTTCACATAGGACGTGAAGGTGTCCAGCCCAGATTATCCTGAGAGGGACAGAGAAAGCGTCATGGGGGATTTTCTGAAGAGAATCGAGTGTTATAAAGTGACCTACCAACCTTTAGATCCAGACGAACACGACAAGTAAGAATACTCCTACTAGTTGTATTGTTCTAATCTAATAATCTAACTCTAATTTAAAATGGAAATATTTTTTTCATGGAAGTTTAAAGTCAAGGAGATATTTTATGTAAAAGAGCATGTACCTGCAGAAGTTGTCCAGAAGATGGAAACAGAAGCTCATTTATAGTGCAAAGCAGTGATTCAGAGGTCATTACTTCCTGAACTCCTACTAACTTAGTTTTAAATTTGGAAGCTTAGTGGTTTATTTAAAGTCTTTGATAATTACACTGATAATATATTTAGATTTTTATTGATCTCACTGAGATAATACAGTGATCCTTTTACTGCTTCTCACTTCTTATGACCTTGTTAACAAGCTACTGAGAGAGAATTTTCCAGTGTATTTACACTATACCACAAGTACAAGATATGTCTTCTTTACCCTTAAGTTTTATTGGCCTGAGATTTATGTGATTCACTTATTGTTATTTTTCCTCTGCCTTACAGGAACCTGTCCTTCATCCAGGTCATCAACGTTGGCCGTAGTTTCTTGGTCAACAGGGTGCAGGATTACATTCAAAGTAAGATAGTCTACTACCTCATGAACATCCACGTCCACTCCCACTCCATCTACCTCTGCCGACACGGAGAGAGCCATCACAATATGGAAGGACGTATAGGGGGAGACTCTGAATTGTCAGAGAGAGGAAAAGAGGTGCCTTAGTTTTTTTTCTTGTAAAGAGTTAGATGAGATTGGTAACAATGCCCATATTTATGTTTTAAATGTAATATTAACACCAACAGGCTATTTTAGCTTAAACAGATAAATAGAGGGTAATGGGTGATTTGGCTCTGGCTAATATCACCTTCAAAACAATAAGCTTTAAAAGGAGGTGTGATCAAAAAGTTCTGGGACGTCTAACTCAAAACTTAGACGTTTCTCCAGTTTATCAACAACACTTTTACCTTGATTTTTATTTATGTGATGTGGAGACAAATCTGGCCACATTGTAAGCAAAAAAATAAAAGATTTCACTATGCATTTATACAGCTCTCACCACATAATGATATGGGATACAAAAATTTGAAGACAGGAAGGGGTGTTTTCTAAATAAATGTGAAGACCGTTGTGAAGTCATCCATACATCCATTTTCTGCCATTTATCTGGATTTGATTTATGAGGACAGCAATCTAAGTAGATGCCCAGACCTCACTTTCCCCAACCACCCCCTCCATCTGATCCCAAGCCAGCTGAGACACATAATTTCTCCAGCATGTACTTGGGCTCTTGCTGGTAGGACAGTGTGCGAACCAGCTTACCTAGAAGCCATCCAGGAGATATGCTTGTTAGATGCCACCCTCACTGGTATCCAGCAACTCATGATTTCAGTCACTACCAAGAGCTTGTAGGCTAAGAATGTCAATCGACTGGTAAATAATTAGCTTCGTTCACTTTAGACTGCAGTTCACATTTCAACCATTGCAAACCACCTTGCTGCACACTGGAGGTCACTGCCTGACCACATCATCTGTGAAAAGCAGAAATGTGAACAGAATCATTGATGAAGGGCAGCCATGGTGGAGTCCAAGTCTCACAGAGTCTGACTTACTGCATGCAATCCAAACGAAGCACTTACTACACTGACTCTTTCTTCACCTCTGGTGTCCATCAGCTGGTTCAGCGGTTACCGCCGTGCACTTTGTAGCCACAGCGCTGTAGCTCTCAGCTTCGGCAATAGAGCTGCTTAACATGGTCCACTCATACTCAGCTTTTCTAGCCTCTAGTTTCTAGCCTTACTTGTTTGGTGCACAAACCTGTCCATCACGACAAGGTGGCAATTGAAGAATTTAAGGAGGGGCATCGTTGTGAAATTAAAGAACACATGTAAGTTGTCAGAATGGAACTTGCAGAGAGTGATCTAAAAGCAGCCTAAACATTTTAAATCAGGTTAGGTTTTTGATTCTTATGGTCCTGCTCCTTGAACCTGTAAAATACAGTTCAACTGAACGTGGGAAGAATGACTTTATAGTCAGTTCTTAAACATATTTGTGTTTTCATATGCTACGTTTGACAGTTTGCAGCTGCACTGAAGAGGTTTGTGAAAGAGCATAAATTGTCAGACCTGAAAGTTTGGACCAGCCAGCTAAGACGCACCATTCAGACAGCAGAGGAGCTGGGTATTCCCTATGAACAGTGGAAGATTCTCAATGAAATAGATGCTGTAGGTATTACTTAAGTTTTATATATACAAACTTTTGTTAAACTTCTTGAAATACAGCTTAAAGTCTGCACTTTAATGACTCCTTGATTGTTGTGTGCAACTGTGATGCCTACAGAGGAAAAACTACAATAAATGTGTCATTTTCATGTGTGAAACTGTATTTGCCTGCATATATTGGAACAGACACAGTGAAAACATGATAAGTCTCGATCTTATTACTTTGTATTTTAGGGAGTGTGTGAAGAAATGACCTATAAGATGATTGAGGAAAAATACCCAGAGGAGTATGCTATGCGAGACCAGGACAAGTATCATTACCGCTACCCTGGAGGAGAGGTAAAAGGTTTAATTTTCTCCTAGAGTGTTATTTGACCTGCCATATATTACTACTGTGAGTTTGTCAAGTTTATGCAACAGGCTTTAAATTTCAAGTTTATTTTTTACTTTTTATTTCTCATTATTCTTTTACCATAGTGTGAATGCCAGAGGGCTGCGGATGAATCATCAGTCAGAAAAACAGAAGTTAAAAATGTTGTCAGCTGCAAGAATAGCTTCTTTTTTAACTACAAATGCATCATTATATGTAACAGAACAGAAGATTTTATGCTGAGATAAATAGAAATACTATGAGCTCATATTGCAGAGAAGCATAGAATAAAGACAAGTCAGCTATATTGTTGCTGTTCATCATAACTAACACTGACTAATAAAGAAAAGGGAAAATTAAAATAACAGTAAGCACATGACAAAATTAGATCTTGCAGTAGTTAGTCAAAGATTTTTTGATGTAACAAACTGAAAAATGTGAAACTGAATGGACCTCTTTCATTTCACTCTCCCCATAGTCCTATCAGGACCTGGTTCAGCGGCTGGAGCCAGTGATCATGGAGCTGGAGCGACAGGCCAATGTTCTGGTCATCTGTCATCAGGCTGTCATGCGCTGCTTGCTCGCATATTTTCTGGACAAAGGCGCAGGTGACATGCTCAGAAATAGGATATGCTAAACATGCTAAAGCACCTTCTCAGATTACAGGTTTACAGTCCTGAGTGATCCATTTCAGCCAGCATTGTCATTATCGCAACAAATTTGCCCAGATAAATAAGCACTCATTCATACAAGTTAATTCAATGCAATTTAGTTGTATTTAAATAGTGCCAAATTACAACAACAGTTGTAATACAGTCAGCAGAAATACAAAGTTAGCAGAAATACACTAAATGACTCGTGCAAGTGCAACTTTAATGGATGAGAAGCAGTTTCCAAAGCACTTACTATTTTTGTTTCTTTATATTTGGAGAAATATCACATGGGGCACTAAATTTAGATATTGTCATGACTTTGAAATGTGCATTTCCACATTACCAGTTGTTTCCTTATTGTAGATTATGCACTTGGCATTGTGTGAATGGCTGCATAGCAGTGCCAAAGGCCACCAGTGTGCAGGTTTACTTTTTAAAAAGCTGGTTTTACTTTTCACCAATATATCCTAAAAAAAACTATTTCATTTCAGCAAAATGAAAATAAGTGATTTTTAAGGAATAAGTGGGCCTGTAAAAGAGGTAATCTAAACAGAACCTTTTTCTAATTTACTGCTTAAAAAAGTGAGAGACAGCTACCTATATATTTGTGGATGAAACCATTATGAAGGGAGAAACCGGAGGGACAGTAACTAATTCAAAACAAATAAGCCCCATTCCTCCATGCTCTCACAACAGATGGTTTCATTTCACTCATTAGGTCTCTGTATTTCAGCCAGCCGCACCCTCAACCCCCTCTTTGGTCTAACCAGAAAGGACTAAGCCAGGTAGCTCATAAAGCAGAAAAAGTAATTAAAGCAACCATCATTTAGAATTTTAGACTACAGTCTAATGTAATAAAACGTGTGGAAAAAAGAAACACAAGCTAAACAAGCTAGGTGTGTACAATGCAACTCCAGTGACTGCAACAAAAATATGGTAATGATGTAATGATGTGGGAGTTTGTGAAACCATAAATCTGGTTTATGTGTTGAGAGTAGTGTGGCTGAATATTGCAAAAGGGTCATTTCAGCTGTTGTGCGGCTGTGGGCACGGCAATCGCAGGCTGAGCAGTGAGAACCGCACATAACTGCCGGGAGGTGTTTTCTGAAGAATGAATAGTAAATTTATTTTAAGCCTTTTTAAGTGCTGCACACTTTCAACCAATCACAATCAAATTAATTATTATTCTCAATCTCATCTACAAATGGCGCCAGACTATTGCGTCACACATTCTTTAGTGCTCAAAGTGCAATTCATACTTTTATAGACATCAGCCAACTGTGCGCTGCTAGTACGTGCATCTCTAATTCATATAACAGAATTAGGCATAGGCTTAGGTGAGTAGCTTGTTAGATGGATGTTGTGTCCACCCACCATGTTTTCTGTGCCATGAGCTCTTAAGTTCCAGCGAAGAACCTCTAAGAATAGTACAGCTTTAACTGCAGTATACTGTGTATTAAGCTGTGTCCCAGTGCAGTAAACAGGGTAGATGTTATTTGGCAGAGCAGAATCACTGATATAAATATTTTGACCACATTAGACAGTGGATGGTAATGAAACAATCAATCATTTAGTTAGACTTTCATTCTGTGATTGTCTTTTTAATGCCACCACATGGGGGAGTCTAAGTCACAACCTTTCAGATCAACTTTTTCTGCATGTATATTTTTTAATGAATATAGGGGGAAACAGCCACATAAAAATGCCGACTGTTTCCAGATTAATCAAAATTTAACATAAGGAGCATCTGCTAAACGTGACGCAGTGAAGAGAGCACCACTCTTTGCAGACTACTCTGTTTTTAAGACATGTAGGAGATGATTGGTTTTAAAGTAGCACCATGTGCCTGATAATGCACTGAGTTATGTCTCCAGAGATTTAGATATTCAGGTATGTCTGTAAAAAGTGATGTAAATAAGTGACGTCTGTAATGACGTACTTCCTGATTGCCGCTGTCTTCTCCAGTGTTTGGAAAATAAACAGATCAGAAAGACGCCATCAACAGCAGTAGCAAGAGTTCAAGCTATACAATTAGGACTCCCCGTGATATAGAAATGTGTTTTTAGTGTCCCTCTATATTTTCATTTATGAAGGTAAATATTATGACATAACGAAAATGTTGTCTAGAAGGGTTAGAAAAATTAAATGAGAGTGAAAATAAAATAACAAAAACACAGGACAGGAAAGACTGATGTTGTTATTATTGGGCACAAACAAGGTAAGAATGTCGTATATGTGAACGCCATTGGCAATCAGAAACTTGGAAAGGGACAGATTAGATCATTATGTGCTGAAAGCTTCTTTATGTACTTGATCATGTGACGTGAGCATTACTTTTGGAAAATAATTAGTTCACTCACTACCATAATATGGCGTGGGCAGAAGTGGTTCTGTCAGTCAGCAGAGGAAGTGGTCAGTGCTCCTGGATCGGTTTAAAAGCTCAACCACAGTCTGACTGCAAAAACCAAAGTGTGGGTGCTGCTTTGACTGGCTTCATGTCCCACTGCACTGCCCACCCATGAGACATACAGCAGAGTTAACAGCAACATGCACTGTACCTCCATAAAGCGCAGCATAAGTTTTACAGCTGGCCTGCCACTTCAGACATGACAGTAAACTCCACAAACATGTAGGAGAATATGAAAAGCATGACTGGGTGAAACCACAGTAATCTCACTGGCCACTTTTATTCATGTTGGCACAGATGACCTGCCCTTCTTGAAGTGCCCCCTACACACTGTCCTAAAACTCACCCCTGTGGCTTATGGTAAGTCCCTACTTTGTTGTTAAGTCAACTAAACATCCTCACTTGTTTTTGTTGCCTTGTTGTAATGTATTTTGGTTCCTTCTCCTAGGTTGTAAAGTGGATGTATTTGACCTGGGGGTGGAGGCTGTCAACACTCACAGGGATAGACCATTAGTAAGCTTCTGCCTGTTTTCTAGTGTTTCGTATCGCAAACATGTGGTCAGTTTTCTGTAGAACCGTTCATCCTATTCTTTGTCATGTGTTTGTCCATAGTATGGAGTCTGAAACATCAGTCATCTGTGTTAACCAGCGCCATGTTAAGAGTTATTCTTTGGAATAATTGTTCCTCATTCTCGAAAAGCCTTTCAGAATTGCACTTGTAATTTCGATCCAACAGTTAGATAAGAAGATTTATACCAATCATTCCAATCATGTCTGACTATATCTAGAAAGGAAGCAGTGGAAACAACAGCTAGCCTGTGTTTATCTTAAGTTATTTACAGTCACAAGCCACTTTGTTTGGTTGCTATACACCTGTATACCATTCTAGAATCGAGTTGGATCCACTTTAGCCTTAAAACCTGTCTTAATTCTTTGTGGCATAAATTCAACAAGGCACTGAAAAGATTCCTCAGATATTTCGGACTATATTGGCATGATAGCCACACATAGTGGCTGCACATTTATCAGCATGGTCTCAGTCTACTGCTCCACCACATCCCACAAAACATGGCCAGCAACAATAATGAGCTAGACTATGGTGTTTAATCAATGCTCGACTGATAATAAGTAAGGAAAGTATCCCTCCCACCTTTACACCACCAACAGCCTGAACTGTTGCTACCATCTGAATGTTACAGCAGGAAAGCTGACTCATCAGATAAGGCAATATTGTGTTGTCCAGTTTTGGTGAGCCTGTACAAATGGTAGCCTTGTTTTCCTGCTCTATCCTAACAGTACTAGCACCCAGTGTGGTGTTCTGCTGCTGTATTTGTACATTTGTTTCTCGGTTCCACGTCTTAAGCGTACAGAGATACTCCTCTGCATATCTTGGTTGTAACTAGCAGTTATTGCAGTTACAGTTCTCTTCCTCTCAGCTCAAAGCAGTTAGCTGTTTTCACCCAGCAAACTGCTACTTACTGAATATTTTCTCCTTTTTTTCTTTTTTTTTGAGAATTTTCTGTATTTGTATTCAAGTTTCGGAAATACTCAGACCTGCTCTACTAACCATGCCACCTTAAATCGCCTTTCCTCCCCATTCCGATGCGCTGTTTGGACTTCAGCAGGCTGTCTTGATCAAATCAATGAATAGCAGTGCTGCCATGTGATTTGCTGATTAGATATTTGTGTTAACGAGCAGTGTACAGGTGTACCTAATAAAGTGGCCAGTGAGTGTAAATCTTTGTCCCAGTTTTTCTAATGTAATGTGTGGGACTATTTCTTGATCAGGTGCAATGAATCCTGGAGTTTTGTCCTCACTGTGCGGGTACCGTTACGGCCATTGTCTCTGGTGGTGAGATAGGTCAGTGCAAAAAAGTTTTCCACCTCTGTCTTGTCCATCTGTTGTTGGCTCCAGGTGGAGGGGAGCTCTTTGGTGACTCCTTTTTAGTGTTTCTTAGTTGGCCTTTCCTTTGTTTCCCTCAGAGATTCCTTTAAAGGGTATATCTGCTAGTGCTACTTTAAAAAGCACGTGGCCCATCATCCCCAGTGCCTTCTCTTTACTTGTTCAGCAGGTAGTTGGTTTAGTGTTTCTTCTACTAATGTCAGCAAGCAATAAAAACTACAGGAAAGTCTGTGGTAAGTTATGTGTGAGGTATATTATTAACTCTGTTTCTGCTTTTATAAACACCTGTTGTGTGGGGAAATACATCCAAACTTGTTTATGTACTCAAACACCTTTATCGCTTTTGGGAAATTCTATTTAAGGAGTTCCCTTAAATGTTCTGAATTTTAAGAAATGTATCAGGACATCCCCTTGTAGCACTCATCAGTGAGGTCCATGTCTGCTCTCTGCCCGTGGAGCTCATGCTGATTAGTTACAAGTATTTAAAGTCTGAGTCCTGAGACAAAGTGGGTGTTAACACATAAACACGTTTACTGAGAAACCTCTTGTTAACTGTGGTGAGAAATATCCTGTCCCCTCAGACTAACATGACAATGGCTTTTCTATTTATGGTTGTTTGTGTCAGTGGCTGTCTTTCCCAAACATGGAACGCACTGATTTTAGACCAAGGAGAGGTTTAGTCATTGTAACATAAAAGTTAGTCCACTTTCTCTTTTTGTTCTTTGCTGAGCAGAATAAAGGCCAAACAGATGCCATACCAGCTTTCCTTCGAAGAAACAGCTTCACACCGCTGTCCAGCCAAGACCAGATTAAACGACCTCGTCTTTACAGTGTGGGGAACCCTTCACATACTCGTATGTCCCAGGCCCCTACTTTACCCAGCATGCAATTCTCTGAGGCATCTGAAGGGTCAGAAACGGTACAAAGTGAGGTCAGTGCCTTTCTCACACAAGATACTGTGGTTATAGGTCAGCTGGTATGGCTGAATATACAGATAAATATTATATATTCATATAAATATCTGAAACAGACTAAACAGTCAGCAAATTATGTTAGATGAGTCAGAATGTATCAGAATAAATAAAGTGATTCAACCAACATTTACTATTGTTGCTCACACAATGGATGATGAGATGTCCATGTGGACATGCACTGGCTTTTTGTAACAATTTAGCTTCAAAGTCGGCTTGGCTAATAATAATAATAATTAAAAAGCAGTGTGACGGTGTAAAAAAAACTGTGTTATTTTATCCACCATTTACTCTGACACTGAATTGCGTGGGACACTAACAGTACCAACGTTGCCTTGCTTGTAGCCACAAAGGTTCATGTGAAAAATGGAGATAACAAAAAGTCTCAGTAGGCACAAATTTGGAGGCCATCCTTGCTTGTCTTGTAACAGTGAAGACACATGACACAACTGGCTGTGAAAAATTAGCAAAATGAAAACTGAACTAACATTTGAAACTAATACTGTAGACATGATTAATATAGGAAAAAGTTAAAAGTTGAAAGGTTAACAGCAGCATACAGTGAAATATGATGACTGAAAAAAACTCAAAGCAACTAAACCAGTCTTATCATTATTTTTTATTATGAAAAGTGTTAGACAAACAGAACCTTTGGTAATCAGTTATTACCGGAATATAACGGAACAATGTTATCAAGTGCTATCAAGATTGTTCTTTAGTTTGTTCTAACGTGTTTATCACAGGCGTGATGCACCGTCTGGACAATCACTGCTCTGCATGTACACATATGCCCATCTTTTCTCATACCATACAGCATGAGGGAGGATTATTTATCTTTTTATTTAAATAATTGATTCAAGGTTTAAATAAAAGTATTCTGTATGTACAAATGTACTTTAAGTGTTAAGGTTTTGGGCTGGCAGAGGCCAGCATAAGCAAACCCAGGATGGTTTGTTTTTCATGTTCATGGATGTTTACAACAAGCAATGTTCCTTCATAAGGATGTTGGATGTGTATACATGAATATAACTTTTTTTCTCCAATGTTTTTGCTTGTGTTGTTACCCAAAAAGTGACCTTTTAGCTGTAGTAGGACAGAAAATCAGTGTCTCACTCTGAGCTGTGACCTCAGATTTTAGTATTAGTTCAAGTTCAGTCGGCGCCAGTCAAAACAAATAGCTCATTCCTGTTTGGGTTAAAGCAGTCTACTTTCTCTCCCTTGCTTTTCCCTCTTGCAGAACTCTCTAAATGGTTTCACTGGTGCAGACACAGATGACTGTGTGGAGTTTAAAAACAGAAGTACATAAAAAGGTATTCAGAACCTTCCTCTTATCTGTTACACAGAACATTATACATATATCAGTATACTTTATACTCTGTACTGTACTTTACAATACTATACACTCACTGGGGACCTTATTAGTTACACCTTATTAGTACTTGTTTGGATCCCTTTTGCCTTCAGGACTGCCTTGATTCATGGACACCTCAAAGATTTTGGTCTATATTCACTTGATAGCATCAAACAGTTTCTACAGATTTGTCAACTGCACATCTGTGATGCAAATCTTCCATTTCACATCCTAAAGGTGCTTTCATGTTGTTAACACCAAGTTCTGACCCTACCATCCAGATGTCACAGCAGATGTTTGTCCAACTTTGTTGACTCTGTGCAAATTATAGCCTCAGTTTGCTGTTCTTAGCTGATGGTGCATTCAGAAATGCTGTCCAAGCATACCTTGATGGTAGCAAGTGGTTATTTAGCTGCATAAAATAACATAGCAACAATCTGTTCTCAAACCACAGTTCCAGAGATCAGCTCTTTCCAAAAGCTTAACAATAAAAGTATGTCTTCAACTTTAATTTAGAGACATTCACTCACAGTTGATGGTCACTCAGGAGTCATTCTACAGCAGGGGTCGGCAACTCCATGCCCCCCTGGATCAACACACCTGAATCAAATGACTAGTTCATTTACAGGCCTCTGGAGAACTTCAAGTAATGTTGAGGAGGTAATTTAGCCATCTGAATGAGCTGTGTTGGATCAAGGACACATCTAAAACCAGCAGGACACTGGCACTTGAGGCCTATAGTGCCTAGCCCTGTTCTAGAGCCTTGGTGCAACTGCAGCAAAGGCTGGATGGATGGATGCAGGTGGAAGATCATTTAAGACCACTGGATTGTGGATTCTATAATGAGCAGTAAGGCAGTGCAAGGCTGGTAGCACTGGAGTAATTTGATCTCTCTCTTTTTTTTCTCGAGAGTGTTCGAAACTGTGGTTGACCACAGTAATTTGTCAATTTTACAATTTGTGTCAGAGATTTTTTAACTTGTGTTTTAATGAGAGGACATTAAAGTGCCTTTTCAACTATTAACCTCCCAGTTAATAGTTGAAAACTAATGGAAATCCAATTTCTTATAGGCAACATTACTTTTGCTGACTGACGCTCACTGGGTATTTTGTGTTTTTTCTTTTTATAATCATTATCTGTAAAGCCTAGAAATCATTGTGTGGGAAAAACCCAGGAAATCAGCAGTTTCTGAAATACTTGAAATAGCCCATCTGTCACCAATAACTCTGCCACATTCAAAGTAACTTAAATTACCATTCTTTCTTTTGCTTAGTTTGAACTTCAGCAGGTTGTCTTGCTCTTGTTTTCATGCCTCAAAGCAAAGATTACTTGCATTAACTAGCAGTTGCCGAGGTATACCTAACAAGGTGGCTGGTGAGTGAACTGTATTACAGTTGTCTCATTGCTTCATTTTTGTCTTTTATCCCAGGCTTTTCTCGACAAGTCCAGTACTGACCAGCACGGACCAGCAGAAAGAAACCCAAAAAGCTTCAGCCATTATGATTTTAAGCATGGACTTGCAAGTTAGAGCATGTGTGTACATAAATGAAGTCAGCGAATGTGTGATCCATTCAAATATACAAATCAAACACTTGTACCAAAGACACTCTCAACACCATCCATTAGTTGCTAGCACACTCCATATAATATTGCAGATTACAGTCATGGTGTGCTTTATTAGATGTCGAATATGCTGATTGTGAAATTTATACCTCAACCTTTTTTCTTCAGTGTAGTATAAGAGAATTTCTGTCTTGAAGGAAGCCATGTGCAGCCTTATTTTGTGCTTAGATTGTTTCACTTTTAATTTTAAGGTCACTTAGTTATGTGCATTCTCCCTCTGACAACATGTAGCAATAAATGTATTGTGAGGTGCAATTTAGGTATGCAGAAGTGCGATTTAGTTTTCAGGGGGAAGCCATAAGCTGTAAACATTAATGACATGTTTCGTCCAGCCCTATAAAAAGTGCAGGATCTACTGTGTGTCGACTTTAATCTGTGACAGTTAGTTAATCTTCTCTCTTGAGATGTGTACTTCTTCTTTTATTTTGTCTTCCGTATAAATAACAGCTTTGATATAGAATCATGGCACTGTGATCATGTAAAGCTGCTCACCTTTGAACTGCATAAAATGAATGCAGATTTTCTAAACACAGAGGTTACTTGTACAGCAGTATTGGATGTTATGTTGGTTTGTAATGCTTTAGATTTCGTCACGGGGAAAAACAAATCAGGGCCTTTGTAGTTCTACCTTTACTGTCCATATGGAACGACAAGATTGAAAAAGGGTCATTTAGGAAAGTACCTTTATTTACAGGAATATAGGCTTTGACCCAGGTAATCAAAGATATGATATGCAAAATTGTTTCCTTGAATGGAAGGAAATGGGATTGACGACGCATTTGAATGTCTTAAAATGAACTTGTAGCTAATGTAGCTGCACACATTTTACCAAAGTTACACTGTTTTTACACAGACTGTCATTTGTATTTAAGACTGACTTGGAAATAAAGTCTTTATTCCAGTAAAGAAATCTGTGCAATCTCAGTGGGAGTAACCTTCCTGTTTGCTAAACTCCAGAGACATGCATCAACAGAGTTGAATGAGGGAGCGATCTAAGGACAAATCTAAATCTGGGAATGAGATACATTTAGATTGAAATGTAACAGTTGGATGATACAAATCTGATATGTTGCTTTTGTGACACAGCTTTTCACTGTGTGGTCTGTTCTGCTTCTACTGTAATGATAATGTTTTCTAATGTGTAAATCCAGCAGTTTTGTTTCAGAGTTCTAAAGAAAAAGCTGTGCAGCACATTCAGCTCTGAATTGTGAATTGTTTTTGTTCTTATTTTAAATAAATAAATCCCAACTTATTTGATTCATGATTTAAGATACTGATTTGTATTTTTTGTGATTACTACCAGGAAATCAGGGAAATGCATGAAGAAAAAAGAAAGTAAAAGCAGCACTGCTGAGAAATGACCCTCACATTGCTTTGACGCCTAAATAAGTCCTTGAATGTCTGGAATGAGATAAAAAGCCCTGGAAAACTCAACCACTGATTACAGAACAAAATATTCCAACGGGTATTTGAAAAGTAGGAATGTACACCAACTTTTGTTTTCTTGGTAAAAAGATTTTAAGTGGTTTTTGCATGGTGGGTCACTGTTGCATCTCTCTCATGACTTCAGTCGTACATGACGATGATTTGAACCCAGAATTCATCACTCCATCAGGCCCGTTGCCACTGATTTTCAGTGCAGTTCTTAGCTCTTGTAATTTGGCCTACCTCAACCTTTTCTCACCGCCTCTCTTCCATCCCTGACGAGGCTTCGACAAAGAAGACTGATCAACTGAAGGGCCAAAAGCATCTCTCAGGTCCTGTGTAAAATCATAGCTAGATTTTTCTCCTCATTTCTTAAGGACGTGGGTTTCAGTTACTGTTCTTATTTTCATTTTTAAGGTCTGTTATTTCTCATTTTGTCTTTCACTTGTCCTGTTTCCCTGATTTTTTTTTTATGACATACTGAGATATGCTAAGTATCTGGCTAATAGCTCTAATAGTCCTAATAGCTCTTCTGGGAATCACATTT
Source organism: Pundamilia nyererei (assembly GCF_000239375.1). Taxonomy (NCBI): domain Eukaryota; kingdom Metazoa; phylum Chordata; class Actinopteri; order Cichliformes; family Cichlidae; genus Pundamilia; species Pundamilia nyererei. The sequence goes on along the minus strand of NW_005187445.1, from coordinate 2,536,349 downwards.
TTGGTGTAAATTTAAAAAAAACAAAAAACCAAAACATTACAAACATATATTATGCATGGTAACGTGGTTGCAAATCAGTGATAGCATTAGCATTAGCAAATACACTGTGGGACGCAACTTGTAGTGCACAATTACTGTTCTTTAAAATATATTGATGTCAAAATAATGGTTAAACAGATAAAGTGAATTCGTAACTTATTTTAAATGTTATATTGGGGAAGCAGTTTGGTTATCAAGGACCTGGAGCAGGAGAAAAATGCCATTCTGAGGAGTTTGAAACAACTGAACAACTAAATATGATGAGTGTGTGTGTCTGTGTGCTAGAGTGGGAGAGCAAGCCTCTAAAGATAGACGCACAACATTAGTTCATCATTAGTTTTTTTGTATGCTTAAATTGTTCAAGTGTTAAAAAATCATTCCTCTGAAAATAATTCGGTACAAGGACTGGACTGAAAGAAAAGAGAAAATTACAAGGTTTGGCTTCTTGGAATCAAAATATGAAGAAATATGGAGTGACTTTTCCACAGAATCATATTGTAGCTGCTGCAAAAGTTGCAATTTTAAATGCCAAAACTGACTGACTATAACTGATACACAGTCAGTTATAGTGACTCAGACCCAGGGCTGGACTGGGACAAAAAATCGGCCCGGGCATTTTGACTAGAGACCGGCCCACCAAAAATGTGACGTCATTCAGGGGTAAAACCGCAAAGGATTCTGGGAACTTGTGGCAAGAGGTACTAGCGCATGCAGGCTTTCAATTGAGCTCAGTTACACAGCGATACAAAAAATGGCAAGAAGCTGTTGTATTATTAACTGCAATAGCCGGTGTTGTGCCAAAAAGTCTGCCAAAAACTGATTGCTGGTATTTAAATTGCTATGA
>NW_005187445.1:2532558-2534492 GCF_000239375.1 Pundamilia nyererei | reverse complement strand
CCATTGTATACAGTTCTCTGAGAAAACATTTGCCCCTTTTTTGTATATTGTCACACTTACATGTTTCAAATCATCGCACAAAGTCTTTTCATTTCAGATGAGACTAGATAAATTAAGTAAATAAAAATGCAGTTTTTAAATGGCAATTGATTTTATTAACTGTTATTATTAACAATTGCATTTATTAATTCATCAATGACTCATCCAGGAGCTAAAAAACAAACAAAACAAAAACAAAAAAACTAGGGAATGAAAATGTCACTTGTCTCAGTTAAGGTCAGAGTTCATAATGGGGTGCTAACAAAGAGACTGGGCAAAAATGGTAAGGTTCCAAGGTGAAAGCCACAGCTGACCAAAAACAAACAAACAAACAAAAAACACACAAGTGTTCATCTCACATTTTCCAAAAAAAGAAAAAAACATCAATCATCATGATGATCTCCAGGACATTTAGGAAAACTGTTGTTGACACATTATACGATCATTTTGTAAAGGTGGTGTTTTGGTTGGTGTTGAACTGCTTTGGATTATGAGGACAACCTCTGCTGCACCTGGAAAGGGAGAGGCTGCTTGTGGCTTTCAGAGGAATCTGTTGTTGCTGCTACAATAATGACTTTGCCGGATTTTCCTTCGCTCACCCACACTCTTCTTACACACTTTACGTCATGGCTCCCCTGTTATTATGGGTGTCTGTGCTTACATAAAAATACTTTGTTACGTCTTTTATCACGTCTGTGAACTGCCATTTGCTGGAAGTCTTAAATCACGACTGGATCACCTCGGCATTGAAATGGATTACACAGAATAAAAGAAGGTCAAGTCTGTAACACGACAAACAGCTGAAACACAATGTCAGCTTCATCTGCAGGATTAAAATGGTCATACAGTTAAATTCAATTCCAAAAAAATAGCGTCTGTATATTAATATTGTAAAGGCAGGATATGGTGCAGGTCATATTAGAGGACCAAATTAACTAAACCAGTTTAAATAGCATTCTTATACTGGAATAATCCTTTTTTTGCTATGAAAGCCCATTATAAATTTATTCTGTTTCTAAAGCCTCGTAGAACCTTCATCTCTTTTTAATCTTACACGATGAATAAGCAAATAACCACCTACTCACTAAAAATAAACCTTTTATAGTGCAGCTTTATGTTTTCATGCCCATTCCCTGATGGGCTGTCCCAGTCTTCCTCTATAAATTGCTTCACTTGATCCTCCTGTTGGCATCTGCCGCCTACAAGCAAGACAACATGAGGACTGTCGGTTGGAGTATTTTGGTTTTTATGTTAGCCTCACCGGCTTCAGGTAAATAGTGATTTGTTCATTTATTATTTTCGTATATCATGTAAATGATGTATTTATTTATAAAACTGATGGTATGATTTCCCAAAAAATACAGGTCAAGTATCACAGGATTGTTCAGCACCAGATAAATACCCGAACACCAAACTGGATACGAAATATGCCAGGAGACAGAAATTCAGCCACAGCGAGAAAGTTTACTACAGCTGTGACGACGACTTCACTGCTTTCAGAGGCAGCAGGGTTGTGCAGTGTGTTGATGGACAATGGACCAAACTGACTTTAAAATGCGAAAGTAAGAATTTGACCATTTATTTGTTTTCAAGGGCGGGAAAAAAAGAGTCGCTTGCGTGTTGTTTCACTCAGCAGCCTGTTTACTGAGATATTCTTAGACCTGTAATTTACTTAGATGGATTTAAAGCAGCGCAGAAGCCCGCTAACACCCCCTACTGGGGAAGGTGTTTAATAGATATACAAGTAAAAAACAATTATCAAGAAAAAAGTCGTTCATAAAAAGAAGTCAGAATGCACACAGGTTCAGTTCAGTTCAGTTCAGTTCATTTTTATTTCAAACATTTCAAACATGTGCCTTCACAATCATTACAAAATATCATTCCATTATTTGTTT
>NW_005187445.1:2529630-2531742 GCF_000239375.1 Pundamilia nyererei | reverse complement strand
AGGACGGCAATGCCCCGTGCCAATTTCCCCCGAACATAAGTAATGTGTGGCTTCCAACAGAGCTTGTGGTCAATGATCACCCCAAGAAATTTTATTTCATTTACTCTTTCTAAATATACATTGTCCACACATATTTCTACTTCGATGTTTTTCTTTTGGTTTCCAAACAACATAAATTTGGTTTGGGAAATTTACTGACAACAACATTTCTTACAGCCTTAAAGGTCGATTCACATTTTTCAAGTCTAAATCAGTTGAATAGAGTCATTTAATTTACTTTGAATAACTTTTTTCCCTTACTAAATAATTAAGAAAAATAAATGTCTACATGCACGCTAAGTTACCCAGTTAAGGAAACAAAAACTTTCTGAATTAGAAAAAATGTGGGGCATGATCTCTTTGGCTTTCTTTGGTTTGAGAGTCACGTGCCGGTCTAAATAACCATACTGCAAACTAATTTTTAACTAGATTATAAGAGATAGTGTACTAGTAATGTAATTGCCTCTGTTTTGCAACCAAACTGATTAATGCAGTTCTGTCTTCGTGATCAATGGCCTTTTTAAAAATGGAACTGATTTTAATCATTGCCAAACTACAAGATGCAAGATGGTGCTAACAGAGCAAAAGAAAACTAAAGAAATACGTTTTGTCAGATTATCAACTGAGGGTGAAAATTCTTTGAAGAAAAATGTATGTAACTTACATGATTCATCACTCTGCTCTTTTTGAGTCATTTTCCCCATAAATAGGCTTGTAGTTCACCACATATTTTTGGCTTGAAGGATAAACTGTGTTTTACAGTTGATCTCTGCAGCCTCTTTAACCATAAATGATCATTTCATGATTTAAAATTCTTTTATATTGCTGGTATCAAGACCAGTTCTGGGCTTCTTAACCTCAGACAAGCATCAAATGACAAGTCCTCTACAGTATCAGTTTCTTCACATGTTCCAGTTTTTTTTCTAGACCTCCATAAAACATTCCAGCGAAATCAGCCTTGGTTGTGGGCTTTTATATTTCCATCTAGAAATTAAATTGTAATGTGTCATTTACACGCTTACTATCTTGCATTTAACAGAGATATCATGTGGCAATGCTGGTGATCTACCCAATGGAGAGTTCCAGTATGAAGGGAATTCATACATCGGGGAGAAGGTTTTTGCTGTGTGCAATGAGGGGTAAGTTTTACTTTGAAGAACTCCTAAAACATCAGAATAAGACTTTCAAGTGGTGTTTGACTGCATCTCTTATCTACAGATACACTCTGAAAGGGCTGAACTACATGATATGCAAAAGGTCTGGATGGGCTGGTGAATTCCCATCATGTGAAGGTACAGTGATGTGGTACATTGAAGTACTCGAACTAGCTTGTAAATGGAAACCCAATAGTTGTGAAACTGTAAGGGGTGGCTTTAAGTGGTAGTGTTAATGCGTAACTAATCCCTGAATGTTATGTAAGTTGGGAGTTTAATCTCTTAACTCAGTTGAAGCAAATTTCCCATGTTTGTTTTGGACAAATTGTTATTTGCACAGAAGTCCACTCAGGTTCAGATCAGGTAGGCTGTTCCTCCCAATCATGCTCCTCCAGGTCTCACTGTCATTGCGTGTGTGAGCATTAAAGACTCCCAGAAGGATAATTGAAGAGCACACTCCAGCCCTCCACCCAGTAAATTCAAGAAGGCTGGGTAGTCTGAACTGTCAACGGGAGCATAAGAACAAACAACAGTCAGAACCCGTTCCCCGACCCAAAGGTCCAAGAAAACAACCCTGTCATCCACCAGCAAAACCCCCAACGTACAGTCCCACTGCCTCAGGGCAAGTCCAGGCACAGTCCTGGAACAATCCAGCTCCTTTCCACGAAACTGTTTCCAGAGCCTGACGTATGTGACGTATGAACCCAAATATATCTAACCGATATCTCTCAACTTCATACAACGCACTTTCCCTGCCAGAGAGGTGACAATCTATGTCCCAATAGCCAGACTCGATAGCAAGGTTCCCCCTGTAGGTGGTGGGTGTACAGGAGCAGGCTAAGTGGAAAGCAGCTCAGGCAGTAGCTAAAGCAAAAATCTCAGGTGTGGGAGGAGTTCAGTGAGACAATTGCTGTTGGTC
>NW_005187445.1:2403805-2529250 GCF_000239375.1 Pundamilia nyererei | reverse complement strand
ACAGGAGCAGGCTAAGTGGAAAGCAGCTCAGGCAGTAGCTAAAGCAAAAATCTCAGGTGTGGGAGGAGTTCAGTGAGACAATTGCTGTTGGTCTCGAAGCAACTCTGGAAAACCTATCATGTGATTCAGCAGGGGAAAGCATTGGAGCTCCCCACTCCCTCTACTCACATGGTGTATAGAGTGAGTGGGGTGTTTTTGACTTCAACTGAGGGCATAGTCGGGCAGTAGAAGGAATACTTAGAGGACCTCCTCCCATTGGCATGTCTTCTGTAGAGGAAACAGATTCTGGGTATGATGGGGACAACTTGCCTATCCCCAGAGGTGAGGTGACTGAGGCAGTTAAACAACTCCTTGGTGTCCAGGCCCCTGCATTAGATGAGGTTCACCGGAGTTTCTAAATAATCTGGATGTTGTTGGGCTGTCTTGTTTGACATGCCTCAGCATCAACATGTGGAAATCTTGGACGGTGGCCCTGGACTGACCTTGGAGTGGTGGTTCCAATCTTTACGAAACAGGACCGGAGACTGTGTTCCAACTACAGGGGGATCACACCGCTCAGCCTCCCCAGGAATATCAATGCCAGGGAGCTGGAGAGGAGAGTTCATCCATTAGTCAAACCTCAAATGCAGGAGGAAAGAATGTGGTTTTTGTCCTGGTTGTGGAACAGTGGATCTTTATCCTCTCAACAGTATTTAAGGGTCCATGGGAGTTTGTCTAACCAGTGTACTTTTGTGGACTTGGAGAAGCTATTTATTCGCATACCTCACAGTATCCTGTGGGGGATGCTTCAGGAGTATCGGGTGCTGGCCTGCTGCTGAGTTATTCAGTCTGTGTACAACTGTGTACAATTTCTAGGTGGAGCCAATTGGTGGAAGGCTTTCACTTTGGTGGCCACAGGATCTCCTCTGCTTTTTGCAGATGATGAGGTTCCAGCTAATCTGGATCAGGGAAGAGTTGCTCCCCCAACTGGAGGAGCTTAAGTATCTTGGGTCCTTGTTCACAAGTGAGGGGGAAAAGGAGCAAGAGATTGACAGACTGATTAGGGCGGATAGCAGGGTCAGAATTTTGGTGTAAACTACATCAAAGCACGGATCCAACCTGCCTTGTGACAGCAGTTCAGACTGTAGTTAATGTAATGGTGTGGGAGATATGTTGTTGACACACTTTGGGCCTCTTAGTACTATTTGGGCATTGTTTAAACACCACAGCCTATTGTAGTATTGTTTCTGACCATGTCTATCCCTTTATGATGACAGTGGTCCATATTCTGTTGGCTTTGGCAATGAGTTCACTGTGATTAAATGGCCTTCATGGTCACCAGATCTCAAACAGAGCTCCTGTGGGATTTTATGGAACAAGAGATTCACATCATGGTTATGTTACTATGGGACACTTATCATGTCAGCATGGACCAAAATCTAAGAAAAAATTTTTCATTTAACTTATGAAAAAGAGAATTAGAGCAGTTCTGAAGGCTAATGGTTTCAGCGCAGTACTAGTAAGGTATATCTACTGAAGTGGCCAGTGAGTGTATTTGCATAGCCAGTTTTTCTAAAATAAGTATTTAGATTTAGTAAATTCTAACCTTTGTTCACTTATACTTAAGACATGAAATAAATGTTTCTTATTTTTACTATCAGAGGGAGGTATCACCTGCCCAACCCCAGAAGTAGCCAACTCTGTGCAGAGAACTGGAGGTGTTTCTGCATACCAGGTGGGAGAGAACCTGACCTTCACCTGCAGTGAGGGTTTCCAGCTGAATGGAGCTCAGCAGACCACATGTGACGCCAGTGGCCAGTGGAAGCCTCAACCTCCTCAATGTGTTCCCATACCTGATGATAAAATTCAACCATCACCTGGTAAAGGTTTCATATTCTTACCTGATACGCCACTTACGCTGCATTAGCACTATGAAAAATGGCCTTCATCTGAGTTTGCTAAAACTAAAGTGATATCTTCCCCTGTGGAAAATGTTTTCAGCAGGTAGCTGTGGTGTGCCACCAGCTGTCAGCAACTCCAATGTCCACCTTGCTGACAGGTTCATTACAAAGACATCCTTCTTTTCTGGGCAAAAGGTCTATTACAACTGTGATGTTGGATACGTTGCAGCAGGCGGCAGAAAGTCTCGCCTCTGTAATAATGGGAAATGGACACCACTGAAGCTTAAGTGTGAGCGTAAGTATATTTGATATTTCTTTTTGATCAAGTCTTTTTATAAATCCTAGTTTTTCCACATTTTATCCCATGACCAGGATAGGATTATTGTTGACATACAACAAATATTTTAGAATAGCATTTATTAATGTAACACTCATCAATTAAATTGTAAGTTGCACCCTTGTCCATCAGAGGATTTTAGTGGCCCTTCAGAAATCAGAAATAATTTACTCCATATCTGTTTTCAAATATCCTCCTGGAAACACTAAACAGTGAGTCCTGGACAAACCTCTACCACCTGGAGTTGACTTTTCTTACAGTGGAATGATTTAGATCATATAATATGGATTTTTAAGCCTCTTTGCTTTACTTTTTCCCCCCCACGCATTTACATTTTACCATGGTATCACCCCTGTGGGGAGTGCTTAAAACATTGCATTTCTATTGCATACTTAAAAAAAACAAAAACCCTCTAATCTAGGCTGGGTTACCACTGAGAGTAACCTTGAATTGGACAGGATTACTGCATTATCTCATTTGACTAAGTCTTGAGGCTCAATTAAACTTATCCATGGTGAGATGAATGAATGTGTTATCCAAAACGACAGCACCACATGATGATGATAGTTTGTCTTGCCTCCTCATTACAATAAAAATTCTTGAAATGCAGTACTGTCATGTTAAATTATTTCTGTTCTTTGGCTGTAAAGGAAAGCTTTGTGGCTCAGCTGGAGATATTCAGAGTGGACAGTTTGTATATACTGGAGTAGAATTTGGAGATACCGCTACAGCCGTCTGTGATGAGGGGTAAGAATTTTTAAACCTCCTGCATTCTCAGTGAATGCAACTTTGAAACAAAAGGGCTTTCAGCCTTTTGGAGTTATCAGAACTTCTGCATTTATTACTCGCAAAATGTTTTCTGTACTCGAGTCACAATTGTTATTCTACAATTGTGTAACATAACATACAATCGAGTTACTCACTGTGTCCAATGTAGAAGTGGAATTTTAGAAATCATTTCGAAGATGTGGTCTTTAAATGAACTCTGCGACCCATTTCCTGACATTTAGGTTCATGCTTGTGGGAAGTGCAACCAGACACTGCATGAATAACGGCTGGAGCGGACGCAACCCTGTTTGTGAAGGTTAGGTTGCCTATCGCACAAGCACACCACAGCTTTTAGATGTCAGTTGGTTTTCCTGAATCTCAGCATCCTAAAATTATTGTATTTCTTGCAGCTGCGGTGTGTGAGGACCCTCCTGAAGTGAGCAACGCAGAAATAACCGGCCTTCAACATGAACCTTACACGTACAAGAGTGTTATTCGCTATTCGTGTCGTGCAGGAACTCTTGTTGGAGAAAGGGAGATTTGGTGTACTAAACATGGGACATGGAGTGCACCTGCACCAGAATGCAAAGGTCATATTCTGACAGAGCAGATTGTAGTTTTTATTGTGTTTATGAATAATCATTAAAGTTGAATTCTTTTCTTTTTTTTTCCCTCACAGAAATAACATGTCCTTCACCAAATGTGCCTAATGCTTACTGGACAGGAAACCACAATCAGAAGTTTCAGTACAGGGCCACTATATATATTCAGTGTAACATGGGTTATGTCATGAGTGGGCCAGGTACAGTGTACTGTGAACGTGATGGCCGATGGTTACCTGAGCTTCCCAAATGTCAACGCAGACGTAAGTAATCAGTACTTTTTCCTGGTATGAGTAACCTGAAGTACTGTTCCCACACTAAAACTATGATTTTTTTCCCTCCCCAGGTTTTGTCAACCAGTGGGGCTAATTCCCCAGCTCTCAAACCTTAACCTTCCATATTCAGCGCTATCTGTCAAAACTGTTTAACAGCATTCAATGGATGAAAACAGTTAAGCTAACATTGCATTCTTACCAAAATGCAACTTATTTAAAATCAACCTAAGCCATTTGGGATACCTAATAACCTAAAAATGTATTATACATGACTATACAGACATTAAAACATGTTTTAAATGAAGCTGAAGTACAGTTTGTTTATTTTGATACGCGTTTGGGCAAGAACAGGTACAAACTTTTCATTCACATCTGTACATAGGTTGGGTTTTTTTCTTTTTATTCCTTACAGTTGATAATGTTATGTGTATCATCTCTAGACTAAACGGTGAGTGAGCATTTCATGAACAAACAAGCTACAAGAAAACAAGAACACCAATTCCATTCATTTTAAAAAGACAATACAAAATCCAGACATTTCTTTACATGAGCAATAACAATTCAAGTGCAAATATCATTATCAACTCCGATACATCATAGCAAACTCTTATTTTAAAAGGCAACAATTAAAAGGGGGGGGAGTAAATCAGGTTGCAAAAAGGAAAAAAAGAAACAAGCTGATTTAGGTGGGATGGGTCAGTTTTTGGCAACGTGGGCCAAGTGAGCGCATGGAGAAGTTGCATATTGGATTTTAAGATATAAATCAATGACTGAAGCTGATAATAAAGTGAGGATTTTATAGCTGACGAGTTGTGTTACTTGGCCCAACATCGCATTTGAGTCCAATATGTTCAATTTCTTTGTCCTCCTAAAGTCTGAGTCTTAAAATACATGGGGTGACAGTGCCAACCACTTCACCAAGATGCCACCCCTTTGTTACATTTCACCACACATAATGCATTTTTCTAAAAGTAGTTACATTTTAGAAGTTAAATATCTTCACAATGACTTACATTTAATACAAGGAGTCGCAACAAGAAAACAACCCAAAACACATTTCACAAGTTTTTGTGTCACACTTGGCTTTAACCAAGAATTCATTTTCAATCATTGCACTCTGTATTAAAATAAAGAGAAATGACTGACTGCAAATCTAGAGCCCAAGACAACTACACATGCCTTCTCTTGGGAGGTCTTTGGAAGAGCTGTCTTCTTTAGGACAGAATAAAATTTGAGCAGTCTTGGGTGTCTTTGGACTTTGGGTCGGACATGAGGGGCAAAAAATGATTTTGGGGGCCCTGTGTAAGAAAATTGTAATTACAGAATTCAACCCTCGTCTAATTTATTTTCATTATTTACAAGACTAAAAAATAATAATAAAAATAATAAAAACAAATTATAAAACTGGTGGAATATCAATTTCCTGGGTGTAGAAACTATAGTGTATCAGATTCGGAGCTTCCCTTTGTTTTTAAACCTATAGATTATAAATGTGTAGCGTACATCAGAAAGACAATGAGACTGAAGAATTAAAGTGACCTTTTAAAAGAAGCAGCAAACATAATGTCCCTCAAAGACATTTCTTTCTCTCTGAGACATGTTCCACTAAGCATCACATTATCTCATTTCTGTGGCTCCCAACAACTTTTTTCATAATATCCACCACGTTCCTAAAATAGCTAACCACCCTTTTTTTTGTATTTGCTTTAAGTTGGCTTGGAAAAGAGCAACAGAAATAATCTGAAGGTTGGAAAATGCTGGTACAGCCTAAACAGACAGAGAATAACTGTTTTAACAGTAAAACCCTTGGAAACTGCTCTAAGAGCTCAAATATAGTCGGGCTTTGAATGAGCTGGACCGCAGCTGCGACATGAATTTTACAACTGCTCCTCCTCGAGGACAGCACACAGACACTGAAGATGGAACCAGAGTTACACAACACTTGCACAACACTTACAGTCATACTTATTGGTAGGAGTTGAGCTCATTTAAGCAAATACAATAACAAGCTCAGACAGCACGCACAAAACATCACTCCTACTGTCTGAAATAGGCGTTTCTATTGTTTGTTTTCTTTTTTTGTGTGTGTGTGTGGTTTCATTGCACAACACAATAGAAACCAAACCCACTCACAATACTCTATATCCCCACTAAATGTTTGAGCTCAGGAATGCAGACCTGTGCTGAATGGTAACTGACCAAAAAAGAAAAAACAAAACAAAAATGGTGTTGGAAAATTTCTCAGGTCTGCATAGTGTTTATTGTCAAAGCCTACAAAAAAATAAGAGGGTAAACGTAAGAGTATGTCTCGTGTTTTTAAGTCCTGTGAGAGTTGCGCGATGTGGCCTATAAGATGGAGGGGGATATCGGGGGGGAGGGTCGCGATCCGGCGTGTCGGCAGCTGTGTGGCTTTTACTTGTATGGTCGCAGAAAAGCAGAGACTTTGCTGCTTATGAGACGGATGAAGGAGCGGGGAAGCAACTCGTTGGACTCCCGAGTGGTGTACTTAAAGTAGTTGTGTGGGTGAGCCAGCACATCAAAGAGAGTCTTTATCAGTTTTTTATCCTGTGAGGAAAAATCAACAGGTATAAAGTCTTTAATGAAACACACTTTAGTTCTCAGTTACTGCCTTAATCACATTTGAAGGTGTTGCTAAATACTGGGAAAAAAATTGCAGCTGTAAGAGAACATTAATCTCGTCAATATTAACGCACCGCCTGACTCACAATAACAGCTTTGTTTATTCTTACGACACCTTTCCTCTTCAATGAATCACCTTCGCAACAATGAATGATGCCAATGATGCATACAGTTAGCAGGAAAAGGAAAAAGAAAAGGGGGCTGGGCTAACCTTGAGGATTTCTTGATGGTTTTCAGAGGCGTAGAGCCTTCCGTCTCGCACTATGTCCTCTACGAGCTGTTCGTAGTCCTCTGAATTCATAAAAACAACAACGCATAATATAATCCCTGCTTGCTTTCTCATAGCATGCTGAAAACAGGTCATGCAAAACAAGTTAGGTGGTGAAAAAATAAACGCAAACATGGCGAAAAAACTCATTCATATCCTGGAAAACTCCCTTTGACTCAACTTAATGTCACCTTTTTGTAAAGGGAAACTACAGTGTAACATTAAAGGTGATTCATAGGCAGGTGTGTGTTTGGTACACACCTAAGCCATCAGGGTGGCAGAGAAACTGATTAATCTGTCAGACAGTCACGTTTTCCAGCCTCTCTGTAGCATTCCTTTCCTTTGTATTTTGGACTGTTAGCCATAAAAAATTATATTTTCCTCTATTTTACAACTTTTGTTTTTTCTGAATAATCGATCATTTAAAATCAGATGACAAATATATAATAGTAACAGTTAATTGCAGTTTTAAATGGCATGTCCACCACAGTTGCACTCTGTTTTTGGTGCAAAATATGTAACATTTTAGTCATGACGGCAGATATGTTTTTTGTGCTGCAAGCGTTATTCTCGTTAAAATGACATTAACGCCATAACAACCGGCAAATCTCCAGTTACGCCGCAAATCTCCGTTGCGCAGCCCCATGCACGGGTGATCCGCGCTAACTAGCTAACGGAGATTTGCCGCGTTAATGGGGTTATGGCGTTAATGTCATTTTAACGAAATTAACGCTGACAGCACTAGTTTCCATGTACACTAATTAGCCAATCATTCAAATTAAATGTTGTCCATCTTTTTGCAAAAAAAAAAAGCCAATATGTGTTGTTTTTACACAGCTACACTGACAAAAATAAAAAGACTGTCACCTGCCACGTTTATGTTTACAGTTGTTCAGACCACAAGTGTGACATTTGTATATATTAAAAATAATACTGCCCGGATACACTGATCTCACTAGAAATAGATTTATTTTATAAAACAACCCTTTAAGGACAAAATAAAGTCTGTCAGAAAAATTTTAGACGCATAACAGTTCACAATCTAAGCCATCTGGTGAGAAAAGTGATAATGTTTCATACCATCATAAGTAACATAGGGGATCTGAAAGCCTCTGGCGCTGTTAGCCTCATTAGACTTGAAGTTAATCCAGAGACGTCTGGACCGAGCTGTGAAGGCGATGGGCCGCTCATATGTCTGACATGTCTCGTAGGTGGTGATGGACGTAGCTGACCCTTGTATTAAAGATGAAAAATGACCAGGTTTATAGTGTGATTAAATTACATTAATTAAATTGAAAGCTAATGAAAGAGGGCCACTTACAGTTCTTCCTCATAACCAGCACATCTCCACATTCATCCTCTGAAGGCAAGAAAATCTCCGGCACAACAATTAGGATCTTGCGCTTGCTGGGTGGGTTGATGTTCCAAATGCACTCCACATTTGCAGGGTAATTACCAGGATAGTTAGGTGACTCAATATAACCCATAAACTCGCCCATCTCCCCGCCACATTGCCTGTCTAGACGCACACAAACATATCAAATTAAATTCAAGCCCATGTCTGAGAAAAATGAACAACACAAAACACTCATTTTCATACTCACTCTTGCACTGCGAGACACTTGTGGCACCATCAAAATCAGTGGTGGTATTTCCAGGACAGGAGATGCAGTAGTTTTGTTTAAACTCTGTCTGATAGGTCCCCACAGGGCAGCGGATACAGCGGTGTACTGTGGTGTTGTAGTAATGACCTGGGGAACAATCAACTGCAGGGAAAAAGTAAAAATATTAAGCGAAGAAGTTTGGATTTCTTCCCCCCAGCAAAGATAAAAAGTTGACCTTTGACTTCACAGTCGTGGAAGGAGCTGGCCCCTTCCCGCTTGGTGCTGAGACCTCCCCCACAGGGAAAGCACAGGGTCCGTCCCAAATCTGGTTGGTAATTGCCCTGAGGACATGGCAGGCAAGGTTTGAATCCACTGCTGGAGTAGTACCCTGTTGGACACTGGCCTGGATTTGATGTGAACAACACAGGGATCAGGCTTTTTAATGAGTCAGAAATGGATGTTTAACATAGTCCGTGAGACTTTAAACAAGGCTACCTGCACAGGAGGAGATGTTCCGTGCGCCCACAGGCCCATGGCCATCGCTTCCAGGACAGAGGTCACAGGCCAGCTGCCCCTCTTTCTCCTGGAAAGTGCCGGGTGGACACTGGACACAGCGTTCCTGCTCACCGTGGTAGTAAGAGCCTGGCAAACATCTGACTGAGAGAACATCCACAATGGCTTCAGTTAGATTAGGACACACTTAGCTATAACTCCTCATTAACTAAATCTGTAACGTGGATGGATAAAATATGCATTTGTTATTTGTATCTGGGATCATTTCTATTAATTCTGGTGGTTAATCTTTGTAACACATGAGGAGAGCAAACCAGAGCAGATGAACACAGTTTTTTGTTTTTTTGTTTTATTGTTATTGGCACCTCAGGTGATAGTGGGTTCCAAAGTAGCTTGCAGGGGCAGAAGCAATTGGCTAAAACAGCTTAACTTGCATGTCCTTTATTACATTTGCTAATTGGATGCAGAGCTGGATTATAGTAGAGCCATCGCATGATACTGGATGACACTTAAATCAGCTGATCTCCTAGGGTTGTGGCTGGGTCTGATTGGGTGATGACTGATTAGTTTTATTGTGTAGAGACCTCACCTGAAGACTAGCTAAAGACACACCTTCTATGAAACAATGATGCACAATGTGACATTTCGTAAGGTTATATTCTGACATTTAGGGTGTACTAACACTGGGCACAATTGCTCTGTAATATAACCAACAGTCCAACCAATCTCCGCCTGGGCCCACCTGTTCAAGCAGCCCAGGACAGAGTTAACCAGACTTGACGCTCAGGTATGACCCAGTGCTCCCGTTAGTCAAATTAACTGAACTTTGGAGCTCAGACGTGCTCATGTGTGGTATTTATTGGCTGCTGTGAGTACATCCTAAGTTTCTAAATACATCCTTGCAGCAAAATTAGCTTATCCAAGACTACCATTTCTGCTCTCTGGTCTTACCACATCGGCCACTGTCCCTCTCCCAGCCTGGACCACAGTTTTCCTGAATAGGAGCAGCCTGGGGAAGTTTTTGGGCCACCTCATATTCCAAACCAGCAACTCTGATGAGGAAGCGCTCCTGGTTAATGGACTTCTTCAGAGCCTTGATATAGGTTTTAACCTGCTTCTCCATCCGTTGTCTCAGGCAGCTGAGATTACAACTCCCTGGATTGGAGTCCATAAAAAATTTAAATAACATTTTAAATAATTATGTCTTAAGCACCAACTAAGTTGATCAAGGTTTTCCTTTGGGATGGAAAAAGAAAAGTCCAACCTGTAGCATCTGTAGGTTTGACCTCAGCTTCCAGCTCTAATGTAATGCGTGTTACTTCTTTGTTGGAGGGGTTGCGAGCACGTCGCCCTTTAGCTTTCTTGGAGGAGTCACATTTAAGGTTGACAAATGTTACAAGGCAGTTGCTGCAGGGCTGCCCTCCTCCTGTGGACACACAATATCATATAATATCTTTAAGGCAGCACCGGCATACATTGCTTGGATCTGTTATAGAGCAGTCAACCTTTAAATATTAAAATAAATAAATAAACAACACATCTGTAAAGGAACATATCCAGTTAAGGACTGACCTTGTCCCAGTGTCCGTCCTCTGTCCTCAGTTCGGCCAGGCAGCTTAGGATGCAGGTGACATTTGGCGTTTTTGATCTTGAAAGAAGCCGTCTGCTTTACTGGAGGGGCCAGAGCCTCTACAGACAAACACAGCCCAGTGGGTAGGAGGACACTGAAACATCACACTGCCATCCCTGCAAAGACAGCTGTCTGTGCTGTTGTGATTGACATGTTGGGTCCTCGAAAACTCTGCGACCATATGAATATTGAGAGTGACAAACCTATGCAGCTCTGACTGCTGTTGGAGTTCAGCCTAGTGGGGGACTTCCCTCTGAGGATGGGGATACCACAACTGACAGAGTAGCTGTTATCAGATTCTGTAAAGGTTCACACAAAAATAAGTCCATAAACTAATCTTTTGGATCTGAGATCATTTGTGACTCGACTCTGAATTGCGGTGACATACCTGCCAGATAGTGAGCCTTAGAAGCACATGTAAGAGAGCAGCTCTCTTTCTTGCCAGTCTTGCTGCAGGTCAGTGTAGCCTTTGGTGCTACAAGCCCAGGAGGACATTTCACAGGCTCTGAGAGAAAACACAATCTACAATGTATCACATAATGTTAACACCAATAAGCTGGCGTAGAGAGAAAGACTGCACAAGCAGTATGTGGAAAAGGCCCGCTTCGAGTGTATGTCAGTGAATCAACCACTTGGGGGCAGTGCTGCTACATACCAATACAGTCTTTCTTATTCCAGTGCAGCTTGTACCCCGGTGGACAGGTACACTCATAACTCCCCAGTGTGTTGACGCAACCGTATTTACAACCTCCACGATTTATACTGCACTCGTCGATATCTGTGAAGAGAGGTGTTAACATAAGTACAAATGTCCTGTGGACATCTGAACATGCCTGGAGAAGATCAAAAAATATCAAAGGGAAAAGGATTTTTATTGACAAATACGGCAACAGAAATATAAAAACAAAACAAAACAATGTGATTAGTCCAAAACAATCTGGAGTCAATTCTGCTGATTTACATGAAAGACAAGCAGGCCTCTTATAAAACAGCACAGCTATGAATGACGAGTTCCTGTAAGCTCAGTTCCATTCATCCTCACGCTCTGGAAAGATTAATGCGTTTGCGTGTAAACAGAAGTGATTTCTCGTTTTGATGTCACCCACATTCAATTTCATGGTCAAAATTTCTCTGCTCTTCAAGGAGAAAGACTTGTGGCAAGCAGTAAATTATAATCAACTTTTCAAACACATGCTGAGCTAAAACCACTAACAGCATCCGGGATCCAGATGCAGTCTGGCTGCCGTCGATGCCAGACAGAAAATTAGTTTAGTGAGTGGAGCTGAGGATTCGGCAGGCTACGGACAAGTGGCACTGGGAAAGAAACGGAGATAATGGCAGTGATTGATGATCTTGCTTGCTGATATGAAATGCTCTTTCTTGTCTCATTCAATTATTCACTCTGAATACAAACAGTCTGCGTGCCACTGCACTCCCCGAAGAAGATGATGACTTCATCAGTAGCGCTCTGCTGTTCTGAAGCCAGAACTGCTTGAAAATGTTGTGAGGGATGTGCTGCTTATCCTCTGCATCAAAGCACTTCATTTAAAGGACAAAGAGCTCTAATGAAAATCTGATGGAAGCAGAGCTCATCTGCCAGCAACTGTTGTTTTGACTTCTTTGTTCTTCCCAAATTTGAAATGTGACCAAATAGACTTATTCTAACATTTCTCCAGATCGCTTTAATCTTTTTTTTTTTGCTTTGCATGCTCTAACAGAGCCGATGTAGAGACGAGCCAAGAAAGGAAAGGGCAGAACAAAAAGACGATCTGACATTTAGACTCTGCAACTGCTTTGTATCATGTAGCAGAAATTTAGGGTTCATAAAAATGTCAAAATCTTTTAACTGTAATCAGTTTTGTGAGCTTAATCGCCAACCGGCACATGTTGCTTTTAAGAAGAATTTTTCCCCAAGCGCAATCTGGGCAGTGTTTTCTGCATTGGACAAATATTTATAAATCACCAACCCCCTCCTTTTATTTTCTTTAAAAAAAAAAAAAAAAGAAGAAGAAGAAGAAGAAAGTTCCACTTTAATTTGTCCTTTTTTTGTGGTTTGGCGAGCAGCCGTGCAACGGATCAATCCAAATACTGGAGTCGAGGGGTGATCATATGTCAACTCAGAGCAATTTTTAGATTTACTTTTACATTAAAATTGATTTTAGTTTAGGTTACAGTTAGTTTTGGACATTAAGAGTTTTGTTTCATAGTATTTTTTTTTTTCATCATTTGTAACAAAGGAAAAACAGCAAAACCCCCACATTTTTTAAGATTGTAAGCACTACAAATATTTCAGCTACATCCTATAAACATGACACCAAACTGAAAATATGCAATTTCAAAAGTAATAAAAATTGGGCTTATTTTTTTAAAAAAAAAAAATGCAAATGTTAAAATTGAAGACATATTTATTGTGCAGTACATACCTCTCAGTTTGCAGCTGCATGAATATAATATGAGTAATTTGCACGATTTTTAATGACTATTTGGCGATTCCAGAGTTGTCCTTGGAATAAAAAGGCACTTACGGTGCATGATCCTACATTACATCAGCAACACTGTTTGTATTGTGTGATAAAATTTGTTCCTTTCTTTATAGCTTAAGAAAAAAAACAAACATTCTGTAGCTTAGATGAGTATCTTATTGTAAGCAACAGAAACTACGAGGGGCATTTTATTCTGCATTATGCAACAATCAACCCTCAAAGCTACGATAGAGGAATTTGTATTCATGTAGCACATTCAGGATGAGTAATGATTTATTTTTTAAAGAGCAAATTTCACCGCTTCGAAAGTGTGACTACCTTTTGAGCTTTAACCTGTTCAATCAATCATTTTTCCTGACACAGCAACATTCGGCCATAATCGAATGAATTTAAGTGGAATTTAACTGGAAATTGGTTACAATAACCTGCCTTCAACAAGCAGGTTATTGTAACCAACAAGATTACAGTTTGCAAGGAATTTGTGAATTGAATGATCGTTTTTTTCTGTTCGCATTATTTATTTACTAGGATTGCATTCATTACATGTATTGATGTCAACCCTTTGTATTATGTGTCCCACATTTTCTTTCCAAGATTGAAAGCATTTGGAATTTTACATTTACTCCCTCAAATGTTTTTTCAGGTCAGATTAAACCACCCAAAGAGTACATGGAAGTTTATAACAAAGCAAGAAAACAAATATTTGCAGGGTATTTAGTGTCCAAGTAATATTTAGTAATATATTTCATATATTTCAAATACAATTCATAAGGTTAACATACATACAGAGCACCATAAATGCTTAGTTTATGACTCTTTTGCCTAATATTGATCTGCATATGGTAAACAACCTGCTTTTTGGAGGTTTGCAAAAGAAAAACTGGTTTAGAGAGAAGCTGACTAGTAAAAGAGGGTAAACTGGCTTGGTTTAGAGGGGTGGATGAACTAAGGGGCTAAACCAAGTTCCAGTACAAGATTGTTTTAAACTTCTAATTATTGAAAGCTGCTCTATTACAGCCCAGGAATACAATTAAGGAGCTAGAAATAAGCCTAATAAGCCCCCTTTAAGTATTTAGGTATCAACTGGAACCCTTTTTGATGTTTAGAGATCTTTTTCATAGATCTATGTACAAACATGTTTTTCGTAGGATAAAAATGCCTTTCTGCCACGGTAAATGCTGACTGGATCAAATGAGGTAAATTCAAAAATACTTTAAAAGTATTTAGTCACAAGCAGTTTGAGTCTATTTTTTAAAGCAGATAAGCAAAATGAGCAGATTGTTTTGCTAGCCGAGAGGGAGAATGGCTGGATATACTCTCACTTGGGAGGAATGTTGACATGCCTCGGCACAATGCTTAACAGCAGGTCACTGACCTAATTGGGTTTGTTTAGGGTGAGTCTATTGTTTAACACCAGATTTCTGAATTGTTTGGCAGCCATAATGTCCGCTGATAAACCACAGAGGGGATAACATAACCTCATACTGTTGTGGCTGGGGACGAAGAAAGTACAGCAGCGATCACCATAAATCTCTGGGGTTATCTAACAGTTCCGACAGCGGTGGTGGTAAAAAGAGGGGGGGGGAAGAAAGAGGGGAAATCATTCATCACTTGCTCTCTATACAATGGTATAGAGAGTCATTTACGCCTGACCATCTTCTTTCCTTTTAGCAGCTCAGTGCAGCCTGATCACAGTCCATCATGTGAGTAAAAGCCTTACAAATCCAATCCTGGCACATTTATTCCCTGAGCTGACAGCTAATACAGCTACCCATGTGTGGAATGGATCCCGTGAACCTATTAAACTCTTCTGAAATACAGCAGACTATGTAATTCCAGAATTACATACAGTGGGTGGATAAAAATAAAAGTAACCCCTTACAATGTATTGCAACCCAGCAGCACTGCCACCACATCTCTGACTCCATTGAAAGTAAGCATTAAAAAAAACAAAGAAAGAGTAGGTGGTTCACAAAAAATGTAAAACTGTTACTCCTATGCAGTTTTTGACTAACTGCACCTCCTGATCACAAACATCTACAAGTTACCACTCTCTAGTCTCAGTATAGTCAATTCTGTTGCAACATTCCCGATCAGTCGACCTGTCAAACTACAGACAAAAACACATAACGAGTCACTTCAAAGCTATGTATTTCAAGTGCATATGCCGTCTCTCTATGTCTCTCCCAAAACTACTGTGAGGCCCCGAGGTGCAGGAGACAGCAGCAGATTCTAACTGGTGATACACGCTCCATCAAAGGATCGCGGCAACACCCTGATGTGCTCTGGCGGGCCTCTTGGCAGATCTGACGTGCCCTCACACACCTCCTTCTGACACCAAAGGCCGTTTCTCCTATCTGTTCTACACCAGAGTACAGTAACTACCTGCCCATTTTTGATGGACATACTCCACCTTGAAGGACCATAACCTCCATGATATTATTTCATGTTTTAGTACATTAAGTACAGCACAAATTGTCTGCACTTTATATGACTGCCAAGTGTAGCGTAAGTTCTTAGATTGAGTTCTTGCCTTCCAGGCAGCCACCTGTTTCAGCTCATTTCAGTCCATTTGAAAATCGACTTGTAGAGGTCTAAACCTGGCTTGTGAAAGGTAATCCATCAGAGTGAGCATTTAAATACACTTCAGTTTTACCCAAGAATGCAGCTGCATGTAGGGACGTTTTTTTGTTTTTCTATTTTTTAAGGATGTTGTCTCCAGATTAATGAGCTTAGCTTGTGTAAACACCAACAGTAACTATACATTGACACTTAAAAAAAAGTTTAGTTTGTGCCTTAAAAGAAAAGAAAAGAAAAGAAAAGAAAAGACGTCCCACAGCAGTCTAAGCCTATAGCAGCATAGCTAAGGGATGGTTCAGGGTCACCTGATGTAGCCCAAACTACAAACTTTATCTAAAAGGAAAGTTATGAGTCTAAACTTAAAACTGGAGGGACTGTCTGTCGAATCCAAACTGGAGCTGTTTCTACAGTAGAGAGGCCTAATATCTGAAGGCTCTACCACCCATTCTACTTTCAAACACTCTAGAAACCACAAATAAGCCTTCAGTCTTTGAACAAAGACATCTGAGGTCTTCAAGATATGAGAGGGCATGATCATTCAAGCCTTTGTATGCGAGGAGATGAATTTTAAATTCAATTCTGTTTTTACCAAGGAGATGATCTCTTTCCAGTCCTGATGATCTGACAACCTGATAATAATAAATCATAAGAGTCCAGCCTAGAAAGTGGTCAGAATACAATATGGTTTAAAGGCATTTGTTCAAGTAATGGACAAACGTAGCTGATGGTAGCATGAGAGGAAAAGCAAAATGAAATCCAAAGTCATTATAATTCATCCTAAGGGGGATATAAATATAATGCACAAAACGATTTTGAAACATTTCATTCAGACCCACAAACTGTGACATTACTTGGAAAGTCAGAGGATCACAAAGGTTGTTAGGATGCATCATCAGGGGACAATGGGTGTCTGTAAAAATGTCTTGCCAGCTCTTCTAAAAGCTGCGCAGACATTTCAGTCACTGTAATGCCTATGGCTAAACTTCCTGCAAGTCTTATAACAGTTACTGCAGAAATAAAACACTTTGTAAATTAGTCATGTAAAATCTATAAAATCTCTCAGCAGTGCTTTATTAAAGCTGTCAGTAGGCATGTTAAAATTAATAACATTTTTAGTATTTCTAGTGTTTTTTTTCCCTGCCAAACATAAGAGCAGTAAATGAAAGGTTAGCACAGAAGTGCTGGCTCTAGAGGAAGAGTGACAGACAGGAGATTTACACCCGGAGACAAGGCAAAGAAGAAACAGACATGCTGGCTCACCTCCACAGTGTGCCAGTCCGTAAAGGACGTAGCCCTTATGACAATGACATTGGAAACTTCCGGCAGAGTTGACACAAAAGTGGTCACAGGCACGGTCAAAAGAGCATTCGTCAATATCTGTGTAGATAGAAAGACATGCTGTTATAAACTTTTCAAACAGTTCAACAAATTACACACAAAAAGCCTCCAATAATAATGGGATCTGTCCTCGTTTCATCTTCTGTATTGTATTTCTTGGTTGTCAAGAATTGCAATGGGTCAGAAAATATGTCACAAAAAAAAAAAAAGTATTTTCCAAGAAAGGCGTCTTCTGTTTGGTGCATGGTATAGCGCTTGACCTCCTGCAGTCATGCAGTTTTCCATTTCGATGCACTGAAATGAAATTGTCCAAGTTGTTTTGAAATAACAAGTGGCCACAGCAGGAGACGAAAGAAAGCCCACTCTTTACCTGATAATAGGAGCCTTTGGGTTGGTTTTTCCACGCTAACGTTGGACCTTGGGAACACTTTCCTTCTCTTTCATCTTAAGCATGCTAAATGAGCCAGAGTCGGTACAAGTCCTAGAATTTGAGTTGTCAGTCTGTTACTTGGACAACACGTAAATGTGCGTTTAAACATCCACATTTTTTGCTATAGAACGTAGATATACATGTCACAGTACGAGTGCAGATAAGAAGACGTGGATTTTCAGTTTCTCTGGTTTTCTCACCTTGTCAGCTTCACTTGCAAATCTACATCAAATCAGCTCCTTCCTGCCTGTCTCTGTCTCTCTTACACATGGATCCTGATAAGTTGCTTAAATGTCATGGGCTCAAAGACCATAAGGACAGACACATGAAGCTACAGGAGACTGATGACATTTGGTTTTATTGTGATCAAGGCTCCCTTTAATGTCAGTAATGATCTCTGTCAAGCCCAGACAGCAAATGCTGGTGGAAAATGGGGATGTGCTACAACTTTGCTGGATCAACTTGGCAAATAAAACAAAGGTTTCTCAGGACTTTCCCAGGAATATCATGCTTTCATCAGCTACATCTGAACCTCCTCTGGGTTATGAGGAAGCACACGCTGCCATTAAACGGAGGTCACAGGTATTTCACAGCAATTAAGTATGTTTGGTTAAATGATATGCTGGCTTAAAGAACGCAGGAAGACAGACTGATAAATATCTGCTCAAATCTTGCATGGTTTTTGAAAAAATAAAAATAAAACATTGACATTTGCGCACTGGGCATAATCCAAACTAGACAGATAAACCATATGAGGATCACTGAGGTTAATATTTGGCAGGCATGTTGTAAGAGCAACCAAAAGATAAAAATGTTCTGAGATTAATAGCTTATTAAGATATCAGTTTACAAAGCTGTACACAAGCTTTGAAGGAAACGTACAAGCTGATGTTTTAAAGCTGGAAAAACACCAAAATGTATAATTGGTGCAGCTTATCTTTTACAAAATAAATCTTCTAGAACAGAAATTTTTTTTACCACAAACCAAGTATTAAAAAAAAAAAATGACAACAAGCTCATACAGTTCTTGCCATTTGTCTCCTGCGGAGGCCTCTGGAGATTCATAAAAGCAATGATAGATGAGTGAAGCGTGGGTTGGCACACGCTGGAAGAGGCATTGCAAAAGTGATTGTTTTTGGAGTGTTAAGGATAAACTCGACTCAAGCGCACTTTTAAATAAAAAGTCTAAAACCCTCTAGGAGTTAGGCGTGGTGACTGAGTTTATCCTTAAAATATGCTGCAACCAGTGACGCCAGAAGTCAATCTGCAACTTATCATTACACCGTTTTGTGTGATATCATGCTACAGAGCATAAGTGTTAAGACATCTGGGACTCCCACAACCCTTATTTACAAGACAGTTAAGGTGAAGTATGCAGTGGGAGGGCAAAGACGACATCATGAGGTGATGTACGTGCAGGGGGATAGCAGTCACACTGAATGCAGATGAGAATCGCAACTCAGAGCTTCTGTCACTAACTTCCTTTATGCAGTCTCACATCACTTTAACCTTGAACCTTACTCAAAATAAAACGGCAAATGAGATCGACTGCAATGAAAACACTGGCAACTATTGTTTATCCAGTACAGATAAGGCCTCCATCACTGATGTTCCCTCTGGAGAAAACACAAGGTCTGATGAACATCTGAGTGCCCTCATGTGGATCACGAGTGAGAAGAGGAGGAGGAGGAGATTCTGGAGGGTGTTGTGGGTGGTGGAATGCTGACAGGGGCTCAGCAGACATGCCCCATCCTGACTTAGGGACCATGGTCCACTGAAAGCAGGGAAACACCACGACTGTTTAAACCAAGATAAACCAAGAGTTCAGTTTACACATCTCAACACCTCACGGTGACTGCAAATGTCTAAGAGTAACTGATACCAGAGAACACAGTGACACGCAACGAAGCACCAGCAACTATTAGCAAAACCAGGAGAAGGATGGCTGTAAATTTACTGCAGGTGCACCTAATCTTCTTAGTCTTTCACTTCAGGATTTATACTCTATATGCACTTTAGTGAGCTCGATGATAGGATTACTCCTGGCTGTTTAGTCAAAGTAATACCTGTTAGACCCCAAGCTATGTCCAAAAAATTTAGAGACCTACTCCACATCTCGCACACAAAGGTGATGAAAACAGCACAACGTCTTCTACAGAGCTAGAGAAGTCATATTAACCTTTACAACTGACAATATGAACCTTATGACCCTTGTAAATGCATTATTGCATTATGGGAAATGTAGGATGGATTTTTTTTTTGCTTTTGGAGCACACCCCACATGAAAGACTAAAATTACAGATCTGTGGACCTCAGCTGTTTTGATTTTAATCACTCTTTTTTTTCCCAAATAGGTCTCTTGCGAGACAAACAAGAGTCTGGAAGTAATACTAAATAAGCAGTATGCCCCTTTAACCACACATCTACATTCCAACATGAAGGGTAAAAAAAAAAAAAACTAAGACAAGCACAAAGGAGCTACATGAACAAAAGGGCAAATAAAGAAGATCAACTTTAACCTTTACTAAGAGGCACTCAGCTTTTATTTTGCCCCGATCCCCTTCCAAAAATGAGAAAACACGATAGGAATGACAAGACGAGTAGCAGGCAAGTGACTCAATAGTGTGGAGTATGCAAGCATGGCAATACCTCACTCAACAGCAGGCGAGCTTTATCACAGCCCTTCTCACCAGACAAAACACACAGCGCTAAACAAGAACAACCCTGTTCCAAAGTTGACTCCCTGGCCCAAAACAGCACACGGCTGAGTAGGTTAAGGCATGGTGCCACATAAAACAAGCTGTGATTTACATTCCGACATGCACAGACCGCATTTTCTCAGTTATCTGTGTTATTCTGGCAAAATAAACTTTGCATTGTTTGGCGACAAATAATGAAAGAAAGGCATCCACCGAAAATAGATTTAAAGAGAGAAGAGAGTGGCTGCAAAGAACGGCGACAGAGAGTACGTTTTCATCAAACGCACACGATGCTTGTGTACCGTGTTAGAGTGGTGTGATTCAGTGCAGCAATTCTGAACCAATTGCATGACGTTGATGTGTACCAGGCTGAATATTGATTGACCACATCAATAAATACAAAGAAAGGAAAAATAGCATGTCATCTGTTTTTCACTTGGAGAGAGGCTGGATTTGGCTCCATTGTTGTAAGCTGTCTGTCTTTTTTCAGCGTATTTTTCTGTGGTGGCTTTATTCATCCAAGAACCAGAGATTTAAGAGTTGGAGCCCCTAATTTCCTACACCTGTGTTCAGCCATTGCAAATTCTTATTTGTTCTGTACTAGTTCTCCCAGGTCCTGCTGAGCAGCAGCTACCACTAAATATAAGGGACAAACATGGCAGAGAGGCCTGGTTTGGCTTCTCTGAAGGACAGAAATCTCCGAGCGCATATTTTTGTGGCATCGGGAGGCAACTGCTCTTTTGTCGTAGTTGTCATTTAATGCAAAAAATCTCAGTCTACGAGACAAAGAGTGTTTAGCAGAAGCTTTGGAGTAGGAGTAAGTAGAGACAGTTTGTTTATTTAAGTGGCAAATGGCAACGAAACGGGCTACGTACCTTGGCAAGTTCTCTCATTGGTTAGCAGCTTGTAGCCTTTCTTGCAGCTGCACTCAAAGCTACCCACTGTGTTTCGACACACATGATCACACCCCCCATTGTTCAGACGGCACTCGTCAATGTCTGTGAACAGAAAACCATAACGAGGAGCGGATACATCAAATCACTCATCGCAGCTGCAAATGAGAGAGCGCTGAACTTAAACCTACAGCATGCAATTTTTTTGTCACTTGGAAGTAGGAAAAACCTGAAGATGCGTTAGCACAGAGTGGCCTATTTACACACTCAGCAGACAAATAGAAACATCATCATTTTCAGTTTTCTGGGCTTATAAGAAAATACACACACACACACACACACACACACACACACACACACGGCTTTAAAAAAAGTTCTTAAATCTGAATAGTATGTTGGAGATGTATGTAAATGAGGCAGCTTGGACTAACAGTGCAAAACAGGACAGTCATTTCTGTGGAAATAAGCTTCAGGGGTTTCCTTGCTGGTCCTCGGATAGGCTAAAAATCAGCTTGCGTGTGACTTTAATGGAGTGCAGCTCTCACACAGTAAAGCCCCGAAGCAGTAAGGCCTCTAAATCATCATTGTCCATCTCCTTCCGATTATTCTGCTCTTTATTTCTGTAGCCAATACTGAATCGATATGTCATGTGCTGATCCCTGCTTTTCATGGTGCTCTGCCTTGGCAAGTTTGGCACCAGCTCTGATTAATTCTGAATCATCATCACAAATGAGGCATCTGTCTCTTGAGGGAGTCTTCATCATCTGGTTAAAATAAATGCATGAGAGATGGAATTAAATAATCCCATCCTTGCTTCATCTTTGTCTCAACTCCTCAGAAGTGCCTGGCCCGAAGCGAGCGTCTGTCTTCTTGTGCCAGTGCTGCCTGTGTTCATTTTCCTCTTGTTTCCTCTCAAACTAAACGAATACAAACCAATGTATTTTTATTAGAGTTGTTAGTCTAACACTGTAAGCACACTGACACACTGCTATCCTGCTTTTGTTCACCTACATCCAATGTTTGTTTTCCCCAAGTCTCGATAATTCCACATAACATTCGGAGAGGATTAGAGATTGCACGAAGAAAAAACCACACACACACACACACAAAAAAAACAAAAAAACCCCAGCAAAATTATGCAGGTTGCTTGAGTTGAGGATGCTCTGCCAACACTCACAAAGATGGCAGTGCAGAAGAAAACTGTCGGGAAAGCTGGTGCCATGACAAAATATTTCTTAAAATATGTTGCTGAAAAGCAGAAGGTAGTGATAGATCTGTGACACCTGTATGGATACAGGCAAAATAACTTGTAGTTGCAAAAGAAAATGTGGTTTCTGCAGAAAATCTAACTGGCAAGTTATAAGGGGTTCTAACTTGGGTAGGAGTGAATAACTATTTAATCATTCCTGTTGGCTGCACGTGGAGAGAGAAGCTGGAAAAATGACAAGCAGGAGAATAATTTAGTGAGAGCTGGACAGGTGCAGCTTGAATGCTGCCTGCATCCATGGGCGATGGGTGGGAATACCTTTGCAAGTCTTGCGGTCTGGCTGCAGAGTGAAGCCAACAGGACAGCTGCAGCGGACTCCTGTCACTGAATCATGACATGTGCTATCACAGCCGCCATTGTTCACTGCACAGGTCTCTGCAGGGAAACACGCATTCAGTTAGATAAACCCCACAGAAAATACAAAGTAGATTCAGTTGTGACCTACTTATTTCTTCCAATTGAAACAGCAGACATGCATACTGGTGCAACTGCAAAAACTACAAGAAACACCATTATATACACCATTACTTTTGTGAACAGGCCAAGAGCAGCATGCTGATCAAGTGTTGAGTGGTAGAGAGGAAAAAAAGAGAGTAAAGATAGAAACAGTAATGAATGCAGCCAATGAAAGAGATTACCAGTCAGAGAAACAAAGAGTTTGTCAATAATGAAAGGAGACAAGTCATTAGGAAATATAGCTAACACAGCCAAACATGGGAACTTCACTTGTTGTGTCTGTCTGTGCATGTGTGAGGTATGTGAGAAGGTTTGTTTCTCTTTGGTAAAAGCAAATTATGACCTCCAAAAATCCTTTTGTACTGTAGGAAATGTCTCCCCTCCATTATAAAGGGAGAATTTTCATTTGCAGACACATGTGGACGAAACCACCAGTTCCTTCCTGGTTTTGACAAAACCTTCCAGGCATTTTGGGGATAAAAAAGCAATTTCAGCTCCCCGGTCCCTATGTTGGCTAGGCTGATTTGAAAAAGGCAGGTAGTCAGTAAGGACAGGATAGCTGAGGTCTTTTCTCTAGACAGTGACAAATTTCACACAGACTTTAATTTTAAGTAACCGTACAAGACAGAGTCGCTCTAACATCCAAGATCAGTGGATGCCTACTACTTTTGGCATCCTTATAGATGGGCTCACACACTTCAGAACAACAACAAAAAATAATAAAACAACAGCTATCACTTTAACTTTCTGTAAAGAAACCAGTCATGTACACATCTCATCACTTCTTTGTAATGGGCAGTGGGATGTTGGCTGGCAGCCCAGCACAGCTGGAATAGTCTAAGACTTCACGCTGGTAAGACGATGGCAGCTAACGCACACCACTAAAAAGGGAATGTAGCTGTTATTTCTTATTTTGTTAAATAAAGAACAAGCAACCCTTTGGGAAACACTTACCCTCGTCAGTTCTAAAATTAAAAAACTCCCTCAATATAAACTGCAACAGCCATAATCAAACTTCTCTCAAATTAAAATCTCAGTTAGAGACTAGAACGATGCATCAAAGCAAAACAGGTGCTAAAAGTGATGTAATTTAGTGTTTTACAGCCGTTTCTTGGAAAAACACACAACACACAAGTGAATGCCATTGCTCAAGGCTAGACACGCTGTATCAATATACTAGGACAAGCTTGGAATAAATGTCAGTTCAGATGAAGCCATAAAAACAAGGTTTAAAAAAAAAAGAAAAAAAAAAAAGAATTTTGACATTGAAATGACTAGGTCTAAATGCTAAACACCATTATAAAGGATGGTTGACATTTAGCTATACTTGTGACTCATTATATAAACCTGACAATATATAGTCTATTCTTCAGCCTGCTTGCTGGCTTCAACATCTGCCTGTTGCTGTACTGTATGCTGACATGAAGTCTGCTACAGGGTTTCTTGGATGACAAATAATTTTGCTATAATCCTTGTCAAGTAAGCCCTCTACCCAATACAAAACCCTACATGTGTTTTTGTCATAGCTTTTGGAGCGGAGTCGTGTAAAAGATGAAAATGTAACAAATAAAACTCACCACTGCTCACTTCAGTACATTCTGCAACATAATAACGTCTGCTAAAAATACCAAACTTTGATTAGTATTTGCTTTTCCTATGTAAATGACATTACTGAATCACATTTAAGATTTAATTAAATTCAATTTATAGAGCACCAAATCCTAACATTAGTCATCTCAGATCACTTTACAAGAAATCTTTCAATATTTTACACATTAACCATTCAGCAAGCACTTGGTGAGACCAGGAAAAAGAAGCCATCTGCCAAGGTAAATAAATGTTTATACAGTAGTACTGAGGTCTAATAGGGTTAGACTTTTATAAAAAATTAGCCCTTTGGCAGATTTTGACTTATTGACATACCATTTTGTCCATTATTACATCGTCCTATGGGTTTCCTTCTTTAGTCAGTTTTTCCAGTGGAATGCATTTCTTCTACCGTTTCCAGCCACTGATCTGTCCTCGGAGCATCACATTTTTGCCAGTTTCCTGTTACGGCCCTTTTACATGCAACAGTCAAAACTTTGAGGAGAGGTATACCCTTCCTTCGATCATAGCAAGTATCGGTCAGAAACAAAAACATTACTCTGGGATGATTAAGAATATACAAATACATGCTCAAAAATGAGAAGAATGTTATCCCAGAACAGCTGTAGTTTTATGCATGACCAAAAAAAAAAAATCCCTTTGCCTGCATCGTCTCCAACATTGTGGTGTAATTGTTTACTTTCACGTGAGCGGTAATTAAAAAACCGATTAGGCTTTTTCATCCAAATTCTCTCCATCATTTAGAAGGACTTGAAGATTGCTTTGCCAATCACTCTCTGGCAAGTCAGAGATTTTAAAGAAGACCAAGCATGTGCCTGGATCCCCTGTTCGCTTAGAAGCCATATAGAGGAATAGAAGATGCCACGGTAAACCTGTTGAACTTAACTGCTAAAACATTTAGAGGGAAAGGTACTTCTGTCGACAAGATTCAGTCTCATATTTTAATCAAAAGGCTCCTCGACTGGCTACCCGCTGGGATGTGCGCTTTCACCTTTATCATTTATCTTGTCTGAAAACAGAACCATTTTAAAGTATGCAGATGGCTCTGTTATCTTTAGTCCGCCCCAGGATAATGAGAGCAGCCATGATGAGTTTGTTAAAGGGTCAGACAAATCCTACCTTCAATTAGACGTATTTAAATCAAAAGAAATGATCAGTGATTTAAGAAAATGTACGGACAAAAGAGATCAGGTCCATTTAGAAACAGACTGGAGAATGCATTCAGTCTTATAAAGACTGAACTTTGAAGCAAACTGTGGAGTTATGTGTTAAAATGGGCACCAGCATCAGTCATGTTTGAAGAAACTTCGATAAACTTTTGACAAAACAACAACCATTTCATGTTATCATGCTTTCACTGAGACCAAACCATCTTTTCTTGGTCTCGTGGTTTGGATATTTATCTTTAAAGAACAGAAACTCACTCAGTAAAACTGTTAAATGGTCTAACAGGCTTATTGGTGAGCCACAGCTGAACCCAGCAACCCTGGTATGGATAGATTACAGCAGCTGGCTGGTTTGATTTTACTTGATGACTTGCACCCTTTCTATATAGTTTCAGTTTCTTCGTTCTGGAAAAAGCTTCTAATTAGCCATCATTCAGAGAAGAAGAAGAGAAAAAAAATGGTTTTGCCGTCTACCTGATGCTGTGTAAATTCTCCATTATCATTTCTTCATCTCTCTCTTTATGTTGAGTTACGCTTATCTGTTGCCCATCATCTTAGAGAGATATCTATATATCTATATAGAGATATATCTATCTATATATATCTATATATAGATATATATAGATATAGATATATATCTATATATATGCATTCGAGGATGGACGACTCACTTACTGCAGGCCAGATCTACTTAGGACTACAAATGAGGCAACATGAACCTGAACCTAAGAACGAAATGAAAGAATTCTTATAAATCTTTGTAACAATTTATTTTTCTTAAATAAGACTGAGGTGGAATTTCTTTTTGAATGCGTTGCCATTCTTATGTCTTCTCTTTGTAGTCAGTAAATCAGAGCGATGCTGCCTCTGATCCTCTGCAGGAGAATGATGGCTCACGATACGATACCCCAGTCACAACCCAGACTTGCGCGTGTAACACTGTGGGTTCGCATAATTGCAAAGTGCGAGCAGAGACGGTTGGCAGACGAGACGACAAGACGCTGTCAGGACATGCCTCCAAAACGCTTAGTCAAGCAGCCATTTCACCAAACTGTAATGATCATGTGTTAAGAGAGCAAAGAAATATTTTTGACATTACGGTTTTTGTGAAGAGAGGGGAGAGACGCGCACTCTGGTATGTTTGTCGGTTTGTGTGATTTGGATGCACACCAGCCACATCTACAGTGCGCTGGGCTGGGAGAGGCAATTACAGTAACAGTGGGCTGACTTTTCTAAATATCCTTCATTATAATCTGCAGGGTGTTTGCTCTGATGCTGGGCCTCTGTATTATATCTCATACAGAGAGCTTCAGCCAGTGTACACAAGCTTTTAACAGAAGCCACATGATTTTAGCTGTAGCACGTCTTCAGTTACATCAGCTTGTCATCAGACATTTATGACGACTGCAAACAAAAGACATCAAAGGATGAGGGGATAGAATTTAGCAAAACGCACAAGGCGAAGCCCGCTTTGGTGTTGATCGCTGATTGTCAGGTGGACGAAGAAGCAGAAAACCATGCAGCCAGAGGAAAGTTACTCACATGGTACAGGGTTTCTCACATTAGGGGAGTGCTCTCTCAGTAAAATAAAGCCCACAATAAGAAAATAAAACTAAGGCTGTAAAAGTTCTGGCGTCTCGAGAAAGTTCTGGATTTGCAACCACAAAGTGGTACAGTAACAGAGAAAATTAGGAGACAAACCTTTTAAGCAGCATGCAAAAATATGTTTCTGGCTGCGTATGTCTCCATTTCAAGAAAAGAAAGAACCCTGAAACTGGGACACAAATATCTTAATATAGGTCAGACTGTTATACTGGAGAGTGTGAGGAACTGTGTTCGTGTACATACAACAGCAACAACTAGTAACTTAAAACACTACCGGTTTGCTTCTTACCTTGAACGGGCTCCTACTCCTCTGAGAACAAGCCTTCTCCCTCAGTTTCTTACATGGTGTAATTAAATCGTAAATCTCTTTGATGTATCAAGGTTTGATATGTCTTCACAGATTTATGAGTTTATTTTTCCTGGCATCCTTGCCTGCATTTGTATTAAAACACAGCTCGTCCCGAAAATTGGGATGAATTGCATTAGTGATATTATCAAGGTACAATACCGATTGCCTGCTTTCCCCTCGACACGTGTTCCATTGTTCATTTTACAGCAAATGTAGTGGAACAAATTACTTTTGGCCACAACGTAGAAAAAGAAACACTGCAATTGATCATTTTCAGCAATTTTAGACACAAGTTTACATGTGTATGAAAAATCAAGTTGGGGAGTGTTCTGTGTTTTATCTTTTGTATGAAGCAGTGCTGAATCACGGACACGTTATTGGCTCCCTTACCAGAGCTAATAGGCCGTGGTGATGGAGTTCAGGAACACCAAAGCTGAGTGTTTGGAAAAATTGCAAGCTTAATTTCACTCACATTAAAATACAAATAAAGACAAAGTCTTTGGTCTGTGCTCTTGATGTTTTGGAGTTTTAAAAAAAAAGACTACTTGCATTTGTGCTGGTACAGTACTGTGAACGGAGAAATAGTTCAGTCTTTCTGAAGGTCTTTCAAAGTTTGCCTTTGGAGATTGACTGCTTTTGAACTCATACTCACTCCAGTTCTTGTACCTAACCATTTTCAGAGGAATTTTTTTTATTTATTTTTGGCTGTTTGTTAGGCCACTTAAACACCGACCTATGAATTATTCAAGAATAAAAAGGCAAGCGATCAAAGAAATAAACCAGTGTTGTGTCTACACATCACAGAAAAATTAGCGAAGACACAATTTTACATTGTATTTTCATTTATTATTATGCTGCTATTGCTTATTATTACTAGCAGCCTGTCACAAAAACATACAATTTGCTTTTTTTTTTTTTAAATGCCACAGATAACTTAGTTTGACAGGTGTAAAATAGTATTTTTGCACCAACGGGGGGATTATCAAACACCTATACCCAAGATACAGTTGGCACTTCAGCTGATCCTTCTACTGTTCACTGACGCCTCATCAAAAATGGTTTCAGTGGAAGGCTAACTGTCAAGAAGCCTTTCGTAAGGAAGGCAAAAAGGGAGAAAGGCTGACTGTATGTCCAATTAGGTACACAAATAGTATTTTTGCCACCACCCCAGAAAGAGATACAACAGCGCGTTGCAGCCATCTTTAAAACAGGGTGGCGGCTCCGTCATGGTTGCAGCTGTGTTACCTTGCAACATTGTCATCTGTCTTAATTTTTCAGCCTGTCATTGATCCCAAACACACTGCCAGTGCAGTAAAAGCATACTGGGAGAGGGGGGGGGAAACCCACAGGTGAATACAATCACTTATGGATTGGCCTCTCTAGAGGCCGGACCTCAACATTATGGGATCATCTTCACAGAAAACTGAGCAAAAGGCAGCCAACATCCATAGAAACGCTTTGAACATCTATAACGAAGCCTGGAAAATTATCCTTAAAGACTACTTAAAGAAATTAAAGAAGGCTTGGTTCAGAGAATAAATGTGATCATACCAAATATTGCCTTTCAGGCTTGTTAGAATTCCCCAAACTCTGTACTCTAGACTTTAAGTTACTGATTATATGGAAAAAAAATTGTCCCCATGTGTGATTTATCATCATATACTATATAATTAGGTTAGATATAATTAGATGGTTAACATTTCTTCGAGAATGCTGCTTCATGGAGAATGTTTTGCTTCACCCAAAAGCAGCATTATATGGGTTTTCATTTTGGCATAAAAAGGAAATAGAAAATCTGCCGGTTATTAACTTCTTAATGAAACCATTTGAGAATTACCGAGGGGAAATTTCCCGATTGTAGCGCCTCATAATTTATAAGCATATCAGTTGTTGGAAGCATCAGATAAATATAGCAGAGCAAAAGCTACAATACTGGAAGGTGGCAAATATTAACCACCTTTCTGTATCTCTATAAATTTGTATCTTGCTCGTACTGCTGGTCAGTGGCTCCCTGTTTGCAGCTGTGTTTTGAAAAGGAGTGGTTTGACACAGGCAGTGGGTGTTATTGAGAGGGCATTCACAGAAAGGAGAGGAAGGTGATTAGGTCAAGGGTCAAAGGGACGATGTGGTAAGGGGAAGGGCCTGATCAGTGTCTTCTAGGTTAGCCTCCACTATTCACCACACCTACATACCCCCAGAGAGAGAGGAGTCAGAGGAGCACATATTTACCATTAGGGAACAGCTGTGGGGCTGCCTGGGACTGGACACTCCTCTCCCCTGCATGCACGTACACACATGCATGCACACACACACACATTGTTAAAACACCACTTTAGTTCTATGTACATTTAAACCACAAAGGATTTGTGTCTTACACCAAGCAGTTCTCACTCCTGACTCGTCACATACTGACACTTTGTTAAGACCCATTAATGTCACATTTTAATGCACAGAGTGTCATTCTTTAATACAGAGGGTAATCTGAAAGATTTCGATAGGTTCCTCACCTTCTTATGTCTGGTTTAGGCTACATCGTATCAACTGTATTATGGCCCAAACTGTACAGAAGATCATTTTATCCCGAAAAATGTGTCTTAAATCTCTATGACTGTTGAGTTATTTCTGTAATATGAGCACAAATCTACACCAGTCATTGAAAAACTAAATATAATGAAACAAAATTAGGTTGGTGGTGTAGCAAAGTGGAACTGCCAAATGGTGTAACACCATAGACAAGCCAGTGTCATTAACGTCACTTTTTATTTTTTACATTCCTTCCCTCAAAATAGCAAGCATATGCCCTGCTCCCTAATGACATCACAAATGTTGTGGAAAAACTGCAAGCATGATTGATCACGGAACAGTACCTAGTCTGTCGTGTCTCTCAGTCACACAAAAAATATATATTTTATGACTATAATTGCAAAATCCGATGAGTGGCCAGACAAAAACACTGTCTTGTCTGAAACTGGTCTGAAGTAGACGCCATTAAACTGCAGGCAAATGTGCTCTGTTGGCATTGTTACTGTCGCAGAATGAAAAACTGATGTAACCAAGAAGCAGAGATGCTTTTTGCAGACAGGAAAAGTTTGCTTTTGAACTTTTGGCAATTTTGCAAAACACTGTATTTTAACCTTTAACCACCAACCATCATCTTTTCCTAACCTTGGTTAGTTAACCCTAACCCATAAGCCAAGTTTATTGCCCTATCATTGCCAAGAAGCTACAGGGGGGGGAAATAAATCAAATTATAACAAATTTATTTAAAAAAAAAAAAAATGGCCCATAGACTGTACATAAATGATGGATGTATCCAGACTGAAGTATCCGTTCTGCTTTGGAAGACTCACCATCACCATAAACGCATCAGGATAAACTCTACTCAGGTCATAAACGAATTTTGACAAGGATGATGTTTATTTATTTATTTGGACATTTCTGCAATCATACGAGTCGCCCCCTGCTGGTGATTAGAAACAGTAGACTTATGGCACTTTGTCACTGGCTTCAATTTATGCCCTTTAAAATGTGACCAAAATGGGTCCTGAAAAATCATCATTATTTGACGAGTTGCCAATTACTAATTTGATGCTCTGCACCTTATTCCCAGCATCATGGTAACTCTGTTTCCCAATCCATTCTTACTGGAAAATAAATACTGTGTGAAGACAGCCTAACACCTTTAATGGGAAATGTGTTTGTTTCTTTCTTTCTTTCTTCTTTTACAGAGGGATGGGGGAGGGGAACACCCTGAAGACATGGCCTTTACCACCATTCTCCTGCTGCACAGTTAATGGAGGGGATTGTTTTTACCTTGATAAAGATGGGCATATTTTATTAATGGCATGGAACACAATCTTGTGTATTTGAAAGCAGACACAGTGGAAAAGTCAACTGAGAGCTGGATGTTTTAAATTTTATTTTTTAAATTTATTTATTTTTTTAAACGTAGGTCATGAAAACCGTTACTGAATAAATGCTTTTCATTTTTCAGGTTTGACACACTGTTGCCTCAGCACACATTGAGCTTAGCCTGATAGTTGGCACAGCCACAAACGGCACAACTTGTTTCTGATCTCCGCAGCATGTCGGAAAAATGCTACAAGGCCACTTTTTCAGGTCATCCAACTATCGCTGGGTAGTAGGAGGCTGAGGTATGTTCACATTATCCCATTTACCGAGTGACAGGTTGTGCTCACACGTTATATATTTCCAGGAGGCTTCAGAACACTCACCAACTCATACAGAAACCAGTTCAGTGAAATGAATAACGAGAATTAATGAAAAGCATCATGGAGTAGGGAATAAGGTGGATTGCATGGATGATAAGGGACTGCCTCTCTTGCATTAAACAAATCATTAATGTTCATTTATGCTGGAAGGTGATAATGACATTAGAGAATGACATTATGCTTTTGCAAAAGAAAACAGGCGCTCGCTGGTAACAAATGAACAAACAGATTAATCATTTCCAAATCCTGTCAACAAACTGATAATGAAAGTTCTTGCTCTAAATTAAAGGGTGACATTTCAAGGCAAAAGTGTTACCTTGCAACATGCACTCATGCAAATACATATTCCACATAGCGCAAAGAAAAGGCAGCAGGATCGTTTGTGTGTGAGATGAGGCTTTTGCTAGTTAGTATGAGCACTGTGAGCCTTGACAGACAGACAGCGCGTGGTGGTTAGTGCCGCAAGCTGAAAGTCAGGGACAGCCAGATTCATTTCTGCACTTTATAGGGTCTTTTATGGTCAGATCATTTCAGAATTAATGTTGTTAGGCTGTTAAGTCAAGTCTCTAAACACTGTCAGTGGCCTAGCCATTTAATTTATGTGGTGCCAATAAAAATTATTTCAGAAAGCATTACTGTCCTTTTGTTTTCATCTCCTCTG
Organism: Pundamilia nyererei; assembly: GCF_000239375.1. Taxonomy (NCBI): domain Eukaryota; kingdom Metazoa; phylum Chordata; class Actinopteri; order Cichliformes; family Cichlidae; genus Pundamilia; species Pundamilia nyererei. The sequence continues at coordinate 2,496,966 of NW_005187445.1, read as the reverse complement.
TAATTTATGTCAAATTATGACTTTTAATTGACTGGCTTTTACTTCAACAAACTGCTCCAGCAAAACTTGCTCAGCGAATGCCATTTCTACTGTCGTCTGAGTGTATATTTAGCTTCAACTTCACACTCAACTACAGGCACACATTTTAGTATGCAGTCCATGCACACTCACCCATGATATAGCTAGGGTGGAGGACTGGGTGCACATTGCCGAATAGAAAATGGCTGTCTGAGACTAAAATTGCAGGAAGATTTTTGACTCTTATCCCTGCATGAATTATTTTAAATCACTCACGCACACCCCTGTAATTAAAGCAGGTATTCTCTGAATTGGTCACTCTGGAGTCCACAGCCCTTTTAAGGTGCCAGATGAAGAAGTAGATGTTAGATGCACAAGTCAAACTGTAACACTGTAAAGCATGCAGACTTCACACCTAGAGCCATGGTTCCACCAATGTGTCCCAATCCCAACATGCAGCATCCAGAAACGGTAATTCTCAGCGCACAGAGGACAGGGCACAGCGAGACACGTCTGAATACACCGCAGACCACCCGAAATGAGAGCAATGTGTTTATGTTATGGGCATGTGCCTGAATACTGCATGTGTTTACATGCATGTGATGCATGCATGCAGGATATGTACTGTATGTTTGTGTGGTTGTTTGTATAGCTTTCACTTTGTATTATAAAATGCATCTCTCAACTCTCTTTGTGTGCGTGCGTGTGTCTTACGTAGTGTGGACAACTCTTCAGATGATTGAACTCCTGAGCATGTCTGCATCTGACTGCGATTTGTGGATGTTTATGATTTGCTGTGCTAACATCATGAATGCTTCCACATGATGGCCGCTCCTTTCCGATACCTGGACTTCACTTGATACAAAGACCGTGAAGAAAACGGGTTTTCTAGAACTGTTGTGAAAAATCTGACTTTAAGGAGCGTGTGTTAGTGTATGTGTGAGTGAGAGGGGATGTGTGCCACCCGTCAGCCTTCCTGATACAAACATTTTCAGCTAGAGCATCATCAGAGGTGAGAACAGAGGGATAAAGAACAAACACTTCCAAAATAGAAAGGCATATGGTGCATTATTACAAAATGCATCACTAAGCACAGGGAGGGAGATTCATCACAAAAATGAATGAAAATGTGCAGAACTCGTATGAAACACCCGGGAAAATAGACTAAAGAGTGAAGGTAAAGCATACTGAAAGAGCCCACCTGCCTAACAACAAAGCCACTGACAAGGCAAAAGCTGCTTTGCAATAATTTACTTTGCTGTTGCTTTTGGATAAAGTATGAGGAGACTAAATCAATCAATAGTGAGGCTAAACAGGCGTGTATTTTCACGTTGTGCTGTTTCTATGGATACCCTCTACTGTCTATAAATCATTTACTATTGCTGAATGCGTTGGCTGAAAGGGTATTATCGCTGCATGTCATGCAGACATGTAAAAACACAATAAACCCAGTGGGCCCTTTTTTCTGACTTTAAGAACAATGATGTTAAAAACAATACAATATTGTAATATTAATTTAGAATTTAAATTGATCCACTGGCTCAAAGGCAGATTTTTTTTGCTTTTATACACTGAAAAATTGTTTTTTTTGAAAATTCTGTTTAAAAGCCGAGCTGTATTTATTGCGTTTTGTTTTCACTGGAGGGATAAAGTTATTGTATTATTCAATTTATTTATGAATCTTTCATTGTCTTAGAAACCCCCACAGAGTTACTTATAGTGCATAGCAGCAGTGCCTCATTGAATAGCTTCCAACCTTCTTGTCAATCACTCTCTCGCCTGTGGTTCACGATGCAGAGTGTTTGTTTTATTGAGGTTTTATTCTCTATTATGGAGTTTGTCAAAAGAAGCGCCCCTGTGCCCTCTCTCCACCACTGTAACTCCAGAGTCTGTGGGGGGAAATCAGAGATTTTAACTGGCTGACTGCTTCCCAATCTGGCAAACCAAATGTAAATTTCTTTCTGCCTTGAATAAGACTGGTAAAGACGTATAATTTTGTTGCGGACGACTTTGTGGCATCCTCTTGGCCTAGGACAGTACAGCAATAATGACAGGTTGGCTGACCAGACCTTGACACAGGTCTGGCTCTCATCAGGGCTGCGGTATTAAAGGAGATCCAGAAACACTGAAATGATCAGCCACTACCCAAACCAGGCTCTCAGACTTAGCAGCCACCGAAACCGAGCAATCGCCTCACCAGTCTGCTCTGCAGGCGAACCTAAATATGCTTTTCTTCATAGGAATACGCCTCATCCAAATTACTTAGGCTCCAATTACAAAAATTTGTCCTAAATGGGTTTGTAGTGTAAACAGAAACTATTAATGACACTCTGGTTAAATAGGCGGATAAAATAAAAGGTCTCTCTGCAGCAGCAGTCAGTCTCAGATTTACACCTGAAGACGTTTTTAATGTTCCATGGTTGCTGATGAAAAATCTGTGCATTTCTGCATGGCTAGGCTAGATACATGTTTACATAGACCTGCGCTTTGACTCTTCTGCAACTCACAGCTCCCATCTGATTTAAAACTGCCCTTCACAACAGCTCAATATGCCTGAGTAGCTGAATGATTTTTACTCAACGTAAGTCAACTGAGGCAAACACTGATAAATGCCAGTGGAAGGTTAGGTCAGGCGTTTGAGTTAATCCCCAATGGGAAGCAGTGGAGGAAATGACCCAAGGGCTAATAGAAGGTGTGTGTCTGACATGGCTGAGAAAAACAGAGGGAAAGGCACAGTGTCCAGTAAAAAGGAAGAGGAGAAGCCAAGGCAGATGCAGGGGCTGAGAGGTTACTGGAGCAGCAGTAGGAGAGGGAAAAGCACAGTGGGTGGTAGCCTTTTGTCCTTGCATGTCACAGATCAAGAGAAAAGGCTCAGGGATACAGTTATTTTAACGAGGCCTGTTTCTCAACTTGCATTTTATCACATAAAACTCATTTCAAACGTTAATTAAATTTGCTGTGGGAAATTGGGTGCCAAGCTAATCATTTGTAATTTCACATTTTCTCATTCAAAAGCTATTATTTCTTCCCCTTGGTAGCTGCATTGGGGTGAGATGACTCACCTACACAAGTCTTTCCATCGCTGTGCAGGACAAACTTCATGTGGCAAGAACACTTGGGGCCCTGGTCAGTCTCCTCACAGATGTGCTGGCAACCCCCATTACCGTAGTTGCACGTCACTGGGAAAGGACACGTAGTTAACACAAATGGTACTTTGAGGATTACGCGCAGTCTAAGTTATTCATTTGAAAGTCAGTGTGGAGAGGAGAGAGGAAACAGAGGGGGAGAGATGGCATGACACGAAAACAAAATATGCACATTTAGATGGGACAATCTAACACACACTCTTTCTCTGGGCCATATGCTCTGTGACGTAAACACTGCAGGCTCAGTTTAGCCCTCTTTAGCCCTCCGATGGAGTTTCTCGAGGTGAGCTGAAAACTGAAATGATTACAGAGGCGAGAATGGCGCTTGGAGCTACCATGATTATCGTTTAACCTCAGAAATTGTACAATAAGACGCTAACAGCGCAATAAGAGCTCTGAAAACTAATGCAACCTCTAGACATCCAACAGCATCGTCTTTGTTTATTCAGTGCTATTTACACCTGGACTTAGATTAAGGTCAAAATCTGTGCAGCATAATACTAGGTAGAGCGTGTATGGATTTCCATATTCCCCACCTCAGGTTCTGAATCCATGTTAATTAAATAAACTCCTCTTGGTTAATTAATTTATATCTCCCACTTAATCTTTTTATCCTCCTGACTACACTGAAGGTTGGAGTTGGAGAGGTCACGTTTTTAAACTCACCAACACTCAACGAGCAAGCAGCTGAGCTTTAATCCTTTTCATTCATTCTACAAAATATGCAAAAGCTTTAAAGTCATTAAAACACTATACACGTAATGACATTTCATAAGTACTAAGTAAAATTTCCGGTCCAAGTTTCTGCGTTCAGGCGAGGGGAGCGTTAAGTTTGGCACTTTTAACACACCTGTGATGACAGAGTGAAAAAGAGCACGAGCGAGCCTAGGCTTCTACCGCCATCCTGTCTGCACCCTACCATCCCTGCGCCTTTTGCCCTTTTCCTGGGCTGTCACAGAAAAACTATAGAATAACACTTCTCCAATCCTTATCCAAACACAGACAAATCCCCCATCAGCCCTGGCCCCAGCTCTGACAGGATGATCTCGGTTGCACAGCAACAGGAAGTGTGCACTGTCCGTCAGAGCAGTCCCCTTCGAGTAACCTCCACATGCTTGCCCCGGTTGTGTAAATGATTGCTACTCATCTGATAAACATGTTTTTCTTTACAAGGACTATTCCGAAGATTAGTCACGGCTTGGTAATGCAACATAAATGTCAGTTGCCAACTTCAAATGTGATGGAAGGCATTTGTGGAATGAGTGCAATTATCCATAATCGGCTAGTTTCCAACCCAATCACCTTTTCATGAGGAACCTATAAACCATCCTTCTGACGTGTTTCCCTGTGTGTGTGTGTGTGTGTGTGTGTGTGTGTGTGTGTGTGAAAGTGTGTGTGTGTGTCTGTAATAGAGGGAGTAACTAAAAATGCTTGATGTGGAGACGACTTACGCTTGCAGTCCTTCATGTTACGTGTGAGCTGGAATCCCGGTCGACACTCGCAGGAGATGCCACCCTTCTGCGTTTCCCTGCAGATGTGTGCACACCCATGATTCTTGTCCATACAGGTGGGTCCCTCGTTTTTTGTGCCATCTGGTTGCACTACGAAGGAAGTTTTAGACAGAATTTTAATCGCAACTGCCCAACAGACAATTTTTCTAAAGCCAGAGATCACTGACTGAACTAAGAATTTGACTCTTAATTAGAAAACACAGAAGAGGGGTGGAAAAGCCTTGCTCAGATGCCTTGCACACATTCTACCCTTCAGTGCCTCATGTGCCTACTGGTGGTTACTGATATGCCCAGTTACCCCTTTACAAAGACTCAGGCCCTTGTTGGAACATGCAGGCTATAAAAAGGAGGCTGCCTGCAGAAAGGATAAAACTCCCAGCAGGAGCTGATCCCGCAGACCTGTAATTTTAATTGAGGTAATCCCCCATAAAGAAAAGAACACAATGAAAAACCCTTCTTGGTTAAATTCTCCCTGTTGAGACTGAGATCAAAAGGGATTGCGCTAAAGGAGGGGTGTCAGTGCACATTTTCATGAGTCATCAAGGTTGAAGCACTTCAGTAAGAGCACGACAAAACCACTCATACAACACAAAATAAAAGACACTGAAAAAAGTGCCTTTCATCATTTAAAGCTTTACTTAACATGACACACAATGATGCGTCATTTCAGTGTGATGTATAAATGGTTGATGAACGGGAACAACAGACACCCAGCATACATTTCCATCCCTCATGTCATAAATTATAACACAAATGGTGCAGTGCTCTCTGCATAAAGCTGACATCTTTGCAGAATACGACTGATATTCGACTTATCCGTTGTGAAACCTTTCCTCCACTACAGATGCAGTGACAAACCTCAGCTCTCAGGCTCATTAAAAACCAAACAGATCTCCATCCTTTCCTTTCCTTTCCCTTTCCTTTCCTTTCCTGGCGTACAGGGAGGCAGTGAGCAAAAGACATCTCCATTAATGTCTCATTAAATCTGCTGTCACGCTGAAGGGTGTTTGGAGGTCTAACTTTTTTAATTAGCCAACTTTTTGCTATATATTGATGCATTTGCATATGTGCATGTAAGTGTCAACAGCTAGTAAAGAACATATAACCTTGTGCACTCTTCCTGAACACTGGAAATGTAGAGGCTCAGTTGTCTTGCCAGCTATATGCTGTCATATAGTAAACTCCTTGTTCCTGCCTCAGGGGTTATAAAGAGAAGGCAATCTCAGTTTGACAGAACAAGTTTTTGCATTATTCTGTCCCTAACTACCCATTTGTCTGCCACAATAACCTCCCCTGATTATGCCCTTTTGTTTTCCAGATGTTTTGCCAAAAAGAAGTACCCTCTTATTTTATACATTTCCACTCATGGCTGTTGTCAGGAATCCATTCCGAGTCTCTCTTTGCTTCAAGGAGCTGACAACGTGAATGTGATAGACAATTCTGACCCCCTTGTTAAATACTGTCCATCACTTTAAGTCTGTCAACAAGTGTCACAAGGTCATGCAATCCTCTCAGACTTTCCTGTCTGAGCTGTTGATGTTCTGGCAGACAGGGTGAACTATCAGACACCAACTGCAACAACAGCTTTCCCGGGAGCACAAAGACTCGGCGCTGAACAAACACTGAGCCAAAAGGAAAAAGGGCACGGCTGAGCGAAGTGAACATGAATGAGCATCAATAGAGCAGCTGCTTTAAAGCACTGCAAATTTCCCCGTGAGTCATGTGGATATTTAAGTAGGATATGGAATTCAATGGTCCCCTTTCTTGACTGCGTCTATCTGAGGCCAGAGCAAGAAACATACCGCTCTGAACTTAACAAAGGATTGAATTTCCAGCTACTCCCAAATGGACCAAAGATTATTTACTAAGGTTGTATTATGAATCCCAAACCTCACTTCACTCTCCCTTCATTTTTATGCAGCCCCTCTACCCCAATGCTACAGACCCATCCATCAATAACATGTCAGGTTGGGGCCAGAACCTAGGCCTTCGACTCTCTGAGGACCAATAAAAGGCAAAGTGTTGACACAATGGCCCTTTTCTCCAGGCTAGTCTCACCTATCATCCACCATGTGCACTTTCTTCTAACTTGCTGCCAAAAGCCTCCAGTTTTTATCATTACTAAATGATGGGAAGCAGAAAGAAAAACATGCTTTTATATGGAGTTGGACAGGAAAGCAAAGAAGAGAAATAATACGACTTAAAAAAAGAAACACACATGCCATCATCCACTAACACAATGTGCTGAGCCATAAAACATTACTCTGTATGTAGAAAGTAATAAAAACTATCACAGGACACTTTATAGGCAGAAAACTGGACAGGAAATAGAGTCTAAAGTCTTGGAACAGAGCAGGAGACACTCAAGATGTGATGGGTTTTCACCCAAGCTCAAACAGGATAGGCATTTTCAAAAAGGAAATATTTCAGGATAGGTATTTTCTTCCCTTTGTGCAAGAAAAGAAAAACACAGAAATTAAAGAAAATGAAATAACCCTAGTTTTTTCTATTACAACAATTTGTGACCTCAATACCAAACGTTTAGTTCAGCGGTCCCCAACCTTTTTTGCGCCACGGACCGGTTTATGCCCGACAATATTTTCATGGATCGGCCTTTAAGGTGTCGCGGATAAATACAACAAAATAAAACTAGTACCGGTACCGAAAAAAAGAAAATTTATTCATAACACACGTGAAAAGACCCAGGAAAACCGATTAAACGATAAAAACGATAACTAAATAACACTGAAAACCGATAAAAACCCTGAAAACTATACATTTCACACCTGAGCATCAACTCTCACGGCCCGGTACCGGTTCGAGGCCTGGGGGTTGGGGACCACTGGTTTAGTTCATTACTAGAAATAACGCATTAAGAGCAACAGCAGATGTTGAAGGGATAGCGAGGGACTTAGAGGAAATATACTCTCTATAAAAAGTAGGCATATCCAACATCTAATTATTAATTAATTTCTTTGGACGGTGGGAGGAAGCCGGAGTACCAGGAGGGAACCTACGCAAACACGGGGAAAACATGCAAACTCCACACAGAAAGACCCCGGCCTGATGGTGGAATTGAACTCAGGACCTTCTTGCTGTGCAGCAACAGTGCTAACAACCGTGCCACCGTTGCCACAAGGTTGCTTGTGTACAAAGAGAGCCTTTTTTTCCCCTAGTCAAGCCCTGTGACATCCCCTTTTTTCTGAACATGTTCTATGATTAGCAGAATATTATAATAATAATAATAATAATAATAATGGTATTATGTCGGATCATATTCAGGGGTGGGATAGCTCTAAAACAATCACTGAATGCACATTTGTAAATATAGCTTTAGAAGATATATATGGTATTATAATCTACCTGGAGTAGTCAGTTGTTCATGTCTGGTGAAAGCTGCCATGCTTAAAAATTGTTTAACTGGAATTCGATCAAAATTCTGAGGTTTATTTTATTCATATGAGTGAGCTACAATCAAAGTTAAGAAAATACATAAATATATATATAAATTAAGGCTCTAACCATGGCCATAAAAAAAATTATATATTGACTATAGCACAGTTTTATAGAACCATTACAGCTCTAATCCCAGTCCTAATCTCATCACTCATTCCAAGAAGCCAATAAAGAAAAAGTAAAAAAAATGTTTTTACATTCATCAGGTCCCATCGTGCCCAAATATCAAAGAGAAATTAAAAATGAATCCCATGGAAGAGTTCAGGTCTTAGGAGGTTAATTGCCAGTATTCTTACACTAAAGTAAATGAACAGAAACCGCATGATCCTCCAGGATAAAGTCTCACTCGTTTTGTGTGTTTGTCAATAAGAGGAACTTCAGCTTAATATGTGAGATCAGCCACAGTGCCTGCAGGACACAGCTTTAGGTGCAGGTCACATCCAAAAGATACCTTTCTGAAAACCATCAGTTCAGGACAATGAGTAGTGAAGGTACCTAAGGATTTACTGATGATAGAAACTCCACTGGACAGGTCAGTCTAAATGGATAGCTGTGTGGAGAGACTGACTGGCACTCAAATCATTTTCTAAGCCTGGGGCTTGCTGGCTTAGACAGTGCAGTTAACTCCACATCTTGCGAGCTACAAATGAACAAGCTATTTCTGCTGCCCTCTTATAACCCAGACTGGCTCTTTAATAAATTGCAAAACTTGACTTATGTACCATTTTTTAAAAACATCTCTATCTTGCCAGAAACAATTTTACTGGACTGTATGTTACACAACGGAGCTAGGGACTCTGTAGGAGCCTGCAGCTCCTTTGAGATAAAACCAGCCTATGATGAAAATAACCATAAACTATTGACAGCAGGATATGAGTTTTAACACAACATGAGAAACTAAGCCAAAAAAAGAAGAAGAAAAAAATAACACTTAACAAATCCAACTAAAGTGCCAACTTCTATGAACTTCAAACAAAAGATTGAAGGAGGCCGCAAGTTCTTCGCCACAGCGCTGCAAACCCTCTTAAACCTGAGAACCATGTAGTGGGGAGACTGAAACAATGGAGATGAAGTAGTGGAAAGCATGCCAAGGGTTTATGGTCTGCTCTTAGTGCCCCAGGGCAGTGAAAATAGGGCTCGTGGTCCGTGCTGAGCTGCTGTCATACATATCAGAGGGGAGTCGGTCCCCCTCTTTTGGGGAGAACGTTAAGCAACAAGCTAGCGTTGGGTGGATACAAACTGAAAAGAAGGGGCCTAGCGATGGAGCCACCACACTATTAAAGCAACATTCCTTCCTCTTAGATAATGGGCCCTTAAAAGTTTTAATAGGAGGATAAAAATGTCAGCGCATGGAAAGGAGAATGGGAAAAGAGTCGGACTGGGTTGGGCTGAGCCGCAACGCAGATGGTCAGACAGAGCAACAGGCCAGTGAGCCGGTCAAGGAAGTATCTCTTCCCCACTGACTCTAAGAGCAGCGAGTCCATCCAAGTGCTACTGTTTGGGTTTTCTGATTTTCTGCAGCTCTCAGAGGCCTTGTTGAGGCTTCTTATTTCACTCCCTTTTTTCCAGAGAGGAGCCACTAAAGTCATAAACAAGCAGAAAATGGAAAAAGATAGCAGACATCTGGACTGATATACCTCACTGCTTGAGCGCTTGTTGTACATCTTAATATATTGTGTTTCTAGAGTAAAACAAAGCGTGGAGAGCTACCATGATGAAAAAAAATAAGAGGAGAAACATAACCTAAAACAGTTACATTTATAGACTTTAGAAGACTAAAATAGACAAGAATGTGCTAGATATGATTAAAGCTCTTGAGAATCTCGATTTCTACTGTAGAAAAAACATATTGAGGAAACCGCGTGTGCGTGCGAGCCTGTAAGCGTACGTCTATTAAGGTATGTGGATGCATTGACACACAGGTGTATTTGCATAATGTATGCATGTGGCACACACATTTGAGAGTGTCGGCCCATCTGTGTCACACACAGTTGTGCAGCACCTGCTGTGGAAGTGCCACTCTCCCCTTCACTCCTCCCCCATTCTATCAAGGTCACCTCACTGTGCAGTCCCAAAGGAGCCAGGCGCCCTCCCAGCAGAACAGACAACACAGCAGAGCACATCCAGGCTGCAGGTTTTCTTCGATACGGAGATACAAAAGGCATGAGATACAGTATGTTATTACAAAGCCCAATTCTCTCCAAAATCAAACCAAGAGGCAACTGCAGAAGGCATCTGTCTCTGCAGAGCCTAGTCTGGCCCTCTGGTTAAGCCCATGATAGCCAAATGTTAGTGGAAAAACCCCACTGGCACTCTGGCAGTCCGCACCAGCGAGCTGGGCTGGCCAGCTTAGAGATGGCCTTCAACAAACCCACGAGGAAAAAGGATGCCCGTCTCAAATGAGGTTCAGAGAATTCGGTGGCAAGGCAGCCAACATTTGCTGAAGCTCAAGCCACTGATGTATATTTGTTAAAGGGTGGGGATGGAAGGGAGGAAGGGCATGGGTCCTGTGAAAGTCTGGACAAATAGCTAAGATGTGGGAAGATAATATAGGAAAGAGGCAGAGGAAGAGAAAGGAACGAACAGGGAAGGAACAGAAAGAAAGACACACACACACAAAAGTGTCCGTATGTCTTCATCTGTGCAGCTCGAAGTCTCTGCTCTACTTCCCTAGAATAGGAAAAGAGCCTGGTTATACGGTTGGGCTGCAGAGCAATGAAGCAGCGACTTTTGCACTTGTAAAAACAGTTCTGCGGCCAATGCACAGACAGGCGGGCAGACCCACTGAGATCCACGAGAGCAATGATGAAAGAACCGTGTCGGCTTCTGCACAATGGGACAACCACTGTTACATAAACATATATTAAAAGCATACAAACTTTCCTTTTACAAAAACAAATGGATGCATAAAGAATTTCTCTTTGCAATCTTAAATAAGAAGCATCGCATCACAGGAACAATGGAAACTGGCCCTTTATCAGCGCATTACTTCATGAAATTAAAATGTGAAACAGCCTGATAAATGGATATTACAGTCCAGGAACTTGGGTTATTTTATCCATTTATGTAAACACAAAAGCAATAAAACAGGGTTCAAGGACTCTGTGCCTCGTTTCAAACTGGAGGAACACTAACTGAGAATATAATATAAATATTACGAACGTGAGCTAATTTATCAGAAAACTCCTTATTGTGTTGCAGTTTTAGCCTGCACATAAGTGCTTCTAAAGTCAACATGCCACAATCTGCATCTAAATGTTAAAAAAGGACATGCCAGGATGTGCCTCTATCGGAATAAAACTGGAAATTATTAACCTGCCTTCCTGTGCATGCAAGTCTGTATGTGTGTGTGACGATTATTGTGTAACTATTTGAATCTGAGAAAGAAAACGTGAGAGAGAGAGATTAGCTGCGCAAAGGGAAAAAGCCAAACCGGGAAGCTAATGGAAGCTGTAAACATAGGAAGAGGTTTCCACTGGCAAAGTAAACATTTCATGGACAGAAAAGCTCTACTGTAGACAAAAAAAACATCACCAATCAGGTGACTGTGAGATACATTTTTAGAAAAAATTGCTCAGTTATTCTTTCTAATAGGATATAGGAAAATGCCGATTTGATAATCATGTTGGAACATGAAATGGAATGTGTAAACGTGGCCCATATTTCTTTTCTTTTTTTTTTAAATGATCGCTTTTCCATTACAAGATAATTTTTGGATGATACATTTTCTTCTTGAGTGCAAACTCTGCTTGGAGGTAATGCATGTTCATCTGTTTCTGATTTAACACTTTGAAGACTTAAGTGCAACAGTCTATTACAGTCTCCTTCAGCAGTGAAAGGTGACAGTAAAGCCTCGGGGCTCATGTAATCACATTTTTCGGCGCAATGAGCTTTAGACACTCTGGAACCTAATCATCAGACTACTGAGAACTTTCAAACTCCATGTTGCCGCTCTGCAGCTTTCATGGCATAGTCAACCACATTTATGTCATCACACTGATTGGCAGTGACAAGACGTTGGATTCAGAAGGCTCATTTTCTCTTTCAAAGTTACATCACCCTGCTAACTTGTGTCGGTTCAACTTGCTTCTTGAGCTGCACCGTTTCTAAATCATTTCCTACCAGTGGATGAGTCAACTTTCACATCCCGTGTATCCTGTTTTTTGTATTCAGAACTAAAGATAAATATACTGAATACTCAAAGCACTATACATGACTTGCATAACCAACCATCAGTGTGCACTTAAGGTAATTGCCATACCGGATATTCAGAAATGTATGAGGCTGAAATTATGGATGTGTGGGTTGACTGAGACTGAGATTCCTGAATTCCAATGTGCTGGATCCCATCTCCCGCACATACGTCCCTGTCATCCTCCTATATAAAAGAGATAATAAATCAAACGCAGAGCAGTGGAGCCCTCTTGACCTAAATGGCATTCCTATCAACCACTAAGCACCTTGGCTGGCCTTTGAAAAGCTTTATTTCTTGACTGGAAGAAATGTTTGGGGAGAATAAATGAACTGTTACAGCTAGACGATGGAGCCTTCACTTGGTCATAGTTATTCCTGCTGAGGGGGCAGGGGCAGGTCTAATAAGAGACAGGCCAGCAGCAGCCTTGTCATTAGCTGAGAGGCTGGCAGACCCCTGCTGCCTAATTGGCACAGGCTCACTGCTAACAAGGGCTCGCTACCAGCAGGGGAAACAGACCGGTAGCAAAAGGCACTGCAGTGTCCAGGTCTGTGCTGTCCTTGGAAAAACTGGTAGAAGTTACCCAGGGAACACCTGACCCATTAATGGAAGAAATGGAAAGCTGATGTCTTTTTAATGAGAACAATAAAGCTCATGAGCAAACTGCACCCCAGGCTTTGCTCTTTAAGAGAAGGGCTGGCTGAATGGATGGAGGGTTGCATTTAAACTGGCTTGGCTGGGTGATTAAATCAGCTTTCATTTTCTCAATCATTTTTTTCCCCCCTGAGCAACGTGTGTAATTTTTCTGTAAACGAGCACGGTGAAATTTGCTGAAATTCTGTGGGGTTCTTGTTCTGTAACAAGGCAAAGTCACTTCCTCACCAATTGCATTTTCATACAGACACATACTGTTGTAATAAGAGCAGTAATAATAAGCAGATGAGTAGCTGCTCTGTCTCTTTGTCTTCCAAAAGTAATGAAACAATGACTAGGCGTCTATCTGATCACTATCGGAAGTTTGTAGATTTATGGCAGCTTTAACCTCTAGATCCAAACGGGTCTCATCTGTAAGCAATAAAGACTATATTAATATTAACAGGGGAGATCGACAGAAACGAGGTGCATTTACAAAAGAAAGAAAGAATAAGCACAAAAGAAAAGAGAGCTGGGCAAGAACGGACTTGCTCACACGTCTGTTTCTGCATCTATATAGTAGTGGGCCTTTGAAACACATGATCCGGCTTTTCACCTCACTCAAAAAACACTACGTTTATGAAATGTAAACACTGACAGTTCACTAGGCCAGACTAAGCTCATAAACCAGACTTCCAAGATCCTCATTTCACCATCCGGGGAAATTAGGAGCAGCACAATCTAATGACTCCCAGCAAAGGCAGGCGTCTCACAAGAGACAGAACAGGGACGAGGAGGTCATCGACCCCTGCTGGACGTGTTGTCTGCACCTTCTGGATAAAAGGTGCTGTTGCAAACAATAGGAAACGAGAGAAAAGATCCAACACAGACCCAGCCCAGTTTGGCAGAACTAAGGAATCTCTCAGACAGCTGGATAAATACCGCTGGAATACAGGTATGCGTTTTGTGTAACTACATGCAGCCGAATTGTGCGTCACCCTTTACAGGGGCAGGGTGCTCAACACAGATTATATTCAAGTTGAGTTACTTCTCTACTTTGGTAGCAGACCCAAGCCGACAGTATCCAAACCAGCTGTTGGGCTGACAGCTAAATCAATGTGTGAGCACTCCCTGTGTTAATCTATCCAAAGATAAAGTCTGGAGGTCAAAAAAACACTCACTGCTGTGAGTTTTACTATAACTGCACGAAGTCTGTTAGCATTTGGATTACTTTGTTTGATACAGAGCTATGGTGTTATAAATGTATGTATGTCCGTAGTGCCCCTGAGTTTGGTAACTAAGCCTCAGAGCTGGTTGGCTCATCTTCTTCTGTCATGTCTCCATCCCACAGGAATGAACACTCTATAAACAAGAGGTGTGTCAGCCCCAGGCTATACCTTTAATTGTTTTCTGTGCTCACAGTCCCCCCGTAAGCCACTCATGCCACAGATACCTTAAAAAGCTGCGAAGCACTAGATTGGCTCAATTTGAAAGGGTGTGTAAAAAGCAAAAAGTGATTTATCCCTTCTTCTTCTTCCCCCTTCAGACTTTGACTTACCCTTTTTCACTGAGACCTGTCAGGACTGATTCCTTTCTCATGATTAAAAATGCCTCAAATTCACCATCATCGCGTGTCACAAAGAGGCTTAACAACATCCAAAAATAACTTTCAATTTGCATTTAACATGAGGTGTCACCACATATGGTAATATACAACGTTTCACTATTGAACAACATGTTTGTGCATGCGCGCGTGCGCGTGTGTGTAACCTTTTGGCCTTTGGATACAGGTATGCTGGTTGTCACTCAGGAGAAAGCCCTCTCTGCAGCGGCACTCATAGCTGCCCATCATGTTGACGCATATCTGCTGACATCCGCCGTTGCCTTCAGAGCACTCATCCACATCTGCCCGGAGACACAAAGCAAAATTAACAAGAGTGCTTTGAGACAGACCAAAAATTACAATGATTAACAACTGTCTCAAGTCATCTGGGAAAATCATTACCCATTTAATAAACAAACTCGAACATGGATGATATGTATGTGAACAACTATTATCTATTTAAGAGTGCAAATGAAAGGTTTCTAAACAAATATTACAGAAATTTCAGATTTTAACTGTATTTTTTTACTGATGAAGAGTCTACAGCCATGCGCCTCATCTGTCCCACATTTTCATTTATCTCCAGGGGTTGAAGTAATACTGTCACCCTGTAACTAGCTCTGGCTTATCATAATAGTCATTCAGTGGAAAACGGTTCACAAATATAGCTTTAGTAATTATCCAACTAGTGTCTCTTGCCATTCTTGAAGCTCTCTTTCTGTGGCTGTAACTGAACCACAGAAATGCTTTTAGTAAATTGTCAAAAGTAACAATGTAAGAATGGTGATAGTTAGCATTTTATATCTACCATGTTCCCTGCCTTTGTTTACTGTGTTAGAATAAAAGTTTGTAGGTACGTGGTAATCAAAGTATTAGACAAATCTCAATTTTCACCAGATGATAAGGGCGAGGAGGACAAAAACACAAGCACAACATTTAATTCGCCTCAAAAATCATATGTAGAGAAAGAAAAAAGTTAAGCAATACATTGAGATATACTGGGATTGTGAAGATTGTACCAGTTTTAATGATCTCTACAGATGCAGCACTAGCAGGGCTTAAACAATATATCATATTTTATCTAAGAATTAATTTAAAAATATATAATTTTTAATTAAAACATCTTCATCCTCTCAAAAAACCTGAGGTTATCATTTAAGTGCAAATGTCATACAAGAGTTTGTCTTAAGCTGAGGAGTTTGAATCTGTCATAATGGTTATCTGACATTGGAACCACAGCAGACTTGCACTAAAAACCTCCAACTGTGCGGCACTAAGCCGTAAAAATGCACATGCAGCACAATCCCTTGGCAACAGGGAAACCTGATCCACCTGGGCCAGAGTACCTGCTGATGACGAGTGTCTGTCAGCCCCGTGACGGGAGGAATGCAGAGAAAGGGAGGAATGAGGTGGGGGGAGGATGGTGAGGAAAAGAAGAGATGGAAAGAGTAGAGAGTAGGGGTTTTTTTGCATTGGGGGAGGTGAGGAGGAGCTGCACCACAAGGGTATATGAAAGCAAAGCATTTACAAAAGGTGTCAGTTTCCCTTTCTTTTCACAAAAAGAAAGGGAAACTGACCACAAGCAGGAGTTACTGACTTTATTTTCATTGGTAATAAATTGTACTCTTCCAGCTGTTCTTTCTGAATATACAACTCCCATCCAGGCTCATTGTTCTTCTTGACAAAAGAAACAAATGAAAAGTGACACAAATGAAATGACGGTGCTTGTGTGTCATGTTTTGCTGCTTATTTTTGCCTGGAGTGCAGCAGAGCTTTGCTCCTGTCGCCCTCTGTGTGTCTGAGGTGTAGTTGTAGAGATGACACTCCATATTCTTCCTTTCCCTCAGATATGGGGTCCTGGTCCCTTTTTACTGACCACGCTGGAACCTTATCCAGTCCTCTGCTCAATCCATTAAAAATCTGCTGTATATACAAGCCTTTTTTTTAATAAACCGTCATGCGAAACTAATTTACTGTCTATTTGTCCAGTCTGAGAAGGCCTCTGGATTAAGTTTCCTTTCTGGGGAATTCTCAGTACGGGAAGAGCTAGAAATTAAACGTACTTTTCTTTTTTCTTCTATTTCCACTCACAGACTTGGATTCACTGGTGTACAAAAACACAAAGTGGCACCTGACTAGATGGAAACTTCTGGGGTTTATAAGTAGGTCAGTGGCAGGTAGCACTTATAAACCTTGTCAGCTTGCCAAGTGTGCTGTCCTGTCCTCACATTCCATGAGCAAAAATGTCTCTTTCCGCTAAAACAAAAAAACAAAACAAAAAAAAAACCCAAATGTGTCACATCAGTTAAGACTGATGGTAAAAACATTACTCTGCAACCAGGTGAAGCATCGTTATCTGAAAAACAAACTTTACAAGAAAGTTCACATTTAGGCTTAAACTCAAGAGTAAAAGACGGAGAATTTATGAAAAGCTTGGCGAGGCTTTCATTCAACTGTGTGGCTGCTTGGTGTTGACCTCATGGTCTCATCTCTTCATCATGAAAGTGGCAGCGACAGAGGGAAGACCTTTGAGCTGACGAAAGCAGCCGGCAACCTACAGCTGCGCCTTTGCAGATAAACTGTTAGCACGTAGCAAAAAAAGAACTTTCACAACTCACAGAGAAATTTGTCCAAACATATGCAAAAGTCTCTTTTTCTGTTTCTTTCCCTTTCCTCTCTTCCTTCAACACACACACACCTACCAAAAATTCGGAAATATAAAGGCTACATAAACACAACAGTCCTGGATGCATGAGCAAAATGCCCATGAGATATGCAACCAGTCTCCGAGGACCTGTGGGAATTCTCCTTCCATACCATCAGCGCATCAATGAAGGTTTAATTTCCTGATTCCTTCATCCTTCCAAATGAGGGGTCGTCTGTAGGTAGATCTCTCCTGTTTAAATAGCTCCCATAATTGCCTGTGTTGTGTGCTGGGCAAGGCTGGCGTCCAAAGCAAATATTTCCAAGCGGAAAGGGGTTCTGGCATGGCCAGGCGAAGTGCTCATGTTATTTGGACTTAAAACATTTTTTAAAAATTCTCTAGAGAGGGCAGGAAAAAAAAAAAGTCTTAATCAAGTTAAAAGGGCTGCCTTCCTTCTGAAAAATGAGACATGTCTCCGCTCCATCCCTCCTTCACTTTAGGAGACGAAGGAGAAAGGAGGGCTCAAACTGAGAGAGATTAAGAGATTGGTTGTGTTTGCGGAGGCCATGTCCGTTGGTTTCTCAGATAGCTCTGCCTGTATATATAACATTTGGCCTTGCACAGAGCTTTAAAGTCGTGTAAACATGTTGGCTGCTTTACAGAAACCCCTGAACCCCCTTTTTTGAAGAAATACGCTTTTCCTTCTCCGTTTTCTAAAGGTTCAGTGTCTTTTGGAACATTATTGCTGACAAAGACTTTTTTTTTTTTTATTCCAGCGAGGAGTGTGGAAAAAAAAAATGCTATCTGTGAGGCTGTCCATGTATCCATCCTAGTCCTTGGCCTCTATCTGAATCAAACAGAGCTGGCTCTGTAGTCTAGGAAGACCAGAGACAAGGAGATGAATGGAGAGACAGACTCTTTGCACAATTCATTCACAGGAGTCGAGTTGGCTTGCGCTCTTTTAAAAAGGCAGCAAAACAGGGCCATGTGCAGCGATGGGCAGCAACAGCTGGTGGGCTACAGGAGCAGACTTTGCTGCTCTCATAGATGAGCAGAAATCAGCTTGGCTTGACTGAGCATCAGTGGGGAAGGAGTGGCACATCCACAGCCAGCTTCAATTAAAACAAGATCCCTTCTCATTTCAAACAGGATTACAGGATTTCCTATTTTTCTATGTTGCTTCTGGACTTCAGTGGCACAGCGCATTCATAAACCCACTTGACTTAGCAGTGACCATGACGCCAGTATTGAACATAGTCTGAGAGGACAAACTGAAGGCGCAGATGCTGAAGCTGCACACATTCAGCAGTACTCCAGCACCTGTCAGCTGAGTTTTTCTAAATTGATATAATGCAGGAAGTCCTGATCTTTCATCTGCAGAGCACACAATCTCTTAAATCACCAGAAATGTGTTTGACCATGACAGGGTGGAAGCCTTAAACGCTTATAGCGCTGAGCAATTTATTAGTTCCAGCTCTTCCTGTCCTCCCGACGCACTGTTTCAATACAGCTAACTGATTCACATCTGCTAAGCAAACATGAATTAATTCCGTTAACTATAGCATTTCATTCTTAAATCAGCAGCAAGGTTTGATTTTTTTATGCCATTACATAAACAACGCTAATAAAGCAATGATTAAATTCAGAAACGTTTTGACTTCACCCGTCTCCCAGGTAACCATTGTTGCAAACAAAGCACAGACTTAGATTTCAGATCCAATCACCCGCCGAGCTATTTCCTAAATGAAAATCTATGAGCTAAGCTCATGCTTAACAGTGTTCGTCTGCTCCTCCAAAACAAGTCTGGAAGCATTTTAAAAAGAAAACCTCAGGATAAATGTTTGGATGGACACTGCTATGTCAAGGAGACAAGAGGCCCTGCCATGATGGCTCCCAGTCTGCTGCATGCTTACATCCCTAAGACCAATCACAGGCTTGAGTTTCCCCCCAGAGCCCTGCCAGTGGGCTCAGCTGGAATTGTTCATTTCATGGTGGATGGGACTGAACAATCCTGAGAATGGAGAGAGAGAGAGAGAGAGTGGGCGATAGCTAATTCACCAATCTCACATCTATCCTTTAGCTCATCACTCCAGCTCCTCTGAGCTATGGAGAGACTCTCTCGTCCCAGCCCTTATCTGTCTGTTTCACAACAAAAGCAAAGTGACTTCTCGCTGGGGAGAAAGCTGGATATTTGCATCTGCAGCAAGAAGTCAAGAAGGGTTAGTGCTAAGCACAAGAAGTATCCGTATGGTCCTGAACGCCCCCTGGGTTTCATGACTGAGGGGTTAAACGGATAATCATTGCCCTGACTCATTTCTACACATTCAGGAGTTAAAAGTGGTAGTAAACCCAAGCTAGTGTCGAGTATTTTATGTCAGTGTCAGGGGTTTGGAGGTTATCCTCACTGCACTGGAAGAGTGGCCAATGCACTTAAGGAAAGCATTTAGTAGGCTGCAATGCAAATCTGCGTGAAGGTCTTTGATGACCACCTTTTTCCATCAGAACCTGGTCAATAATACATCAGTCTGAAACCTCCCGTTTCATTAGCTTTCCTTGCAGCATGATCCCAAAGGATTACACAGATGGGGATGTGGTTCAGCCAGGAGACGACTCAGACACTTTTGTTTGATGGAAACGCTTCCTGTCATCTATGAAAGCAGGAGAAAACAACGTCGCTACACAATTACAGCCTTTAGCAAAACACTAAACAGTGTTAAATGACACGACCTTTCCTCAGTTGCTACTTCAAAAGGGTCCTTCAAAAGCTCTTTTCAAGGCTGTAATGACATTGCTTTTGTGTTACAGTTCAAGCTACGTCTTTGGGGAAGGTTAAAGTAAAAGGGAATTCATTTCCCTACAGATTGCCCGAGGAATTGAGCTCTGCCAAATCAATACAAATCAAATCAGTGTTGGTCAATAAAAATCAAAGGAACATAGCATGCTAAGCTGTGTGTGGGGAGTATGTGGAGCTGGACAAAAAAAAAAAATCAATTCTACAGAAAGAAGGATGGACATGTTCTGGACTGACGGAACAGGATGATGAGTAAAAGCAAATAACACGATGACAAACACTTATCCTTTGCAGTTTGATGGTGCTCTGTCAAACATTTGTAATGTCTATTTCAAGCCTGCCTTTGTTTCTCCCAGTGAGTCACACTCGGGATGCATGTGACTGTGGCATGCCTACTCTTGGGAGCAATAGAAATATCATTATTTGGGTGTATTAGCTCCGGAGAGAAGTGAAACGTTATCATTTGTGGTTTTAAGGAAGGGGTATTTATGCTGATACACATGGCATTATTCTTCTCGAGAGAGTTTAATGAACTAGCAAAGATAAGAGTGCATTTTGGTTTCTGTAGGACCTTAACCAAAACACATAAGTCATAAATGTGGGGACGCTGGTGCTACAGTGGGGAACTAATAGCGGTCCTCCATCTGGTTTTCATTGTAAAGAGGATGTGTGTTTTGGATTAAATTGACACCGATTCCTCTGTTTTTCCTCAGACTCAAGAAATCCTTTACAGCCTTGCCATGAAAGAGGTGCAGTGATTAAAAAGCACCCCTCCCTCACCTCTGCGAGATAATAGCCGTGACAGTTATAAAAGATGTAATCGAGTTCTTATATGCTTCACTTACTCTCCCTGTGATTTTTGAGAAGGTACAATAGCTCCCTCTGAGGTAAATTATACAAGAGTGGCATCTCACTCAGGACAGACAGGAGCAGTACGCTGTGATATCGCATCGCTTCCACCTTGCTGACTTTCTGACATCTTTGTGGGGTTAGGGCAGACGAGGGAGACCTCAGAAACCAGAGCGTCCCCAGTGAGGCACACAAGGCAGTGTTCTGCTTCATGCTCCGCTGCCTTCTGCCACCGCCCAATGTCATTATGCTGCCAACACATCCAATTACAAGGAGCTCTGTGGCACGTGCGCCAGAGAGCAAACAAAGAAGACGCTGACAGGGATGCATGTGCGCTTGCCTAACCGGTGTCCCTGAGGTGACACTCGCACAAACACACACACACACACACCATTGCCTACTGACTGCAGAAGAACCTTAGAGACCTGAAATCTCCTGTGGGAGTTTAAAGTGCACTGTAACCATGGGAAGAAAAACAAAAACATCAAATCAAATCGCTGGAGCTTTGTGGAGGAATTGCATGAGGTAAATCCAAAGGGAGCACCTTAAAGATCTCAGACTCTAAACTCACGGTGAACTTTTGAGGATCAGGTGAGTGTCTCCTCCACTGTGGCCTCGGGCACATCTGGTCTATAAGGGCTCTGAGGCTCTGACCTCGTCTGGGAACCAGCTGCTTAGGCTCTCCATTCCAGGGCCAAGGGGACTAATCTTTTCTCAGGGGCCAAAAAGGAGCTTAAACCTGGAAGAGGAAGCTGGGGGCCTTAAGATGAAACCTCCGCTATTCCTCTTCCTCTCCTCTCTCTGTTTGTGCTGAGGATTATTCCCTTAGCAGAGCAGAGCACGGGTATTAGAATGAATTAAATTCTCCAGAAAAAGCAGTCTCTAGAGCACTTTAAGGTCTCAAGACAAGAGCTGAGATTTGCAGTTGACAGCTGCATATACACAATTCAGTTCGTCTTCAAACCCTCTTGGCTATGTTGAGATCAAAAAAATATATTTATTCATTTAATAATTGATAGATCGTTCAAAGAAATGCAAGAGAATTTCTGATACAAATCTCAAGCTTTTCAAAGAAGTCTTTGCCCACTTTCATTTCAAACGGGTCACTTGCGAGAAAAAACAAAAATAAAACATGGCAGCAGAATAAAGCAACAGAATAATAAAAAAAAGGAAACTTGAAAGCTCTCTCTGTGTTTGATCGTGTGTGTTTCACTATGACAAATTATATCAAAGGGATCGATGGACGCAATTCCGTTTGATGCGCCAGCAGCAGCCACACAAACAATGTATCGCAATTACACACCTGCACGCAAGGCACACCAAATGATCCACGCACAACTGAATGCCATTACTAAATGGTTTGGAAAATAACCCGGCTTTACATGATAAATACAAGCGCACGGGTGATAAAGAGGCAGAGAGCGAGAGAGAAAGAGAGATGGTAAGACTGAAGGAAAGAGGAGGGCATCGTCAAGTCAGGACAGGTTAATTATCGATCTAAATATGGGAGTGTTTTCCATTCCATTGTAGCTTAATCCCAGCATTACATGCAGTTCATCAAGTAAATGTGGGGCTGATTCGAGCATGATGCCTTTCGTGCCCGCATGCAGAGTCTCTTTCACAGCAAATCGTTAGGTGCTGATAAGTTTTTCTGCCATCGCTTCATCTGAATGTGAATTCTGCTGTGATAGTCACATCTAACTTTACTCCACAACAAAATCACAGCAGCTCACAGGACTAGCTGGCTTTCAGCATCAAGTGAAATGCATCATGCTGAGGCTGTAACCAAGATGGAGATGATTTCTTAGGAGCAGCGAGGTCTCACTTTGGGATTTCAAATCAAAACAAAAGGAGCGAAGGATGAGTGGATGGGGTAAAAGGAGCGAGAGGAAAGGAGGGAATGGAGGTGGGTGTGTGATGTCTATGTTTAGCAGCTCCAGCTGCAGAAAGAAAATTATGTTTTCCTTTATTTCATAACCTTTTAAATGTAATACATTCTCAGTGAGGCCAACATGACTGGCACTTTGGTGAAATATGAAACCATGGGAAAACATGTCGGCTGACGGCTCACTCAGAGCTCGCAGCTCACGGTCGAACTCTTCATAAATTCTCTCCTTTTCATCAGAGATATTATAAATAAGGGCTGCATTTTCCTTTTGTGAAAGCACATGTGGAACTACCTGCTATGTAAACAAGGAAATGGCAAAAATATCTGAAGCAGCTGTCTAATAAGAGCCAAGTTTGGCCTTGAGACAGACATATTACCATCCATACTGGGACATTAAACATTCAGAGTGAATGATCTTTGCAACTACACGGGTTACATTATGGTTAGCTTGAAATTTGACACATGTAGTTAATTATATACAAGTTCTTCCCGTTATGGAAACAGTGTTTAACCACATGATTGTGTGACACGTAGGAGAAAAAGCAACACACAAGATCACTTCAAATACACATATACACTCACCGAGACAATTGTGCCCATCATGCGCCAAGCGAAAGCCGTCGTAGCACGTGCACCTGTAATTTCCCGGGATGTTGATGCACTCGTGGACGCAGCCGCCATTGTATTCAGTTGCACACTCGTCGACATCTGCAGAAAGATGACAACATGAATGTGCTTCAGAAATGTAGCTATAACAAACCAGTTGATTTTCAAAGTATCAACATTTCAGAAGTACGAAAATGTCTTCTTTTGCTGAGGGTTACTTTAGCAGAGTGACATCACTTTAATATTTGCGCATTCACTGTGAACATACAGCCGGGGAGTGGTGAGCTAAGCGTACAGCCTGGAAAATTGGAAACTTTTGGTCAAACTAGATCCAAATTAATAAAATCCACACCATTTTTCTAAACCTGTAACCTCCCTGTAATGGTTTACAGACAATAATATCCACACCTGCTGCTGGATCAAGGACTTCCTGGTAGCAACCTCACTCGTTACAATAAAGCTCTAATAAGCCTAATACATAAAGTCAAGCCAAAACCAATCATGTGTATAACCTTTATTTTTTTTAATCATTCTTGGCATAGATTAGACAAAGCATGTTCAAAAATGATTAATTATTCCCTTAAAATAAACACATACACAATTAAGCAATCAGGTCAACTTTTAGAGGGCCCAAATCATCTGGTTTTGTTCCACCTCTGCTTTCACAAGTGCACTTTTAAGCTAAACATGGAAGAGACATCAGCTGTGGTAATTGGATGATTCACCTGCTACTGACATAACCTGGAAATCTGCCACAGACTGCTAATATTTTTCCTTTTATTAAAACCCAACAGCCTAAGCTTTTATGACAAAGTATCCTAAAATTTGCCAGTTTCCAGTTGCCAAAACATTGATTCTTACTCATGGAATGTTATTTCTGGCAACATGTTAAAGCATCAGAAACCATTTTTGTTCATTCCAAGACACTAAAAACCTTTCTACCATGACCTAAAGTATAAAGTCAGCAGCAAAATATGTAGCTATTTATACAAAACACATACCTAACTATTAAGTTATCAGAGCAAGTTAAACTGCTTTGTCACCAGGAAGATATCTTCATGAAATCAGACATGGCATTGATTTTAGTGACCCACTGCTAGTCGATACTGGGAAAGAAAAATGCTAATATTGATTTTATGACTAATAAAACCAACCTAACTTCAGCTCAAGTAGCTAAAAACTAAAGAAATGTGACACAGAAATGAGACGGAGGCAGAAAGATAAAGAGACTGCAGACTGCTATGACAGTTTAAGTGGAGTTGTCTTTTATGGTTATGATGATGGCTGAGGGGCCCATACTGAGGAGACCCAGACAAGGTGGATGAGAACACAGAGTACTTCCATTTCGCACTTACTGGCCCATTTAGGGCCAATGATTCTGGTTGTTCAGCTCCTGCTTCAGACTGCCTCTCTCAGGGCTTAATTGGACTTGACAGCAGAGGGATGGAACTAAAACATAGAGACTCTCCTGCACTCTGCTTAGTCGCTTTCCACACGTCTGCGTCGTTCTCCGATCGTAGCACACGATCACCCATCACTTTTTCACTCTGTTCTAGAAACACCCACCACATGTTGATGAAACACTGACTCTCCTCGACTAACTAGCTTTTATTCAGAGCTGGGCACATCTGACCATGTTAGCGCCAAAGTTGTCTTCATTCATATCTAAAAGACCTGAAAGTTTACACAGTGCTGTGTA
Source organism: Pundamilia nyererei (assembly GCF_000239375.1). NCBI lineage: Eukaryota > Metazoa > Chordata > Actinopteri > Cichliformes > Cichlidae > Pundamilia > Pundamilia nyererei. The sequence continues at coordinate 2,471,930 of NW_005187445.1, read as the reverse complement.
GGCCTTTATCATGCAAGAGTAATAGGTAAATATCAGATTATTGGCATGAGATATCGACACCCAAAAGAACCATGTTCAGTGACAAGAAGAACATGGAGTCCTGCGACAGATGGTATGATTCCCACATAGCCGTTATCTCAGCATCACGGAGTCAGTCTGGGATTACATCGAGAAGAGAGAGACTCAGACAGCTTAAATCCACAGAGGAACTGTGGCGGTTTCTCCACAAAGCTTAGGGAAAAAAGTCCCCGTAACAAGAACAACTTAACGATCTCTGACTCCAAACTACAGAAGCTCCCGGCTGTGCTAAATAAATAGATTTTTCCATTAAAAGGGAGGGCAGGAAATATTGTTAACGTCCACTGACATCTAAAGTCTAACTAAAAAGATAAGAATAAAAACAAATCTATTTTTGTAAAGGAGCTAAAGTGAAATGTGAACCACTGCCCAACATATGAAAACCACACCTACAACACAGAGTGTGAAGCAACAAGCAACACTACAACCGCAGTAAGAATAAAGCGTGTTTAAGTCAAGCTGATGGTGATTTAAATTAGGTCTGCAAGTCAACACTGGAAAATAATATTGGAATTTATGGAATTTAGCTGCAAAGTCATTTGTAAAGTCCAAAATGTTAGATCAGAAGGAAGCGCATGTTTTCAGAGCTTGTGTTGAGTTCAGCTTCTTTAAGATAAAATGCTAGGAGTACTCGGCCAATCAGCCAAGCACCTAAAATTCGCCCAATATGAAGTTTTCTTTAGACTCTGATCCTGTGGTGAAAACAAACTCCGTCCTAAAAAAGTTAACAATGACATAAAATTAAAGTTAACTGGAATGAGCTTTAAACTTTCCATAAAGGTGAGTTTGTCGTTTTTAAATTGAAAGGTAGCTGATAGCATTTTAAACCACCCGACAACCATTAGGGTATACTACAAGCAAAGTTCACCACAGTCACGGTATCTTTGTGTTAGAGGCCTTAAAAAACAAACAAAAAACATCTTCAGTCAGGGATAACAGGTATCATGTTGGTTATCAACTTTCTTCATTAACTCAGGCATTTTGCCTCAGGCATTCTGAAGGCGTTCACATAAAAGGGATTTGACTCTTTTATGCACAAACTGGATCAATTGAGCACCGCCTATTCCAATCAGAGACATTATTAGAGGAACTGATGTTGGAGCTCTGTAATTACATAACTTAGTTAAGCACCTTTCTACTGCAAGTCTCAGTCACACAATCACACACATACAGTCATGCAAAATTTTTAATGTATGCCTTTCTAAGATTTGCTCACACACTTACAGTCTGGTCAATGCAATGAGAGCAACTCAGAGGCTCAGTATCTTGCCCAAGGACACTTTGGCATGCACACTAGAGGAGTCAGTGTCATCAATGCACCAACCTTCCAATAAGGAGACAACTCGGTCTACCACCAGAGCCACAGTCGCCCAGGAAAAAGTAATTTGTTATACTGGTCGTTACTTTGCTTTCAGGTAACTCTGTAAAATAGCTGATTCTACAACCCCCCGCACACCAACACAAATCCTTAATTAGGACACACATTTCTAAAATCTTTTTCTTAGTAGAATACAAAGCTGACCACACAAAGTACAGATGAAAACCAGCACAAAAACGTGACTGCCACATTGATTCTGCTGTAGAAAGGTGAACTGGTAGCAAGGGAGGGTGCCTGATATGTTGTTACCTGTTGAAGTTAAGGGTCTGGCTGCTGGCGCCGCCACTCACTCTGGGATCTTGGCTAGCTTAGCGTTAGCATGCTGTCTTGGCAGATGCTTGGAAAGAAGTGAAGTTGTTTCTGTCCTGGGTGCAGTTTTCTACTTTACCATTTATCTCGTTCTTTTGTGTGAGGCAGGCAGACTAACAATTCCAAGGAACTGTACTACTGACTCCTTAGGGAAACAATTGTGCATGTAATAAGTGTCCTTGTGGATTTGTATCGCAGTGCATTTATTTGTTGGGGAATTGGTAAAATAAAAAAATTTAATTAAAAATAAAATACAGTGTAAGTGTCATGCTGGTGACAGCAAGTTATCAGGTGATTGTTACAGTGCTGGCAGGTTGCCAGGTTGGGGGGGGGGGGGGGGTTATAATTAGTGGCCTTTTATTGTGATAGACTAATTTAATTAATTTTCAATTTAAAGAAAAAAATAATAAACCTGTATACATTTTTGGCTGATATTATCCTCTTGTTCCGTTTATTCCGGACTCGTCCCTGCATGATCTTTTGACTGCAAGATTTTATATAAGTAGGATTGAGGCCTCTGCACTCACCATGTGCAAGTGTGATCACCACATAAACATCAAAAATACTTCACTTTTCTTGTCTTTATGCTTTCTGGTGCCCTTTTTTAACACAAGTAGGTGTTAACTTGGTGCAGCACTCAAAAATTACTATGACATTCAACAGGCAGCAAAGAAGTATTGAAGAGGCGGCAATACAAGTCACTGTACTCCTGCTTTTGAATTTTGTTTTACAAGTATTATCAACCTTGAGTTCAATGGAAACCCAACCTTGCACATATTTTACAATAAATTCAATAAAAGCAAACTTTTATGACCTACAGACAGAAAGCCATGAAAAGCACTTGGTCAAGTAAATGAAAGAATAATAACAGTAAGAGAAAAAAAATGACACTTTGAAATACGGTTTTGTAATAATAGTAATAAAAATTGTGGGATATAATGATCCGGAGGCTTTGGGCCCATTGAAAAGGGCTAGAAAAACAGACTTGTGTCTGACAGTCTACAAGGCCTGCCTCCGGCTGTGGAAATATCCCTTACGGCTTGGCAGAGCCTTCGACTGCCGTTTCAGCCGCTATCTTAATTTTCTCCTCTAACATGTGTAGGAAATTTACTGCTTCATTTCATCTTGTCACAAAGGAGCACTCTGCACCTGGCTTTCACCTTACCTCCATTTGCAGCCCTCTCTCTTGTCTTGCCTCCATTTTCAGGAAGTCTTTAAACTAATGAGTTATTTTAACTGAGACATACGCTCTCATCACGCCCGTCACTGGCTCAGGGACTTGCATTCAGAGATGTAAAGCAAATTAACATTCGAAACATTGCATTTACTTCAGTGTATTGTACAAATCCTCCCCAAGCACCAAGTCACAGTTGAAAATAAGCATATTAATGCAATGACACTTTTACCTTCACAATGTTTGCCATCCCCTTTATAGCCTGACTTGCAGATACATTTGTATGACTTCAGGGTGTTCTGGCAGATGGCGTCAATGCTGCAGTTATCAAGTGCCTCTGCACATTCGTCCACATCTAGAAAAAAAAAAAAAAGAGACACCAATTATATGTTGAAGCTAAAACATTCTTGGTGATAGCATTGCATTTATACCACACAAAAACATCCCCAATTTCTGAATGTAATGGGCCGCGCTCAGACACAAACAATTAAAATGAATACAAACCAAGCTTTAGTAAAAAGGCGGGGACACTTTTAACCATGTGGTAGGGCAATAACCATTATTTGTGCTTCAAGCGACCTCTAAATGAACACTTCATCTCAGAGCCTGAAAACAACTGGGATGCACTGGCCACTGAACCACAAATATCCCCAGACAGCCAACAAAGCAGCTCTGTGAGGCTGCATGTAAGCACATCAGCATGCTAAGACAGTGCAAATATACAGATTAGGAGCAGGTATGCTAATGTATAAGCATGTAAACATTTGTGAATTAGTACTAAAGGGAAGTGGAACTGAGGCTTTTGAGCATCACATTGCTTTTAGAAAGATATAGTACAGTAGTGCTGCTGACTTACATCTCAAAATAACTCTTATTCATCTTATGCTGGGCATAAGTGCATGTTCATTCACTGTCTGAAGCAAGCCAAGCTAGCTCCTCTCCTTTTAAGCAAACTTTCTTCTGATTGGTTGCCACTTCCAAACACTTCTGCATTCACAGGCAGAGCTGACATGATTGTAGAATATCTGCTCTTGCTGGCATCATTCAGATCCAAGAGTAGAAAAAAACATTGTAAGAAACTGAGCATTCAGAGCAGACTGAAGATTATTCTGGTCTCCTTGGGATTATATACATATAATGCTGACCTCATTATTTATTTTGAGCATTCACTGTTTTGACAGTAGAAGAAAAACCACAATAGTTCCCATTAAAACATTTAATGTCATTGACAGAATTATGCTAAGAAGAAATCAGGGATCATTAAGTCAGTAGACAACACAAACACCTAGCTTTGACCCGCAGCCTTTACTAAGCTAAAAAGCAAGTTTTCAGATGTACTTAAACAAGTCTTTCAAAGCCCAGTTTAACCAAACCCAGTTACACTTATTTGTTGCTCAGGAATGAATAACTGATTTTTGGCATTGATAATAGTTTTGTACAGAGCAATTTTAACTGTTGTGCAACCAAACAGAGTTTGGATTACAAAGAAGAAAAAGCAAAAGATAAGAATGGAAATGGATTTAACCAGAAGGAAGATCAGTTTGGCCTTCACGGAGCCCCTAATCCAGCCAAATCCCAGTTAACTAGCCCAGGTGTTTAGGATTACCCCCCTTCACACAGGGGGAGGGCAGCTTAACAAGGTTTACATAGCTTCCAATATCCACTCTTATCACAAGCCCTCTGCAGGAGCTGACTGATCCCACTGGGAAATGACCAGGAACCCAAACCCCTGAGCTTAGCATTTTAGCTATATCTGCCTATTACTAGAGGATGTGAAGTCTGCACTGGAAAGGAGGACAGTGACACTGCAGAATTCCCAGAAATGGAAGATGAATGGAAAATGTGGAGAAGAAAACAGAATGCAATACGGTCACTGTGCAAACACAGTGCAAGCATCACTAACAGCAATAATACCACCACTAACAAAAGTCTCATATGCACATACTATAAGCAAGCATATAGTTTCTGAAGTTTAGCTTTAATAAGACTGTACACACAAACTGCGCAGAGCATACACAAGGCAAAAAACTCACAAACACAAATTAACTAGAAATTTAGGGATGTTGTGGCTCAGGAGATAGGGCGGGTCATCTACCAATTGCAAGGCAAATGGTTTGATTCCTGGCTGCTCCACTTTGCATGTCAAAGTGTCCACGGGCAAGATACCGAACCCCACATTGTCCTTGATGCATCCATCAACTGTGTGCATATAGCATTAAAAGGCTGTGCGATTGTGGTTTGTAGTCTGAGTGTTCACGGAGAGTAGAAAAGCACTGTTTAAATTACCAGTCCGTTTGCCAGTCTCCAGACAAGTACCTGCTCTCATGGGCTCATTCAGACTTTATAGATTCTGTGATGATGAACCGAATCAGACATGCCTTGAGCTAAATACCCACAATGACAGCATTCAGTAAACTTTAGAAAAAACACATAATAATTTAGTAGTTTAAACAAGGTTTGCTCAGTATTTTAGTCGTGGTCGTCATTACTTAAACATCGCAGAACAGCATGAAAAGTAATTTAATGAGCATCCTGATGATACACTGTAGGACAGAGATGACTAAAACAAGAGGCAATTATGTGAATGTATTCACAGATTCAGAGATTCTGTTCTCACTTAAATTGAAAGAGTTGTGATTCAAAGGTTCAGGCTATGCTTTTGTTGCACATTTGCTTGCTGATCCCAAGAGAAAATGTTGTTTAGTCCACAGACTTGGATTATGCTGTCTGAGCGACATGTCGGATCATCATACATCATTAGCAACTCCTACCCTCAACAATCAGTTTCAACCATCTGTAGCTTCCCAAAACCAACTATCCAGTATTCCAATATTTTCCTCTAGTTACAGGTATAGTCTGTATATAAAAAGTTAATCTAGCCACCATGAAGTCACCCACTGGTTTGTGAAGAGCTGTTTTTTGGTGTTTTTCCAGTTGATAAGTTTAAAAAGTCATTTGTTAGTCTCTAAATCATGAATCATTTCATCATCTTTCTGGAAACCATAATGTATAAGCTGAACATCATTCTGTATTCAACTAGATTTTAATCGAGCCATTGAGGCCATGATAAAAAAAAGGGCCATTTTCCCATAGACTTTCTACAATTGGACTTCTAAATGCATCCAGATCGATCGGCCTTCCCGGCCATCACAAAGTTTGTTTTGAGATACCATAATCCGACAAACTGCTTTGGTGTTCTGAAAAAACAATTAACAATCAATCGTTCAGATATGTTTGGATCTATGTTATATACATGTTGTAGCTATGTAGTGCCAAAGTTATGTGCCATTGCTATATCTAAAAAAATAAATAAATAACACATTACAATGTTTTGCTCTGCATTCTTAAATAGGACTTAAAAGTGATTTCTTTAATTTAGAGAAGTTGTGCAGAAAAAGACAAAATCATGATTTTGGCTATCCAGCAGTTTAGGTCTCACCATATTTGTGTGTTAGCGTAACATTTGGCAATTGTTTGGTCATTTAAAAAGTTATAGCTATAAAACAGAGTGGAAATTTTTCAAATTGTCAAAACAGACTGACCAGACTGCTCAGTAACCTTATAAAAGCTGAGCATCAACACAACGATGAAAATTAAAAAATTAAAAAATACCAGCGTTTTCCAGCAGCAGCATTATTCTTGTAATGATATGCCATGTTTCACAGGTCTGTTGGGGAGTTTAGCATCTGTGCAGCATTCAGCAGGGGAATACAGAAACCTGGGACAGTTGTGGCTTATTTTGCCAAGTTTCCACAAACACATTTAGAGTTGCAGGAGGTCCTCAAGACCCTCCAGTGATTTATATTTGGTGAGAACAATATAAATTCTTCCCAGGAGCCTGGCTTCTTTCTCCTTACAGATTGTGTTCCAGGGTAAGAGCAAGAGAGGCTGTTTGAAGAAGTGTTTTTCAATAGACGAGGTATTAATCACAACAAATTATCCGTCCTATTGTCAGGTTTCTTGGTGCCAAATCTTTGTGGTAATTAATATTCATTATGACAGAAACTCAAAGAATCCCTTATTTCATCATCCTATTAATGTTCCCATCTGGAGAATCAGTTCACTTTATCTTTCCGGTCCGCAATGCTGCTGACTCTTACGCTTATACTTTGGGACACACATGCGTACAGGTTTGCACACTCACACTTTCGTCTCAAGTCAAATTTGCATTCAAATTGATGCAGTTATTTCTCCAGGCTACACTTGGGTGCGAGAGAGCAGAAGCAGATATTAGGCTATAAGTGTCTCAAATGTTACATAACTGCCATGTTGTGATATATAATGTCTTTACCGACACTGACAGGCAGCAGCTTGCTGTGTGTTTAGGGTTTTAATACAACAGCCTTAACTTCTGAAACTGTAAAACTAACTACACAACACATGCACAGTACTCGAAATCCTCCAGGCAATTTATGAGTTGAAAAATAAAATGAAATGGATATTTTTGCCAAAATTACTTACAAATTTAGTCATCTTTAGACATGACAGAGTTGTGATACCAGTAACATTTGAGAAACAATGACAATGAACAACAGATAACTAACTTAACAGCTAGCAAACTGTTGGAATTCAGCTGAAAAGCAGGAAAATAGTCAACATAAATGTGTTTTAATTAAATTACTCTCTCACAGTCCCATTGTCTCTTTGTTGTGAGCTAAAGAAAATGAAATAAACATCAAAATTAAGAAATCCTGGCCCACAAACTACAATAGCCCATGTCTGTCAAAGCAATGTTTAAAAACCCACCCATAAAAGTCACTGGGAGCCTTCCAGTAGACACATAGACAACAAAAGCTAAATGCGATGGTCTCTCTGGAAACCCCACTGCCTTTGCCATGGAAATAAACATGTCAGAATCAATACACTCTTTGGTTCAGTCCAGGGGATGATCCTCTGAAGGCTTGAGAAAAATGTACAGGGCGTTCAGTAATGCCGCCCTGGTAATTGACTCATGCCTAAGATGAAAAAGATTGTGTTTTTCATTGAGAGGTTCTTTCATTCTTTTGTGTTGAGGAATCACATTTGTTGGGAACAAGTTAAGGCAGCATAGAATGAAGCCGGCGCTTCGAGACAAGGATGAATAAACAAAGTCAAAACAACAAAACCAAAGACGAGAGATATGTTGGGCAATGCTCAGATGTTTAAACAGTTTCCTCTGGGGAATGTGTCAGTTGGAATATTGCTGTCTTGTAGCTCTCCTCTGGTTTAAGCACTTGAGCATATTAAAGCCACAAATAGCTCAAGTCTGTGTTCAAACACACTGACATTTGTGGAATATTGAATCCAGTGACTACTCTGGATGAAACCAAGTCATACAATAATAAGGCATGTTTTCTCTCCCTGATTCCACTTCATTTCTTGCTTACATGGCATGCTCAATAAAACTCTAACCCCCACCATGCGTCAGACTTCTAAATCCCTGCATGGATTGTGACATGCCCTTACTCAGAAAGGCACAATTTGGAATTTTTTATTTTGGCATGATGGAACGTTGCGGGGTAAATTAAATGGGATTTTCTGTAATTGTATTCAATTTGCTGGATAAAACACGCTCCTGTCCTCAGAAGCGGTGATTAAGAAAGTTACTCCAAAAGCAGGCTCCATATTTAAGTCAAAGCAGCCAGCTTAATGCTGCTGGCTGTGGAGGTGAGACTTTGTCAGAGGTGCTTTTCCTCCCTGATTTATTAGAAAGCCCTGGGATAAGCAGTGTATTTAGCTGGGCCAGCTCAAGGGGGGTGTTAGCAGGAATAAGACTCAGAGGGGAGAGAGCGCGAGTGTGTGGGAGAATTGTAGGGCCGAAGGTGTGTAGTTCAAACATAGGGTAATGTTGACTTTGAGTATTGAGACCCTAGCTGTTTGCTTTGCCCCAAACCTGCCCGCCCCCTCAAACCCATCAACTTTCCTTCAAATACAGAAATAGACTGATTGGAGCTGGGACACCCAGAGGTGTAGCTTTACTTGTGCCGCCTGCAGTCAACTGTGAAATAATCGTCACAAATACGGAGCGAGAGATGCATTCAATAAGCGAAAGTAATAAAATATTCGGCCGTGTTTTCCTGACAGAATGATTTCGGTGCAATATTTGAACATTTGTGGTGAAGGATTAGAAACAAAACATTCCTCCTGACAAAGCCATTTTCCGATGAACTCCTTGATTTTCATGAGCCTTTTGCGACAGAAGAGGAAGGGTGCTGGGTTCAATGCCATAAAAATGTGTTCTTGGGATCACAGTGTTTGTCATTCTGTGTATAATTACAAAGAAAAGTATTGTAATTATCCATCTTAGAACCACACTTACACTATAGTTTGGGTTGCGGTTGAGCAGGATGGGGTTAAGGTCAGGATAATTACTTTAGGTACAGAGCAGCTGTCAGAATGGCTGTAGCGCCTCTTTTATCTTCACCGTTGTAAATGATCCATACGATGTTTAACTCACAAGCCAACTATTTGTTGTGAAGCAAAGCAACTGGTGTGGAAAAACCAGCAATCATTTCTTCTCCATTGATTTGTGCTTGTAAAACACAAATGTGCATTTTCTGTATTAATAAAAGGATCCGGGCATGTTTTAAAATATTTTTTAAAAGTACTCCGATTTGAATAATGTGTGTTTTATACGCTTTTCCCCTAGAACCGTGTATTTACTTCCTTATTTGGGTGAAAAATGATTAGAATTATATCAACACCCTTGACCTCAGAGAAAAATACAAAATCTCTAATTATGTAAATAATAATCATTTTAGAAGTTGGAAACATTTTACAGTCCACTCTCACTGTCTGTGCAACAGGAAAAAAAAAAAAAGAATCACACTGTTACACACAGAACCACAACCTTTCAAATTACTTCCAAAATGTCCAAAGAATAAACAAAAATGTTAGTCACTACGACATATACTGGAGGATGTCAAAATGCTCAGGAAAATCTCGACAAAGAGCCCAAGGTGTTAATCCAGCCTCTAGAGTCTTTAGCTCATTATCCGACCAAACACCAAAGGAAAACGTGCACATCTAATGTTGTATACAGCACATTTCCCACACTAATGTAAGGCTTTGTGATTCTTTCCTGTAACCTGGGAGTCACCAACGCAGCACTCTGGAAAAGCTGTAGCTACTGAAGTTGTGCTGGGGCAGCAAAAAAGTAGACCTCGAAAAAAAAAAGAAATCGTTTTGATGAAATGCAGACGTCAACATTAACACAAAATTTAGCATCTCGCCACCCTTCTTGCCCAGATCTCCTTTCAGCTAATGAAGGGACACAGTGTTGGCTGTCCAGCAAACCTCTAAAAAGTTGTGAATAAAAATATCCACTGCTTCCATTCGGGATATTTACACTCATCCTTCACACACTCTTAATGTTTAGGAATCATGACCACTGACTGATCCTGTGCTTTCAGAAACTGTGATCACAACTTCAAAACCCTGCGGGTCCCTCCCTGCTTATGTCCACCAATCATGAAGCCTCAGATTAATGTGAGGGTAAAAACGTACAAGAACCTACAAGATAAGTTTCAGCACCCAAGTCGTGTTAACATGAAAGACATGAACTGTGTCCAACACCCTTAATTTATTTAGACATCTAGACACTTCATTTCTTATTGCTCAGGGCCACTCACCATCTGTTATGTCTATTAGGAGCACATAATAACACAACAAGGGTAGACTGACTGACCCTTATAGTGCTGCTGTATCCCGTAATGGTGTGCTACACCATTTTTTTACACTGCCTAATGTTAGAGGTTGTTATATATATTAAAGGTGTTAATTTTTTTAAGTCTGGTTCTTTGCAAAAGAACAAATCTTTTCTTGCATTTCTTTTTTTTATAACAACAGCACAAAAAAATAACACATCTGCATTTTGTACAACAGTGTAAAGAGCGAGTAATCCTCTGATTATTTAAGATATCTAATCTAATGTGTGCCTGTATTATGTGAATTATTCTAATTCCTTTTCTAAGTCTTTAACAATCTCTTTTCACCCTCTTAATCCAAATTAATGTGCTCTTTACTTGTTATTACCATAGGTAAGAAAAATTGATCCTCTGATACTAGTTGATATTAAAAATTCATATTGGGATAGGCATGTATTTGCATTTCTTTATTGATACCAACTTCACTTGGTCATACGGACAAAAACTTCAAACAGCTGCTAGACATAGGGAGTCGCACAGCCCCTCCCCTTCACTAGCAGCTGAACAGGTGAACAGCAGCACAACAAACAAGGCAAAGGATCTTAAAGACACACCATGGCCTTCATGACCAATTTTAATACTTCAGTAAAGCTCTCAACATCAACAACACTGACGTATTAAACACTCATCATAAATGTTAACCTGGCGAGCGCACATGTTGACATTAGCCTTTTAACTATTAGCAATTATCCAAATTACCCACCGCCAACTGTTAAATTATTGTTAATGAGAGAGCTGGGGGGGGGGGGGAACTATATTAGTCCCATTTTAGTTTAACCAGATAATTATTTGTGACTAACAAGTGTTATTTTTTTCCTTTAGTCACATGTTGAAGTAAAGAACAGTCTACCGGAAATTAGACAGCAAGAGTGGCAGTCTACCAACTTTTTGATCAGCAACGAAAATATGGTGCCAAGTCACCAGAAGCACAGGAAATACACAGGGCTGTAGCTGAATACATTTGGACAAACCAGCATTGTTCTAATCTAATCTAATATTTTTCTGGGCAATCGGTACAGAGTTTGAAATTTTAGTATCGTGACAACCCTTCTACACGGTGAGCTTCTCCATTACGCCAACAGCTGAAACGATGTATAATGGATACGTATTTGGGGTTCATTACAACATTTCAACTACTCAAGCCAACTCGTACACAATCTTTCTGTGTAATTCTTCCATCTGTTCGCTCCTTCGTGAGCGTTTCAGAGTGTCTGCGCCTCATAGCATACATAAAGACAACCGCAGCGATGAGCCTGGAGACTGCAGAGTAAAGAGCAAGTGGATTCACCTCGTGTCATTTATAAAACATATCTCAAGGTAGCTCAAGCGCAGGCTTTGTGAATAAATAATGTCTTTTCTCTGTGATTTTGTTCATAGGCCAAGCATCTGGTGTCTTTCCTTTAGCATGTGTGGCCTTAATAGACTATGACTCACAGACCTCCGGACCACCTCCAGAAGGAAAACACTTATTACAGTAATTAAGTGAATCATAGAGTAATACTAAGAGAGAACAGAGAAAGAGAGAGACTGACATGACACTCTGTTAAGTGTCAGAGGTCTAATACATACATACACCTCTGAATAAATGAGCAGAGCTTGTAACAGATCTCATTAGGAGCCCACTGACAAGAAATTAATCTGTTCTCTTCAAGTGATTTTTCAACCGTCTTGGAATGTGTCCTCAACTGTTAATGACTTCTTGGCCTCATGCAGGATATTTTATATGCGGGAAGGGTGGCACTTAGTCCAGCTGTATAGCTTATATTTATGCAGCCAGAGCTAACTGACATGACACTCTCCACTCGGCACACAGCAATTGGTGGTTCATGCCAGATACAGTACCAACTTTAAAGATGGTAACATAGCAATTACAGCACAAGTGTGATATTTTTAGTTGTTTCCTGTCAAACTGAGGGATAAAGTGAATGGTTCTCTGTGTAAGCCACCTACTGTATCTCAAATCAGATGGCAGATTTTACAGTCACATAATTACAAAAAAGACCAAGTTTTCCACAGAAAGAAAATGAGTAACCAGGGTAATGACTATACTTTCAAAGTGCTAAAGGAGATGGGAAAAGAAAGTCTTTAACATTTCAATGAATAATTGATTGGCAAAGTAACTGACAATTAACTTTTTGAATCAAATTATTAGAAAATAAACAAGGCGACCCGTGTTCAGCCCAAAACCGATTAAGATAAAGCGACTCTCGGCGGCTCCCTTGTCGCATGTTTGATTTGGCTGAGAGACATGCTGGATGACCTTCCTGACGCAACCCCAGAGGGGGTCTAAGTCAAGCTTTTACTTGCCAAGTGAAAGTCTCACCCACTACACCAAGGAGCCAGTTTCAAAGCCTATTAAGATATTTTCTTAATAACTGTTCCGTTCCAGGTGGGTCTGCATCTTATTACTTAGATACATTGTTATTTTCTCTTTTTCTCATTGTTCTGGTCATGAAAGGTCAGACAAAGTTTTTAAAATCAAATACACCCACAGTTTTTAAATCAGGCCAATAGTCCAAACACAAATGTGAGATTACCACGATAAGCTCTAAATGCGCACGTGTAAAAAGATGGTATTTCTGCTTTGTGAGACAAAATTTAAAAACAGAAAAAACAACTGAAATGTAATCATTAAAACCCACCAACAATTTATTAAAGCCACCACATATTTACTCAACTGCAGCCTTGCAAAATGATAGATGAGAGCATACCTGTTATTTTTTTTTAAGCATATTCACTTTATTTTCTTTTTTTTGGTTTAGATTGAATCATAATCATAACAGTTACTGATCAGTGAAGCACTGCACTTTGTGTGGCAACTCCTGCAATATCACTTTAGAAAAACATAATATAAATCAACATTTCTGCCATCTAACACTCAGTCGCTACAAAATTACAGCAAAATCCCATCAAAAACCTGCCCATGTCATTATTATACATGTGATTATTCAGCTATGGCCTCATTTAATTGGAAATACAAATCAAGATTCTTGGGGCTATAATAATGGTTTGTTGTGGCACCAGCAAGAACACTACACTAAAAGGACTGAAGCACTATAAAGCTCCAATGATTAGTTGAGTAATTGCAAGTTAATCAACAACAAACTAAAGTAATGAAACAACTTATTTTAACTTTTAAATGTAAAGAATTTACAGTTCCTGCTTTCTTCCTCTTCTATGTCTTTGGAGTTTGTACTACTGGTTACACAAATTAAGCTCCTCTGCATTTTTTGCAATTTGTTGACATTTTATAGACCGAATGATAAATAGAAGAGATAACTGATAGATTAACTGACAGTGAAAATCTTAGATGCCTCTTTGATTGATAGTGCAGTGATTAAGCCACAAAGAACAGTACACACTATCGGGGTCTGCAATAAATTTATATCTAGAGTTCACTGGGGGTGACTAAATACTTCAGAGGGTCATATGGTTTTTCCCATGCCTCTGTTCATTTAGGAAGTCTCACATTCATCAGTGAAGTCATCCCCCTTTCTACCCAGAATGCACTGGCCAGAAATAAATAACCTTTTTTCATTTGGATTCCTTGATGTATTGGGTTGGATTTTTCCATTACTAAGCAGAATAAGAGCATTTCCTTTAACTTCCAGCAGTCTCTAAAGCTGGCGCTCACCATCAGGAATGTAAACACACACAGTCTGTAAACAAGGCTCTCTCTGACCCCCAACCCCCCTCGACAACGCTGACCACCGCAGACCAGCCTAATGACGTCCCTCCCTGACCCCGCCAAACTTTCAAAGACAGACGCAGCCCCATTATTGAGCTGAGGGGTCACAGGAGGGAACCCAGAAGAGGGTGAAAGCTGAGAAAGGACAGTGTAGCGTTACAGACACAGAGATGACAGGCCCTCTGATATCTTCTCCTGAATCCTCGAGTCCCCAATCACTGAGTAATGGAACAGAAAAACAAATGTGGGCTCTGGGAGGTTAGTGGATTAATGATATAAGAGTCGCTGCAGCTGGCTCAGGGACGATACTGAGGTTCCTCAGTGAGCCATCAGCACTTGTGAAGGGGGCTCTAGAGGTGAGTCAAAGACTCGGGGGGTCAGAATACCGTCAGCGCTGACTCAATCCTCCCCCGAAACCAACGGGGATGTTGTCAGCACAGAGAACAAAGGCCAGCGACAGGGTGAGAGGGAGCAAGGGGAAGAGATAGGGAGCAGGAGAGGGAGCTTTCTAATTTTAACCACAATGCCACAGTTGAGAGAAGCATCACAGGGCTCATTTGGAACATATTGTTCAAATTAAAGCCTTGATAAATAAACAAGCCTCAAACAAGCACAGCGCTCTGTACTCCTGAGTGTGAGGGTTAGAATGTTTCTTTTATACCAGCGGACACTGGTGTGGCATACAAAGCCATTACCCTCAAAAGTTTGGGAGATTTCAACCACATTTTTCCCCATCCTCTATTGTACCTGAAATCTATAGCTTTGTCAGCCCTGCAACCATTTGAAATTAGGGGACAAATGGTGCTCACAAGGGCCTCACCAGCTGCTGATAAAGTGATTTTCTGCTCGAGGAAGGCAGAAAAGGTGCTTTGACAGAGGGGCTTCAGTAGCTGATGGGTTCCCCTGGGCAGCAACAGAGAATCTGCAGTGTCTACAGGTTATGGTTTTGCGGTTCTGTGACCTGACATTCATACTGCCTATAACATCCACACAAAAAAAAAAAAAGTGTAACTATTCATAATATACATGTAAATTCAATGATGATAGAAGGCAGTTTAACAAACATAAGTGGGTACAAACTTGATTAAAAGCAAAAATTATGAGCATACTTTTGCCATGATCTTAATCTGTGCAGCCATTTTTATCAGAGTCCTTACGCGCTCCTACATTTGGAAGTATATAATGATTTTTTATTCATTTTCACACATCTTATTTCACCAAATATCAACTTCACTTGACCACACATCGCACCACATCTGGTTTGTGCTGCAGTCAGTCCTCACATTACGGTATAAAGTTAGATCCACTGGATAAACTGTTGATGCAAACGTCTGTTTCTTCATTGTGTTCTGTTACATTTTTCTTATAATGGCAAATCAGTCAGTGCCAAATTATTTACCAGAGCAGATAAGGAATGAGAGCAAGACTATATGATGAAACATATAGTCTTATCATATAGTCCAAATACACAGGGCAATGGCAGCAGTGGCTGAAAGTAGGTTTTGGTGCAGCTATGCTTTTCAAAACTCGACCGAGACATTGGCAATGCTCTCTGCAACACTCACTTTGCAAAATGCAAAGCTGGCCATGTCAGCATATCAATTCTGAGGAAACTCCTGGTCAGATATTAAAAAAATATATACATCTACAAGCTGAAGAGTATATCCTATAGCCTGAAAGCCTGAAAGGACCCAGAGCTAACATTATGAAATATTATGAAACAGTAAATCCAAGGACGATGATGATGATGAAACTTTTAGTACATCATCGGCAGCTTCATCGACATCATCTTCAGATAATTAGGTAGTTGGGCAGGTTTTGTCAAAGTAACTGAGCTCGTTTTCATTGTGTTGGCATTTTTGCACTGCATTTCTTATCATGCATGCTATTTACAGGAAACAAATACATCATGTGAGATTGACAGCCCACCACTACCAATAAGACCGTAACATTGCATACTATAATATTAAACAGTACTGCAACAGTACTGCAACAGTGATGTCAACAGACGCTGTCACACAGAGACCAGGGCACCTGATATGGTTTGTAAAATGTGACAAATTACAATATTTTTCATTTAAGAAGTATGGACTTATTTTCTAGGAGAAGACAGGACAAAGAAAAATGCACCACTGCGTGAACGATGCCCAACCCCACTTATATGTCTCTGAGAAAGGTCAATCAGTGTATGTATAGGAGTGGTCACTACCAACATTTGTTTTTCTCTTAGGTTTTTGTTTTTTATTATTGCCTTTTGTTTGCTTTGGTCTCATATAAATTGGTGAAAGTGTTAAGGTTTAGAATATTCTGTGAAGAAAAAATATATTATAAAAAGGTAGATGGAATATAATTTTTCATTGATGTCACTTATTTTTATGGACATTTTGGTTGTTGAAAAACTATAAATAATGACTGAAATAAAAGTCATTATCATCATCATCTGACAGCTGAGCTACAACGTTGTGCTAAGCAAAGGCAACAAGTATTCAGATGTAGCCTTATATTTAACATATAGGTATGAAAATGGGATCCAACTATCCAAAAGGAATAAGGGTGCTTCCCAGTATACCCCACCTTTTAATTGTGAATTAGAATCCTACATGTGAAGCAGCTAACTTCTTATTTTTTCTGAACAGAAACACAGCTAACAGGGAAATATTCTTCACCATTTTAACAAAGAAGCACACCCTGGCAAATATGCAGTTCATTATAAAAAATAATTACCAAGGGAAACAGACTGATTAAAAGCACATAAAAAGTCTCCTTGAGAGGGAAAGTCAGATTTCTTAAGGTGAGAATCTTTGACACTCTGTTGCAGACTGAAAAATGTCTTGCTTTTATATTCCATCAGCCAGGATGAAAGTGAGCAACTGTCCAGAACGAAGCCCCGCTGAATCACCTCGGGTCGCAGCTTGGGCCAGACAGCTTTGACTTTATGTGTGTCTGTAAATATGGCACTCACTCTGCAGCCAACTTGCCCCCAAAATGAGATTAAAATGTTTGTATCAAGCAACATCTTGGCCACAAAGAAACCAGGGAATTAGAAAAACTAGACACAATAAAAGCCTGATCTGTTCCCAGTTTTTAAGCGATTCCCCGGCTATAATGGATTCTCATTTTTGTAAGTGAAAGCACTTTTGCCTTGTAAGTGCAATCATTAATATCCAGTCTAAAAATCACTCATCGCAGTCATAGACATTCACCCACAGATCAAAGTCAATTTTGTTATTCATACTGCATTGCTCTTGGACAGAATTGTTATCAGGAGTTTTCACCACTCAAGTAATGCCAAGATAATAATCTCTCTGCTCTCTCGGCTGCTCTGTAACAACATGTATAGTGGTATTGGAGCACCACTTGTCAGGCAGATGCATTGCGAGTGTGTCTGCTGAGTGGTACAGTGAAGCCGGATTGGTCCCCTCCACCCACTCATCAGCGAATGACCGAGGGCTACCCCGAGGCTCAACCTGCCTCAGAGTCTCTGATCATAATGAGAACACAACTATCTGACACTGCATGCCTGTTGCAGAGAGTGAGGAGACAGACTGAGACAAGCTCGGCTCTTATCAGCACAGGAGTATTTCTGCTTAGGAAAAGGAAGATGTTTAAAGCTTAGAAGCTCGTCTGCTTTCACCGGGCTTGCTAATAAGCAGGTAGGATAAATTAGCGATTGATAAATTAGTCAGCAAGTGACTCATATTCCAATGTCCTTTATTCATTTAAAAAGAAAAAAAAATCACAAAGAACCTCAGTCAGGACAGAAAAAAAAAGTATTTTCTTCGTAGTTGACCTGAATACATAGTCTAGTCGCAGGCTGTTAAAATTTACTTTGCCAAAAATTGTGCTCAGCACCTTGGCACACAAATAGGGACTTTTGTGCATACTTGTTTTAAGGCACATCCAGTCTCTGAGGGGCTAAGCGTAACCACCCAACAAATACCACTGCAGGAGCTCGTAAGGACTCTGGGGCAATACAGAAACCATGCAGCCTAAGAAATAAGAGTGAAGATGATGAAAGAGAAATGCCACCGTGGTGTCAAAACGCTGAAGCCAAATGACTGGCCACGTTCATAGGAGACAGCGCCACAGTCTCTGTCCGCTTGTCTTTTTCTCCCCCTTTTTCCTTTCTGCTAAACAGCAAACTCTAAGAGAAGTTCAAGGCCAAAGGGGTAGGCAGAAATAAAAGCTCCATTTAAATGGTTCTTTCATGTGGCTTCACATACAGTTTCAAAGACTTGTACAAATTACCATGCACTGACACAGCCCATATACTGTCTCCATCCCAGTTGCGCATATACATGCACTGACATTTGCAAGCTTACCCAGACCTGCAGCACATTCAACCTTCCATCAAGTAACAAAAGTGGGCTGGACAGGATGGGAGGAAGGGGCGAAGGGGGCAGAGGGGAGCTGTGCACATCTTTTTTTTGTTGTTGTTTCAAAAATATAATTAGCACACTGGCTGACAGGGAGCTTTCTGATATGGTCAGTGTAATGCAGTCGTTGCTTCTGGGTGACAGAGAAAAAGCACAGCCACTTCATTAAGTGCAAAGGAAAGGAAGCGAGGACAAAGCAAACAAAGCAAGAGTTGTGTGAAAAAGGAAAGGGGCAAGCGAGCGAGCTGGGGGATTTCTGCTACCCTTCCATCTTGCTCATCGTGTAGACTCAGGCAGCACCTCTAGGTAAGCCACCCCATGACTTGGGCCTCATATTGCCAAGGCTGCTCGGTTCCCACAGTGTGTCAGGGCCTGCATGTGGCCTTCCTCCCTGCTCGGGCAGCCCTGCGTCTTTAGACCCCCAGGCACCGGAGCAGAGGTTACACCAACACAGCCAGCAACAGCAGCATGTCAGCCCCACACCAACCGTTGCCTTGGTGCCGCTGCATTAGCAAAGAGCTCCTGACTCTGTTCAAGGGAAAGTGATTTGCCATGACGTCTACGGCTCCCCACTTTTCGTTCTCTTTTTCTCGCTTGTTGCTGCTCGCTCACTAAGAAACCTCCTCTCTCCCAGTCTTCTCTCTGCACATTTAATCTCTCCCGTTTCCCCTGGTCTCATTTTTCCCCCTTCGTTGTCATTCTCTCCACCACATCCTCAAATCTTCCCTTTCACTTTTTTTCCCCCCAGAGTAATGACTGATGCCTAAAACACAGTGCCATGATTAGACTGACACTGATGAAAGACAACATCTGTCTTGAATAAATATTGAGCTGACAAATTATGCTCTCCCCCCCCCAGTCATTGTTCATCTCAGTTTCTTCATTTTTCAAAATTGTTCCCAGCTTGCAGACTGAACAGTGCCACAGAGTTGCCACCAACACCAAACACAATATTTATTTTCACTTCAGCACAAAAAATGCTCACAAATAGCGACAGAGCTAAACGCAAATAATATGTCACTGCAGAGCTGCACTGATAAACAGGAACTGGAGGAGAAACCCATCAAGTGGTCACTGCGTTTCACTCGATGACCAACAAACAGGTGCATGCCATTACAGACCAGCTCTCATACAGCAGCATTCCACAGCACAAGGAAGTGTGTAATCGATGTTGTGGAAAATAAAGTGAGAAAAAAGTAGTTCTAATTGCAAAATGTAAATATTGAGTTTTCCCACAAGTGGGGGCAGACCACCCAGGATGCAAAATAGTCACCCACCCCCTTTCTCTTTTTGCCTTGTCGACCGCCCGAGAGATGTCTTTTTGTGAGTGCAAAACATCTCCGACCACAATCAACACTCACACAGAAACCATGATGTGTCTTTGCATGCAAATACTTCTGGCAGCTCTGGCTTGGCATTTGTATTGTGGGAAAATTAGGTGATGAAAACCTTGAGGAGAAGGCTGAGTGGATCAGAAATTTAGTGTATAACACCATGTCTGCCTTGTTCCTGCAAGGTGCCAGACTTTTTGATTCAGACTGTTCCTGTCTGCTGTGAATAAATTCTCACAAGAAAAGAGAGCAAGAGGGCAGCCGGCTGGGCAGGACAACACTGTAGCTGCAGTGTCTGACAGAGACTCCTCCATGTGTATGTGTGTGTGTTACAGGCCAGTGTCAAATACTTGTCTGGACTGTGACAAATACCTCCCAGTAGCCTCACCACAACTACCTGCAAGATTAGAAATGAAACATAACTGTTGGCACTGCTAATGCTGTTTGAAGATCAAAAGCAACTGTTTTTCTGACAACAGCGAGCGTTCAGCGAAACTTAATTTAAGCCTTATTATGTTTCCACTATTTGTCTTGGCAGGTCTACGCAAATATATGCAACTGAGCACACTGACACAAGAGAAAAGCAGTCAAATGATTGCAAAATAAGCCGCTGAATCAACAGACGGCATCTGCTTGAATCAAACAGAGAATAATAGATGGATCAAAGTCTGGAGAAAAAAAAAAAGAAAAACTTCACTTCTGCTCATTAAATTTCAAAGTATTCTACTTTAAACTTTGTTTTAACACGCATTTATTTAGGCACACGTTTGGATCTTTCCAAAGGCATGCAATAAATCTATTAATTAGGCACTCCGACATTCAACCAATTCACTCAAAATAGGAGGTATTTCGAGGTGAAAAGAAGGCACAAAAAACTTACCTTGAGTGGTTTTACTTCCTGAAGCTGACTGTTGGACAAAGGCGACCAGGCAGAAACCTACAAATCCAAGGCTCGCGCGTATCAAAGCGTGCATATACATGTTAACTTTCACTGTAGTTTAACACAAGCACTTTCTAAGATCTACGATGCGCAAGAACACATACGAGGGTGTGTGTGCGTGTGCTATAAAGGTCTCTTGTTATTCCCTGTGAGCACCCCCTGACAGGACACTATGCGATCCTTTTTTCCCCTTTTAACGCCTGCTCATTTGAGTTTCAAGTGATCGGGGTTGAGGACAGCCCGACAACGCGGAGCGGAGGAAGGCTTTTCTGTTATCATGTTTCGAGCCAGACCGATGTCAATTTAAGAAAGGGTGAGAGAGAGAGAGAGGGAGAGAGAGCGGGGGAGAGAGAGGGGGAATGAAGGAGAAATGGAGAGATGGAGTGCAGTGGCGGGGTCTGAAGGGGGAGGAGAGAATAAGGAGCGTCCGTGCTGCGCTCCGGACTCCTCTTGCTGCTCCTTCTCTTTCCTGACTGGCTCTCAGTGCTTCGTTCCTTTTTTTTTTTGTGCAGGAATTTACACACAGGTGTTGGCTGAGCTCAAGGTGGACAAGTTTTGCCGTGTGCACTGAGAGTGGGGCTCACAGGTCACCTGGCTGCTGCCACCTGCGCAAAAAAAAGGGGGGGAAGAAAGAAAGTTGCCGTCACGGCAGCGTGGTAAAATCATCGCCTTAAAGGGGGACAAGAGGGCGGATGGATTTATAAAAGACTCAGATGGAAAAAGTAATAGACCGGAGATTGCATTTTTGTTCTTATCCAGCAGACTGTACAGCCCATCTAGTCTCTCAAACAAACCAATAAACGCCTATTTACGGATCGTGTGTGCAGCTTCGACGTGATCTCGTCTGCTGTGCTGATAAAAGATTATAGTTGTCGTTTAACGATTTTACCGAGAGCACTTGTTGGCATTTAGAAATAGTCCAATCGAGATTAAAACACTGAATATTCTACAACACTCTTAACAAAATTATTTGATATTCTTTATCCCATCTCGGCACTGAATTGAGTTCAAGGTTTACATCACAGACAAAATTGCAAAACTTCTTTGAAAATTGGAAACTGAATATTGTTTTTTTTTTTTTTTCAAGTTTCAATTGACTTTCTTGAGTAACATCCTTATTCCAAGGTCAATTGAGGGCCTTAAGCAATTTCATGTCCTTTTTTAAGCTGGAGCTGGACCTGTTTGAAGAACTTCCGAGTGAACCTGTGAATCTCATAAAATATTACTTTAATAAAACCGCGTAGATGATTATGTTGAACGATTAAGCTACACCAGCTGTTAAAAATACAGTTCGAGATGAAACAGTTCCTCAGGTATGATAACTTACAATTGGTATTTGTTTACAGGAAAATTGGTGAAAGCTTTATGAAAATCATCTGGTATATTGGGGAAAAACAGGATAGAAATTATATCTCGAGTCATCTGGTTCCAAAACCTTAACCAACACCACATTACCAGTTTGTCTTTTCCTGCAGGAGATTAGCTCAACTGCCACATTTCTCTCAGAGATTTTTCCCCCTCCCGGCTTTGAATAAGCAAGCCCTGTCTAGTGACAGAAATCAGTAATACTGAGATTCACTGAGGTATTTGTGAAGCATGTGTTAGAGGGAAAAGCATTAGAAGGCAGCATTTCCTTGAACCAAATAAAGATGAGACAGCTTCAGCATGTTAAAACTTTTGAAGTTAAATTCGGGGGTTGAAGATGAACAGCCATCAGCCATTTCTGCAGATCATGTGTCATTCTGTCCACACCATTACCCCCAAGACCTGAAGAGAAATGAGGCTTGAGGAGTTACATGAATCAGAACAGGCCTTTTTCATATCATCGCTATCACAACCCACTGAGCTACTGTGCCACATTTCACCAGCAATGACATATGAAGCATTTGTTTCCAGGAAGTGTGCAGCGAAGGAAACACATCTGTATCCCCACACCTGCTACCTCCTTCTGCATTATCACTTAAATTAACCAGCTGTGTCGATGCATTTATGTTTGCATTTCGCTGTGCGAGCAGATCCAACACTGTAATCATCACGCCTGCTCCCATGTGTAATTTTTTTTTTCTCAATCAAATATAATTAGGGCATCACAATGAGGCTGATTGCAGATAACAACTCTGCTTTCTTCAGATGATGCAGACACACACATTATGATGGGGTTGAGGGCAGAAAGGAGGAGAGGATTATTACTCATTATACTGTGCATTATCTCTGTCTATCTCTATTTTAAAAATTACCAGTGAAATATTCATTATTTTGGATTCAGAGACAAGACATTTCATAAACAATGTCTTTTAGTGTGGATTCCCATGCTACCCCACATTTCACCAGAGACTAGGGGACTCAATAACTAAGAGATTCAGTGCAACAGAATAACCTTCCGAGGATCCCTCTTTGCATCCACAGAAGAAGAAAAAACATGTAAATCCACAGCTCAAAGTCAAGCAGTTCAGTGTAATTAAAATAACATCCGTCAGGGATATGGAAATATCCCATGTCCCCGTGTCCAAATCTCTGGGTAATTGTGAGCACTTGTATAACCAAATGAGCTCAGAGTCACACAGGGAGTTTGAGAAAGTCAGCACATGGTTGCCACAGAGCCCATGCACAAGTCACACTGGTGGATCAGTACACTTTTCATGGCAACACTTCATTAAAGGCAGAGGTTTGTGCACAGGCACTACACTCAGCACCAGACCGAGCTATTTTTACAACAACAGACACACAAGGGAAACCCAGGCCATGTTTAATTTATGATTCTTGTCACAAAAAGGACTTTGGCTTCATACTGGGTAAAGAAAAGTGGGAGAGTGGAGAAGGTGAAGAAGAAGAAGGTGTCAAGAGATCTGTAAGGATCTTTCATAGATAATGAGACCAATTGAGCTGTGTTTCACCAAGACTGAGACGGTCTTTATGCAACATGTTCAAGAGATTTGCTGCAGAGCGGCTGACCACAACTTGCTCCGACTTGTTCTGCAGTGAATGAGCAGCACCATTTCCCCCCCTGAATCTTTCTTTTTTTTTAATCTGAAGGCAATATCTTTTTGTAATGTCCTTTGAAAGATCTGAGGCAAGTTGCTGTTTGGCACTATATGAAAAATGCATGATTGTCAGAGACACAACACATCAACACAATTGAACAACAGCTGTTCAAGCTGTTCTCACCTTGCAACTCCAAAATATCCACTTCTCAGAAATTAGAGGGCAAAAAATATGCAGAAACCAGTTGTTTTAAGACAGTGTTGGTAAAACCTACATTTTGGCTCCAAAATATCAAAGTCAGACAATATTCCAACAGCTGTTTCTGTAAGATAAATGCGACATGGATGCATGTTGGGAGGCAACTGTGGGCCACCCCTTTACTATACTGCATGCTAATGAACTGTGGAGTTAGAGGCCCTGCAGAGAGCCTAATGTGTTCTTCCAGATGGTCATACACAGGGGCACATCACCTCATTTACTTTCTTCCAGTT
The DNA here is from genome assembly GCF_000239375.1 of Pundamilia nyererei. Lineage (NCBI taxonomy): Eukaryota > Metazoa > Chordata > Actinopteri > Cichliformes > Cichlidae > Pundamilia > Pundamilia nyererei. The sequence continues at coordinate 2,447,498 of NW_005187445.1, read as the reverse complement.
CGACATTTATGCTCCCAATTGTCTTAAAGAATTACGTGTGAATATGTCACAGCTTGGAGTGCAGAACTTTTTCCGCTTTGTTCATTTTTTTTTTTTACCCCCTTCTTATGCTAGGTTACCAACACTACCACAGGCCCAGCAGGATGCCTTGGTACTCACCATGCCAGCACCACAGGGGAGCCGAGTGGCTTGCTGAGTTCCACACTTTAGTACAGGCATCCCAGCGAATGCTGTGGGCTTGCCCCAGGAATGCCTCCTGACCACAGCCTCAGTCACTGGCAAAAACAGGGAGCAAGAGAGGGAGAGTGAAGAAGGAAATACACTAATCGAGTCAGAACAAACACAGATTTCACATAGTCACCCTGACCAGCTGAAAGACTTATTCGTCCCTATCGAATACCATGTCTCCTCGAAGAAGAGTAATCAGCAAAGCTTTGTTGCATTTGTAACAACACACCACAGAAAATGAGCTACTAATGAGAGTTATCATCACCTTGCTGTCAGGCCCCGAGTCATGAAGGCTTGGTTACCTTTCAAGTGAGAGTCCTAGTGATATTACCCGAGTCTTATTGTTGTTGCAGCAGGGAGGTAAGCAAGATACAAACAGCTTGTTAGCTGCATGAGCATAGTGCGGGTACTAGGGGAGATACAAGAGGGTGCTCGTTCTGTATCTCCTGCGTCTGAGTGTCTGTGAATACCTATAATCAAGTGGACTCATCATGATCAAATGAGACAGAGTGGAAGATTTGGTCCTGTTATGGTCCTAAATGTAATCCTTTCTATGCCTGCATCTTTCAAAGTATCAGCCATCATTATACAACTGAATTGTATCACTGTGCTTAGTGGCTATCTGAAAGCACACACACCCAAACAGAGGAGCCATAATAACCATGAATTTTAAGTAAACTCTTTTGATGACACAGAACTGGGCTGGGCATGCTTAAACCCAAGCACACTCAGCAGTGGCTCTTTGCCACTTTGTCTTCACTAATCCTCAATAGTTTGCTCATATACTGAGAAAGGGATGAGGATTTTGGCCACAACTTTCAGACACTATGAAAGAAGGTAAGTACAGAACAGGTCCAGGGTGGTGGGGAAGTCCCATGAGCTCACTGTCTAGCCAGATAGTGCAACAGCTACGCCTACCTGCTCCAACCACTTACACCAGGGAGTGTCTACAAGGAGCTTTGTGGAGATTTAGCTCATCTATGCATCATAAAATAAAAAATATAACTAAACCTTTGAGATTTTACTCCATGTATAACTGGTAAAATATCAAACTTCAATTCTCCTTTAAACTGTTTCAGGCTGAAATGTTGATGAGTAAAACCTTCCCGCAAATCACCCCCATTCATTTCTCCCACTATTTGCTAATACTCTGACATGAATCATTTCGAATGAATCTTTTTGTCTAGAAGAAAAAAGAAAAGATAACGGGATGTTGTTGCAAAGATAAAACCCATGGTTACAGCTGCCCCCAAAAGTGTTTTTGTTCCCCTTAAAGAAAAAAGGGTTTATAAAGAAAGTCCATCATTTTTCTTATCTAACCACATCCATATTTATGGCCAAATAATCAGTTAAAGCAATCAAATGAGGCACAGAGGGAACAGGCAGCTCTACACAAGAAGACCTCAGGCGCCTAAGCAATCTAAACCGAGAAGCAATGGTAGAGACAGTGCTAACCACCGCACCGCCATGTTACTCCAAAGAAAGACAAAACATCTAAGATGCAACAGGTCCAATTTTCCACAGAAAAGCATGTTTAGTGAGATTGAATAGCTCAGTTAATTGGTAAACTGAATCCTCCTCCCACATACGTACACAAACACACACACACACACACTTTTAATGACTAAGCTTGAAACTAAAACTTGAACTTTCTGGTTCACATTTTTGGTAGTGAAACCCCCTTTGATGCAGACTTACTTTGTCCTGGTCTAGGCCTACAGCAAATGCATTTTAATCCTCACTGATGTGCCATAATGTCAGATTATCTGGTGGGATAGTCTAATCTCATCCATAAATGCAGTTAGAGGGCTTTTCAAGGATACATATAAAAAAGCAAATAAACAAAAGACAACCGTTATTACAAAAGTGAATGGTACACAGAGAAACTGATCCGTTTTCACTTTACTCCATATTTTTTTAAATCGAAATATTTAATTAAGCACTTTTTCTGTGTGCAGTTTATTTGAGAAATAAAAGGAGAAAAAAAAATCAATCGCATCTGTGCACAAATTCAAATGTGCAACAGCAACATATGGCCCTCTGCCATTATGGATACAGCGTAAGCGGTTGCGGTTCTACCCACATATGAATCTAGACTGCACTCTAGTGGCTGCAGGTTTCAAAGTGAGAAAGTAATACAAACGTGAGGTTTTGACTCGTCAGAGCAGAAGGAATAAATATGATTAATGAAGAGTCAGTTTTATTAAATGTCCTAGTATGCGTATACACATGTACACACACACTAGTAGATCCTCTCTTTAGTGGATCCAACAATCACTACTACCAAACTTGTGCTCCTCCTGCTATGACAGCTAAAACGTCCTCCAGGATTTCAGCAAACAAAGATTGTCTCAGTGTTACAGTGATATAAACACACTCTAAAATTATATACCGGTATTGAAAATTTTGGATAATTATCATTCTTTTTTTTATTTTTTGCATCCAAATTTTAGAACTATGCATTGCATAATTTGATATAAACTGAAAGAATACATTATCCCCGACTGCAGTGCACCCATGAATGTTCAGAAAAATATCACAGGATTGTTTTTACACTGAAGAAAACACAAAAATGTACAATACTCAAGCCAGTTGTTATGTGGGTGTTTTTTTAAGAGCACACATGGACATCGTGATAGGTAACTGAAGTCTTGTACATTCTGAAGTTTGGTACTTCAGCATAGAGCTGTGTGTCACATGCAAGTGCTAAACGTATCGCTGCCCCCTTCGACTCTCCTGTGCCCCACAGTTTGAACATTACTGCTGTAGTATGATGGACAGGTGTTCGCTCTGTAGACTCTTGTTCACCTCTGTCACATTTCATACCAATCACTAAAAGTTTTCATTTTCTCTGTAGGGAAAATTTTATGGTATGTTTCTCATAGTGGCTGTTTCAGGATCCTAGGAGAACAACTGTGAAAGCTGACAGTTGCTGTCATTGAGTCCTTGTCAGTCAGGTCTGCTGCACTCAGGTGGAAAGGAAAAATAGCTCACATACCAGCACGCCACAGTGCAGCACAAAGCTGCCTGTGTCAGTCTGACGGCACCCACTGTAGCTGCTTTCTCTTCTCTTGGGTTTATAGGGAATGAGGATGTTCACTTTGAGCTAAACAAAAATAAACCACTGATACTTTACATACTAGCTTCTTGGTGTCTGGAACAAAACAGTGAGTACTATTCAACTCCGAATTAAACAAATGTGCTTCATCTCTTGATGTAAAATATTAAAAACAATATTCAAATTTCCACTCGGCTCATATAAAAAATTGCGACTGGGAGATCGACATCAAGGATTTACTTTCTTATAAAAATATTTTTAGACTTTAAACAAAAAAGCATGGAAATATTCTGAGTGTAGAAAATGCAAACTAGAGGCTGGACTTTAAAAAAAAATGCTGCAAAGCTGTCCTAGGCGTTATCAGGGTCAGAACAAAACGATTTGTGAGTTAAGGGCTGGTATCAAGGGCAGGGCTCAAAGAATTACAACAATGACACAGTACCATTGGCACTGATCCAGCCATGCAGAGACAGCGCACCTTCACCTTGCTAATTTCTAATTGGACAATTAAAGAGGAGTCATTGTTATCCGCCTGGACACGCCAAGAAATTTTTAATTTTGCTCATTTTTTCCATCAGTACTGTCTGGAAAGTTTAGTTCCAAAAATAGCCAAATGTGTTGATCCAGTCCCTGCTTTGTTCTTTATTAGCTCTGTAGTTCTGCACCCTGCTGTAAACAGCTGCTCAGATAAAACACTTTTTCAAATTGAGCTTGCGTTCACAGAAGTAGGTGACCTCACCGGCAAATTACAGGAAAGAGCAATTCTATTTGTCTAAAAAGCCTGCAGCAGCAATAAAATGTTTTTCAGACAAACCGTAAATGAGCCATCATGAGCAGCAAAGATGTTCCATGAAGGCTGAACCGCGAGGTGAAAAACAGGTTGTACTAGTTCACTCATCATCACATCAGATAAAGTTGCTGAGGCTGAGCCACAAAACTGGTGCCTCAAGTTTCGATTCGATATGACAGACGCATCTGCGTTTTAAAAAAAATGACCAAAAGGAGTCAAAACAATGACATTCAGAAAGCAGTCAGTTTATGGTTTAAATAAAAGATGCAATAAATGCCTGCACCTTGTCGACCCATTAACTCCAGACATGTGGCTGCTATGTAACAAGCTTATGCATCATTATTCAGCCATGCAAAAAACCTTTTAGATCCTTCTCACCCAGTGCTCACCGACTATGTGCTTTGAGTTACGGTAAGGTATGTTCCCGAACATCCCTTCCCCATATCCACTGATTTAAAAAGAAAAACAATATCTTCTAGTTATGATGCAAACTCTACAAAGCAAATAGGTTCAGTGCAGTTCACAGTAAATGCACAAATCTGAGTACTAGCCAGCGGTTGGTAAAAGGAAACAAAACCAGACAAAAAGTCTAACAGACTGTAGGAAGTGAAAATCAAATTACATAACACAACAGCAACACATGGAAGTACCTAAAAGGAGAAGTACAAAGAGACCCTTTGAAAGCACACAGCGAGGGACATTAAGAAGGTTTCTACTTATACTTCACAAAATAAACTGAAATGACTAAATAACTCGCTATTGTCTCATAAAAGCAACATCATTTACTTTACATATATCACAGTGACAGTTAATGAATATTAAAAATATCCTTGACTGCTAGTGCTGTGGGGAAGAAACATTGGAAATAAGGTTGTACAATATAGGTAAAAAGTACATTCAATAATGTCCTTGACAGTCATTTAATTCCAAGTTTTGTCAATGCAGTAAAATAAAAATAAAAAAAGCATAAATATGTGGTTAAGCTGCTTCCTGAAAGCTTTTTTTTTTTAAACTGTCCATATTAATCACGTAGAAAACTCTGGTATGTCTCTTAACATACATCATCTTAAAGTAGTCTGACAGATAAATGAGGTGCATATTCAATCTCTTAGCAGTCCGAGCTTCTTCAGGGCCCCACGGCGGTCCTCTTCATTTTCTGAACGAGGGCAGATCAGCACGCTGATACCTTGTGATCGAGGCAGTTTCTGAGTGTCTCTGGAGTGATGCAAGGCAGTGTGGGCAGGCAAGGCCTTCTGTGAGGCTGGCTCTTTAGTAATGGAAGGCTCTGCCTCCAAATCCTCTCCTTGAGCACTTGAGAACTCCTTCCTACTCCCAAGAGAGGCGGGGCGCGGTCGATGGTTACGCAGCTGGTTGAGGTTCTGATTAATGCTGGTGCCCTGACTGGCCTCACCGTAGTCTTGTCCTGCTGTATATCTGCTTATACCCACCTCAGTGCGCCCGAGGCTGGCTGATTTGACCTTTGGCGGTGTCAGCTGCTTGACCAGGCCAGAATAGGTAAGAGAAGCGGCATCTTTGACAGCAGATGGTTGATTTTCTGAAGGAGAAAGCTCAGTGGGGTCACTGAAATCAGCAGGTGCTGGGAGAATATCAGGATCCAGAACTGTAAGAGCAGTAGAAGTGTTTGATGGTAATATAGCACCAGGGTTCAAAGGCTGGACAGTAACAGAGGCAGGGGGAAGGTTATAGAACTGTGATGATGGTGGTTCATTTGGAGCTGCAGGGCTAATTGGAGGAGAAGAAGAAGATGAAGCTGCCCAAGACACTCTGGTTTTGAGAGGAAGTTTAGAGCTCTGGTTTGGGATCGATTCTTCCTCCTCACTGCTTTTAAGCAGGCCGAGCTTTCTGAGAGCCTCCATGCGAACTTTGTGAGGATCCAAGAATGGCCGCTGTTCACTGCTGTTGAGCACTGGATGCGCTGAGTTTCCATCAGAGTTAGTCATCTTGTGAGATTTCAGAATAATGTTGGGGGGCAGCTTTTTAGGCTTTGGGGCCACAACAGGTGGACTTTTGGGCTCTGCACTTTCAGGAGACGCTGGAGCAACAATTTGTGAACTTGTGAGCAGACTGAGAGACTCAGGCTGAGGTTTGATTTGAGGCACCTTGGTCACAGGGCTTGTCAAATCTTTCTTGACAGAGGCCCTCTGACGAATCTGCTCCAAATCAAAGGTTATTCCCGGCTTTTTCCTGGAAATTCCCACAGATGGAGTAAGGTCTTTTACGTTCACAGGCTGTGAAGGAGAGTCAGGCTCATCCCTAAAGTTTAAGGGAGGTGGAATTACACTCAGATCAATCTCAGAGGTGTCAGTAGATGGTCCTGGACAAACAATTGGACTTTTGACACTCTCAGGATCAGCATCTTCATTTGTGACTGAGCGTGACATCTCAGTCTGTATAGCTGATGAGTGGATTCTGGTATCAGTAGAAGATTCAGGGATTAGAGGACTGACTTGTGGTTCAGAGATTTGATTTAGCTGAGTTTTTCCTTCTGTGGCTAATGCTGTGGATGCAGGTGGTGCTGTGGGCACTTCATCACTTAGAAATGATTTCTGGTTGCGTTTGGAGCCATTAGGCATCAAAGTGGAAATGTCTAATTAAGAAAAACACAATTACAACAGTTAGTGTTGCAGCACAAACCGTGCATCTGCGATGCAAATAAAAGGTACACAAGAAAATATACACAACAGCACATCACATACCATTTACTCTCATCTGATCTGCTTTTTCTGTTAGACTCTCATGATGTGATTCATCATTCGATACGCCGCTGTCCTCCTGCGTCTCCAGCGCTTCGATTGTTTCTTCCAGATACGCGAGACACGCCCTCTCCTCTGCAGATAAGTGGTCCATGCTGTCTTCACTCTGCACAAAAAATGAAATTAGATATTTTTTTCCTATCATGTGTATTTTTCATGACTTTCTCAATTTGATTCTCATATTATCACACGACTGTTTTGCATTTCTTAACGCTTTTTTAAAAATACCCAATTCTCCCCATACAGTTTTAATAATATAACATCTTATTCAGTTTGTCATAGGCTCTAATTTAAATGACCACACAGTGCTGGTGTGTGGGGTGGGAGGGAGGAGTCTGTCAGTCATGTTAGAAGAAGAAAGACTCCACTACTGCATTTATTAGCAGGATAGGGAACCTCCCAGACTGGACGTTATCAGAAATGAGAGTGTCACGAGATCTACCTGAAACAGCTGAGTTGTGCTCTGATCACGCCACAAATAAAAAGCTATATTGCAAGCTCCAGTCTCAGCAGCAATGACCCTTCTCATAGCGTGAAAAACTCCACCTGCTGATGTCCAGCATTCAGCTGGAAAGTCCCGAAACAAAGACAGGCGGGCAGAAACTCCTCCAGTCACATACCAGCATGCCCGGAGCATAGCATGAGGCAAACTAGGTGTGATAACTGCCTGTATTATGTGTTTAGCTTCATTAGTTTGACTTGTTTCTAGTGACAGCTTAATTTGCATTGGCAGCAAAAAGTCAGACTTGTTCCTGATGGGTGCTGGACTCCATCAGGGCTGTCCTTTGTCAATGATTTCTAAGGACAGTCAAGGGGTAGAGGGTGTTGAATTCTGTAGTCTCAAGTTCTCATTTCTGCTTTTTGCAGACGATGTGGTTCTCTTGGCTACATCAGCCGGCGGCCTCCAGCTCGTACTGGAGTGGTTTACAACTGAGTGTGAAGCATGAAGAATGAGAATCAGGGCCTACGAGTCTAAGGCTGTAGTTCTCAGCCAGAAAAGGGGGAAATTCTGTGTAGTGACTCACTAGTCTCCTCCAAAGGGTGTCTATGCTCACCCGTAGAGATAGAGTTGGGAGCTTATCTGGGAGGGGCATTGAGTACAACTACTCCTTTTCCTCAAAAGAAGCCAGTTGAAGTGGTTTGGCCTTTGACCAGGATACCTCCTAGACAAGGTGTTTCAGGCATCTCCTACAGGGAGGAGGCTTTAGGGCAGACCCAGAGCAAACTGGACGGATTACATTTCAGGGATACCAACTGATTTTTGCGTGTTTATTTCAGTTATTTTATATTGAAGTCAAAATGAAACTGAATTGGTTTCATCATATAAATTCAGCACAAATAATGATTAAACTCACTGGCACCAGAACCAAAGGATGATAAATAAGCTTTTAAGAAATAATGTAGATTAAATCTGTAAGATTAGGCACAAAGTATGCAAATTGATTGCAACTTTGCCATTTTTTACCATATCTAATAATACTCCAAGAAGAAATAACGTTTGCTATTGTGATAAATAATTCTTGGGAACCCAGCTGGTAGTCTGTGTGTTAAATATGCAGTAGGTCAAACAGATCCAAAAGAACAACTTCCATCCATCTCCTAGTTTTCTCTTATTCTATATTAGCCTGTTGGAAAAAAATTATTTCAGGTGGCTGCTGGTGTCTGAGGGCTTCAGATCACAAATCTCAATTATTTCTTTATTCTCTTCCAGTCGAGGAGAGAAGCGTTTGTGTTTGTTCTGTACGAGACAGTCAGTGATACAGACGACTGAGATAAAGCGCTACAGCGGCACTCACATAGCCAGAGTTCGTGCTGATTACACTGTCCGAGCTTCCTGCGCTGTCCATGTTGCTACGGGAACACCACCTGGCCACGTGTCACTCTTTGGCATTGCACATGAAGGAAGATGAGGGCATCACATGCTCTTCGCGGCCCTGTTTCGTTTGTGTAAATCTCACTGAAAGTCTGTCTCAGGAAAAATCTGAAATGTCAAGGACAAAAGCATGAAACTACAATCAGATGAAATTTGTGAGTCACTACTATCTCCACAGTGGAAAATGTTCATTTCTTTGACCACTGACCGATGAAGCCTTAGTTTGAGGCTAAATATAGCTTGAGAATTAGTTTGTAAACAAAACAGCATCTTTACAATTATTGTGATAAATTAAGGTCATAAATTACAGCTGATAGTTTAATGATCCTCATAATGTAATGGCCGGCCGTCTTATTTTTGTAACATGATTCAAATGTGCTGTCATGGTCACTGTGATATATTAAGCAAATCTAGTTATGCTAATTGAGTCATTAAATAAAATAATGGTTGAGCTAAAACTTTTCGCCTTTTTTTTTTTTTTAAACAACGTGGATCGAGGCACGCATTAAAGGAGAGTAGCTGTGAAATGGAGAATATTTTCAGTTATGCATATCTGTCATGCATAGTGATGTCTTTCACAGGAAACAGATTAAATGTTTCATTTATTAATAATTAAACTCACCTGTATGCCAACAGAAAAGACCTCTTATGAGACCACTGTCGCATATTTTTAAAAAAATAACATTTTTGAGTCAGTTTCTAGCAAAAATGCCAAATATCTCAGAAATTTGGCATCTTCAGACTTATTAATTTTGCTTGTGCTTAATTGTGCTTTCCTTCTTTTTGCCACCTGTAACAGTGTATTTATGTATTTATAATTCATTACTGGTTTGGTCTTTAACTCATTCACTGCCAGCCATTGGCAGTGAATGAGTTAAACCCATTGACTCATTCACTGCCATTGACGGCTATATGGCAGTGAATGAGTTAAGATATTTCTACAAATCAGGAAAATGAACTCGTCATCGCAAGCAGACAGTGCTGTCAGCATCCCTTAATAATCAGTATTTCAGCCATTATGATATAACAATCAAACGCTCTTACTTGCAAATACACACGGTATACCTCACATCATGGCAAATTTGTGCTAAGAATCCAGATATGTTGTGTTACTGCATGCTTGTGCCTCCGCTCCCTATCTTTTGTGTATCACTACTGGCAAGTCAGGCATGAGGAAAGTATGCTAGTCGCAAAAAAAAATAAAATAAAAAATCAACCAAACCAACAGGTTGATTATTAATGAGAGCGTAAAGAAAAGGCAACTTCAAGTAGGTGTTTTTTAGGGCTAGAGGAAAAATTGTCGACAATGGTCGTCAAAAGTTTTTTAGCTAATTAACTCTAAAGCTAAATGGGTCAGACAAATTGATAATTTTACTTAAAAAAAAAGCTATTTTACGACCTGGTATAGAACTTCTTTACCACATAGTGCTGCAGCCAGTTCAGGTATGTTTGTGGAAGCACAAGAAACACCATTATGTTGATTAAAAATACAAGACTAACAGAATTAAAGTTTCTTTTCATACCCTGCTGCGCTTGCATGCAAATTATCCCCCAAAATAACATGCTGTGTGTCACAGCTTTAGTTTATTTGTGCAATAGTAAATTAATGTGGTTCGAGAAGTGAGAGAAACTCAGAGGCTCATTCAGCAAAAACAATACATAACTGTCAGAATAAGAATTACAATGTACATCGAACATTCTCATAAAAACAACACTTAAAAAAAAGCTTCCTGTGGGCCCATAAAGAGCATAATTTTATTGCTGCAAGTGAAATATTTGAAATATTACTGAACAGTAAGATTGGGTAACAAGTGGGGGATTTTCTATGACTTTTGTTTTGAAATCTTGCATCTAATTAAAAAGCATGTTTTTTAAAAGTAGCATTAAACACTACATTGAAGAAAATGAAATACATTTTTAGAGGACATGTAACTATTTTTCAATTTTACCGTCAGCTTTTTCACCTCATTACTTTTAAGATTTGAGTCATGCAAAGACAGTGACAGACTTTTCCTTTGTTCACTGAACTTATCAGCTCCATCTTCTGTACATGGCACTTTTGACCTGATGACATGAAAACTTAGCAAAGGCAGCTGATGAAAAACCTGATCATCAACCCCCACATTCCCACATGTTTTCTGGAAACAAAAGCTAGTTGACAAAGCACACACCGGCTTCCCACAGTAAGCAGCTAATTATTGTCCCTCCCTTTGTCCAAACCTGAGCAGGCAACACCTCTCAAACTGGAGCACTGGCAAAGCACACTGCACCCACAGCTGAGTCAGGATTTAATAGTGACAGGAATGTCACTTTGCCTGCTTCCATGTCTTCGACACAACTCTTAAATGAAGCCAAACACATGAGCGGATGAAACCTTTAAAATATGAAAAGGGAGGATCAGCTCCAGGCCTTAAATGTGAGAACAGCTGCACAGTTTGTGAGCTAGACTTATTAAAAACCCAGGATAATGATTGATAGCTTTTGATAACAAATCACAGTGCCTTATTGAAAAACTCAAAAATGTTAAGTATGTATTCAAGGTTAGCCAGCCAGAGCTGGTTTAATGATTAACAATAAACAAAGATTCATGGTTAACATTGGGTTGTGCAACTCACAGCCTGTTTGAGAGAACAGAAACATGTCTTTAATGTTCACACTTGTTCCATTAAAATGACTGTTAGTGACATTTATGAGCAAATATTTGCATTAATCCTGACTCAGATAACCAGGGTCTAAAGACTATGGTCAGTTGTGTTATCTCTAAAAACAAATTTAGAGCATAAAAACTGATAAGTAATGCATATCGGAGCATTTCTGATACTGATGTTAGTCTTTTGCTGAATATCTTACCCGTCTCTCTATTCCTGCTGCACTCTCCTCCACCCGAACAGACACAAAATGACACTCCAGGGTCAAAACTTACAAACTAAGTAAAAAACAAACAAACACAAAAACATTATGTTACACCTGATGGTAAAATCTGCTCTGAACAAATCGAGCGCACACACTTACACACACGCACCACTCTAAATGATCACTGTATTTTCATAAAGTAGACTTACGAGCTTTCACACAACTTTATTTCGTCGTTGCCTCCATTGTAACCCATGATTTCACCCTAAACGAGCACATTACGCTTTTAAGAGGACAGTTTCCTGATAACTTACCAGATATGCGCAAGAAAGGTCGGTGAAACTGCGCTGCTGTCAGTCCATAGCTGCGGTGCACCTCACTCCCCCGACAGCGCTGTTCCTGGAAGTAAAACTATGCGACTGGTAGTGACAGACGGGAGAGGTGTGAGAGGCTTACGGCCAGGTGAGGCAATTAACTTCCGCACAGGTTGGTTTGTGGCCAATCAGAGAACTGGGCGACTGAGACTTTTCCAAGGAAGAGCCAATAGGAGAACAGCAGTAAAACGAGCGAAACCTCAAATGATTTTTCACCTTTTACTTTTCTGCGTGGAATACTGTCACTTATATTAAGTTATTATAACACTATATATAAGTATATATACGCATGTCAATAACATATTTAAACCAATATATTGTAATTCAATTGGATTTGCATAGCGCCACATCACAAAAGTAGTCTCAAAGCCCTTTACTTGTAAAGTAAAAGCGCTACAATAATACAATATAATATAAAAAACATGAATAATACAATATAATTTACAATAATAGCAAAACCCCAACAAGCAGATGAGGCTCTATAAGCAAGCACCTGGCAAAAGTGGGAAGGAAAAAACTCCCTTTTAAAACCCTTTAACAGAATCAGGCTCAGGGAGGGGCGGCCATTGTCGCCACCTGTTGTGGATGAGGAGAGGGAGGCATGGCTAGAGACAAGCTGTGGAAAAGAGCCACGGTTTAATAATAAGTGATGATAAGTGCAGAGCGGTGTATAAACACATAGTGAGTGAAAAATACTCAGTACATCCAAACCTTCCAGTTTGGATTCGTGAGACAGACACCATCTCTACTTTTAAGATTAGGCTTCAAACTTTCCTTTTCGCTAAAGCATATAGTTAGGGCTGGATCAGTTATGCTGCAATAGGTGTAGGCTGCTGGGGGTTTCCCATGATGCATTGAGTGTTTCTTCTTCAGCCACCTTTCTCACTCATGTGTTAATAGACCTCTCTGCACTGAATCATACTTGTTATTCATCTCTGGCTCTCTTCCACAGCATGTCTTTATCCTGTCTTCCTTCTCTCTCCCCAACCGGTCGTGGCCGATGGCTGCCCCACCCTGAGTCTGGTTCTGCTGGAGGTTTCGTCCTGTTAAAAGAGTGTTTTTCCTTCCCACTGTCACCAAAGTGCTTGCTCAGGGGGGTCTTATGAGTGTTGGGTTTTTCTCACAATGTATTATTGTAGGGTCTACCTTACAATATAAAGCTGTATAAATAAAATTGAATTGAATCGTGGGAAGCCCCTGGAAGATTTGGCCTATTGAAGCATAACTAAGGGAGGATTCGGGCTCACCTGATCCAGCCGTAACTATAAGCTTCATCAAATAGAGATTTATCTTTAAATTTGAAAGGGTGTTTTTGTCTCCCGAATCCAAACTGGGAGCTGTTTCCACAGACAAGAGGCCTGAAAGCTGAACATTCTGCCCCTCATTCTACTTTTAAATACTCTAGGAACCGCGAGTCTGAGAGCGAAGTGCTCTGTTGGGGTGGTACAGTTCTATGAGGTGTTTAAGATAAGATGGAGCCTCATTATTCAAAACCTTGTGTGCGAGGAGCAGGATATCTGGATTTAACAGGCAGCCAATGAAGAGAAGCCAGTATGGGAGAAATGTGCTCCATCAGTTATCTTGCTGCAGCATTTCGGCTCAACTGAAGGCTTTTCAGGGAGTTTTGAAAATAATGAATTGTAATATTGCCGTCTACAAGTAATAACATATGAACTAATTTTTCAGCAACACTCTGAGACGGCACGTTTCTAATTTTGAGATATTGCACAATTGCAACAATGCTGTCCTAGATATTTGTGTAATATGAACACTGAAAGATCTATCCTGGTCAGAAATGACTCCAAGGTTCCTCTCAGTGTTACTGGAAGCCAATGTAATGCCATCCAGAGTAAGTATCTGGCTTGACACCACGTTTCTAAGATTTTTATCGCTGAGTAGCAGAAGAAGCAGGAAATTACAGCACAAAAAGAAAGTTTGATTTGTTGCCAAATCAAAATTGAACAATCTTGAGGGGAACAGGAACATCTGCATCAATTTTCACTGCAATTAATACTAAAACATGAGTGTGTCAACCTCAGAAAATTAAGAGGTTAATCAGAGCCATTAAAGACTGTTGCTTTAGGACATTTGTATCTGTGGGAAATGCAAGGGAAATCCATCCAGTAGATGTGGAGCTATTTCAGCCTGCCTGACCAACATGACTACAACACAACTTCTGTGAGAATACAAGGTAACCTAGATTCTCAGCATCTGATTGCAAAATTACTACCACCAAACATTTATTTCAGTAATAATATTTTCCATTTTTACAGGCCAGATACCACACACAGTCTGTGTGATTTCTGTGAGCAAAGCAGAACATCTGTGGATCAGATCTCACAGTCAGCATCTGTTTTCCAGGAACAGCAGCATATGTCTGTGACAGATGTGTAAACATCTCCATCATCTCATCTGTCATTGGGCCGCTGCTAGTACTTTTTTTTTCCCCATGCCAGCAGTCACATCAAAGATGCAGCCATAGTTTGACATTTTTTAAAGACGTACTCATTACTTAGATTACAGAACAAACTGAATTCACTCTTGCCAGTTGAATTTGCAGCTAAAAACAATGAACAACTTAAGTTTAATTGGAAATACTTTGTAATACACGGAAAACATCAGGTATTTCAATCACTTGCTTAAATATTTTGTTAAATAAACTGAGTGAGATTTGCCTTTTCTCCCCCAAAACCAACATTAGAACTTCTATTCAGTCGACATTAAAAGTCTATTTCATTTTATACTCACAAATGTAATAATTATTTTGAGTAAACACATCAACGTCTTGATGTTGACATTTCACCGCAGCTGGCATTCGAATTATAGCTGCAGCAATTTTCTTCTGACTCATTTCCCTCATAACAAAGATAAAAAATAATTGTCAAAGCACAACCAGAAGTTGGGGCAATTTCAAACCTTTGCAATATTTAAATTAACTTGAGCAGATAAAGCTAAACATGAACACAAAGTCAAAAACACAATATGGGTCATGTAAGGTTTAAAAGGTGACAGCAGTAATAAAACTGAAGGTGACCGAGGTCAAAGGGGCAAAGAAAAGCAAAACTGTTGTGTTTATAATCCTGTGCTGAAAAGTGAACTTCAGTTCAAATAAAAAGTTTCTCTTTGTTCTGATTTAATGAACTTTTTTTTTTTTTTTTTTTTAAATAGACTGACAGAAGAAGCAGCTGTAATACAGATTTCCTTTGTAAATCCACTGAGCTGTTGCAGAGAAGTTTATGATGTGGAGATGGGGTGGAGAGCAAACATTTCATTGGAAGACGTCCACTAACCTCGGCTGCCCTGAGCCAAATCGAGATACTCTGAATGCATCGACACTCATGCGTCACTTACCCTTAAAGACTGCAACAGAACTGTAAATCCATCAGAAATTTACCCAAATTTGGAGGAAGAGCCGTTAAAACAAGAACAAAGAATGTCCTAATAAACATCCAGAGACAACGATTCTAACTGTACCATTTATTAGTTGTACAATTATGAAAAATAATCATAAAAAAAGACTGGAAGCCCAAGATTATTTACAATCTTTTTCTCTGAAGTGAGGTCCCTCTTCTGAGTCATGTTCTCAGCCTTCTTTTTTTTAATGTTTTTTTTTTTAATCACAGGGTATTTATTCACGATATGTTTAACTTTATAAGACATAGTCCTTTTCTCTTTTTTGACAAGTGTCAAAAATTACATACGTACATACATACATACATATACATACATATATATATATATAGATATCTATAAAAACAAAAATCATTCAAGTATCAAAATACAGACCGCTAGATTCATGTACAAGATCATTCTCATCATTGTTGTCATCAGATTAGTCCCAAAATATCTTTCCTGATCCTCAGCAATGTGCAAAAGCAGAGCAGGACCAGGCTGATGGCTAAAGGTGCTGACACCAGCGCGCTGAAGACAGTGTACCATAGAGTTATCGTACTGGCCGGATAAAAATGTACCACATATACAAGAGTTAAATCAAAATGAGCCGACTATGCACCCATATACAGATTGGTGGACCAAACAGTACCATTAACAGTCAACATATTAGGAGTTAGCTAGAGAAACATGCCGTGCCCTATTGTTCTTGTCTGCAGCTATAAATCTAGAGTCGTACCAGCCTGCATGGCAGGTTTGGTGAATAATCTTGTCGAGATTAACTGAACAAAGGGGCAGGGAAGGAGAGAAAGAACCACACCTGATCCAGTTCCAGCATTAGGACAAATCATAGTCCTATAAAAAAGTAAACGCCCACACACCCACACACACCCACACACACACACGCGCGCATACACACGCAAAAAGTAAAATAAACGCCATCCCCCGTTATTTCAATATAAAACAGTCTTTTAGTGTCAGTTTCTTTGCCCCTTGAGTTTGGTAAGAGAGCTCCTCCCATGCAAGATTACATTGTTTTATCACAGTTACACATGTATGCAAGCTGACGGTGATGAAAGCAGCTAAAATGTTTGGATACAGGACAAACAACCCAGGAAGAAGTGCGTACCCTACAGTGTGAGGTCTCTCGTCTGACAGTTTGTTTCATAATAAAAAGTGAATGTTCCTCATCTCTGCAGCAACTTCCCCTTTAACTACAAGTTCTGCTTTGAAAACGGCAGGTACATTTCCTGAAACGATAAACACCAACTCTCAGTGAGGGACGTGATGGTTCATTTCGGAGGAAATGCACGCAACACAACAAACACATCCGTCTCTAATGTCGCACGGAACAACCATCACTTTTCTGAGCATCGAGAAGTTAAATGGAGGCGGGTGCGTGCGTGCGTGCGTGCAGGGTGATGAAGTTGGAGAAGTCTGATGAACCGGGGGAGCGTGTTGCGTTGGCGAAAGGTTTACATCCGTCTTATTCTCCAGGCCCGTGTGTAACTGTGGGCACAATCCGACTGCTGATGTGATCTGCTCGGTGAGAAGTGGGGCAATGATCCAGCAAAACATCCTACCCACCACTCAACAGGGCTCATTCCTGTCCTTTTCTCACTGTCTGGGATTGGCCACAGTGTCAGCTACAGGGAAGGGACACAGACACACGCACACAAAGCAGTGGAGTTAAAATTAAGTAAAACCGATGGACACAAACAGCACTATAGTGATGGATTAAGTCCTTCGTAATGATTAACTCTTTTCACCAAGCATCTGTGAAACATTAACCTGGTACGACTGGGGGGGAAAGGCAATGCTGACAGGATGAACACTGAAGGCATTTGTTGTGAAAGGAAAAAAAAAGAGGAAAATGCACTTATTCTTTCAAACTTGAGGATTTTATGTAAGTGCTTAGGTGTAGTTAGTTCACTCTAGACGAAGCATTGAGTTTAAATCCTGACTGATAGTTGACGGCATGCCAGTTTTGAATTCGTTTGAGCTGTTTTTTTTGGAGCAAGGACCACTAACATGCAGATCCATGTCTGCCTCTGTGCCCTATTCTGTCCCTCTGATGCTCTCTAGAAACCCCACCCCAAAATGCTTACTTCATTAGCATCAAAAGGATCATATCACAGTGCTAGGATCTTGGCCTCTTTTGGCTTTAAGCAGGCAGCTGACCGTAAGAAGAAGAAGAAGAAAAAAAAGCCTTGCCCTTAATTGATCTTATTTAACCTCAATAACACCTGCATCCCTGCGAACATAAACATGCTACAGTCCGACTGATGCATAGAATTACAGGATCGGTTTCACAGTTTCCTCAGGAAACGTGTCCATCCAGGTACGGGATGTGTGCAGTGGGTCACTCTTGGCTGTGGTAAAAATCAGTTTTCTCAGCACTCGGTGAAGTCAGGAGTTGGAACGTCAGAGTGAAAAGCCTCAGAGCGGCCGTCGCCTAACAGAGCAAGAAAAGCATTAAGAAAAGAGAGAGCTTATCACCAAGAGTAAAGAGTGGGATGTTGACAGTTGGGAAGAAAAAAAAAAGAAAAAAAAAAAAGGGGGAAGCATTGTTGGAGGAAGCATATAAAGTAAACAGAAAGGAGGAGTAAAAGGGAAAGTGAGTGGCAGGCTCACAGTAGAAGAGATACCAACTAGACAGCTAGAAGACGGTGGGCGAGGTGGAGGGGTTGCATTAATAATTGAGAAAAAGTGTAAAGGTGCTGGGAGTTAAACATAAGAAGGGGCAACAGCTGGTCAGTTGCCACAGACTGTGGTGTTGTCGGAGGAGGAAACAAGTGATGGCGGTGGGGAGGAGCAGAGGTCCAGCGCGGAGAAAGAGGCAGCGTCACAGTGAAAGGCACACAGAAGGAGGGGAAGGAAGGAGGGTGAGGCTGAGCCCAGGAGGAAGAGAGGTCCACTCAGAAAATGGTGGTCTCGTACTTAGTGCTGATAGTGCGCTTGGATTCCTTGGGGTCCATGAGCCACGTGGCACTACCCTGGGACTGAGAATCGCCTTCCTGGTCCACGATGTCCCCCTGTGAGTACAAACAGACAGCAATGAAATATCTGAATCTTCACATACGAGGCTGATTACACTTTTTGTAATGCTTAGATTCAAAATGCAGCAATGAAGTATTATTGTGCCAACAAAGTGTAATTGTTTGTGGTGAAATTTAACCACATTTACCCATGAAAGTGTTGATGTTTGTGTTTAAACAGATTCCATAAACGATGCAGCATCACACCTATCCATCAATTATCATAAAATTACAACCCCGATCGCAAGAAAGTTGGAATGCTGCGTAAAATGTAAAGAAAACAGGATGCAATGATTTGCAGATCTCATAAACCCATATTTTATTTATTATATTAGACAAAAAGGTTTTTAACTTTTTACTATTTCATGAAAAACATTAAGTCATTTTGAATTTGATGGCAGCAACACTTCTCAGAATAGTTGGGGCTCAAAAGATCAGAAGTACTATGTGATGCACTGCCATCTTCTCTGAGCCAAAGCTCTGAGGCAACTTGGAAAACTGTCATGTGGTCAGACAAATCCAAATTTAAAATTCTTTTTAGAAAACACAGATGAAAAGTCCTCTGGAGGAGAGGGACCGTCAGTGCTCAGTTTAAAAGCCTGCATCTCTCATGGTATGTGGGTGGATCGTTCCCATGAAATAGGCAGCTTGCACACATGGCAAAACATTATTACTGAAAGGTATCTACAGGTTTTAGAGCAACACGTGCTTCCGTCCAGATGACGTCTTTTTCAGGGAAGGCCTTGCATAGTTCGACTAAACTAAACCAAACCACATACTTCATCTGTTACAGCCGCATAGCTTCGGTGCTGAACTGCAGTTCAGACCTTTCACAATTAAAAACAGTTGACACACCATGAAATACAACAAAGAAGACAGAACTACTGAGCAGCTAAAAACAATACAATAAACAAGAATGGGACACATTTCTCTGCTGAAAGTCCGGCAACTGGTTTCCTCATCTCCCAGAAAACGACCTTATGTTTTTCTCAGTGTAAACAGTTAAAATGTTTTGCGTGTTCAGATGTCAATAAAAATATGGGTCTATGAGATTTGCAATTTTAACTTTTCCTGGTTCTCATTTTGCTGAGCACTTTTGGGAGTAATTAGTAAATAGCCAATTTTGCTGGCTTTTTATTGATAAAACATAATAACATTTTCTCTATGTATATCATAAAGGGACTTAAAAAAACCCTGTAAAAGTTTAAATTAAGTAAAAAGACCCAAAAAGAATTCTGTGTACAGTATATAAACTTTGTCTGTCTTACTACAAGCGTGTCACTAGAGGGCGTTGGAGTTAACAGTATATATCATGATTTGTAGTTTTCAACATATAGCAGAGAAAATATAGTGAAATAAACAGACAAAAAAGTTTACGGGCTTTTCAGGAAAGTCAGAGAAAATAAGCTGTGACAGGAAGGCAAAAAAAACAAAACAAAACAACAACAACGAGTGGGTGAGAAGGGTGGGGATGGGATAGGAGGCAGCACCTGGGCAGCATGGCTGGCAGAGTGCAGCGGTAGGAAGGAGGGACGGTGGTTGGTGCAGGTGTAACAGTAACAGCAACGACTGTCGAGAGGAAGAGGAGAGTCCTGGGAGGAATAAACACCACCAGGAGGAAGAGAAGCGAGCCAGACGGAGACGAAGATTAGAAGAGAAAAGGGAAAGTGCACAAAGAACCAGGACGAAGCAGCGACAGAGTCAAAGAACTTAAAGGGCGGGAAAAGGGACACAGATTTTAACAGGCATGACAGATGAGGACTCTGACAGGTCGCACACAACACAGAAGACACTGCAGGTGCATTTTGAAGCTTATGTGTGCTTATCGGTGTGGATGTGTGTAACTGAGTATGAAGTGCATGTGTGCTCAGGTGCTGATTAAACACATTTAAAAATGTACATGTGAAAAAAAAAAAAAAAAAGCCACACAGATGAAAACACTGAACAGAATTACATTGTTAAATCATTGTGATCATTAAGCTGCAGCTAGAAATGTGTGACTTGTCCCTGAGGAGGACTTGGCTCATTTATATTCAGCACAAGCTTCCCTCTTAATGGTTTAATGCTAATGCCCAGATGGACATCAGCATAGCATAACCACAGTGATGTCGAGAGGTGTAGACTGACGCAAGCAATCTAACATCGTTTTTGCTTCCAAAAAAATTAGGCGTGTGCTGCAAATGTAATCACAAAACACAAAAAGATTTTTTTCTGGCACAGAGAAGTAAAAGGATTTAAAATTCCAAATTTGCTTGAGAACACGTTGAACAATATTTCAGCTTTATTTGGTGTTTTTACTACAATACTTTTAACAACCAACTCACCGCTGTTTTGCGTATGCTGCCTCGTGGTTTGGGCACAGGTTTGCTGGACTTTGTCTCAATGACCTCTGATCCAGATCCAGCTGGGACGCTCTGGTGCGGTTTGGTCCTCTGGGCCTGCAGAGCCAGCTGATATGCTACCTCAAACGCCTGGCCCAGTGTCAGTATAATCTCATAGGTCAGGTTCTATACAGAAAGGGAGAAAGAGGAGGATCACTGAGTCATTCCAAGCCTTTAGCCAAAGGACCACCACCATCACAGTGTGCAGCGAGACAGCAAAACGTAACAGAAGAAAGATTTTTCCTCCAAAACTTCTTCAAAACAAAATTGCATAAGCTGAAGGAGTGGCAGTAATCTCAGGAGTATTGTGCAGCAACCCCCTGTTCCTAAACTAGATCCATCCTCTGTAGCTCAGTAATAAAGCTGCTGGATTATTCTGTTTTACCCTGACAGCTCCCAGGTACGAACAAGCTCTGCAGACTAAAGACAGATGATTCATGCTTTATACGTTATGCCTTGGGAGTCTGAAAAAGCAATCCTATGGTGGGAACAACAATCATCATTTGAAGAGACACATAACACAGAGCTGTGAAATCCTCTTTATATCCTTTGATGTAGTAACCTGCCCTGAGATAAAGCACTCCATGTACACCAATACGCAGAAACATCTCTCGTGTAGTGACGATTGTGCCAGGCGGACCCTGAAAGCAGCCATATAGTCAGTGCAGTTTAAAATAACCAAATAAAGGAGATTCATATGGACACTTTCGGTAGCAGAAGGGACACGGCAAAGCTGTGGTAACTATTTGACTCATAGCGTTTCAGTGTTTAATGACTACCAACAGCCCGCAATCAAATACAAAAACATTACTGTCTGCAGCTGAAAACCCTTGTCAAGCTACTACTAGCATAACGGACAGGTTTCTGACGGGGCTGCCACACAAACGCAAAGCAGGAGATGAAGCATTGCCAAATAGGTTTTCAAACCAACATCCTTCCAAGTCAAAGACTAGAAAATATGATGAAGCATATCTTCCCTTTGGCTTCACCTGCACAAGTGCCAGGTAGGTCTCCACAGCAGAATTGGTTTTTCCTGCGTCGGGAGCAGCGCTGGGCTCTCCAAATCACGGACACAGTATCCCACATTCTTGATTTTTAGCTCACAAACACTTCTTGTAATGACTAACTACTCCTGACATTTTGGAGATGTTAGCTCTTTATACAGTGAAGTTACAGTGGGATACAAATAATATCAGACACAGACAAACAGGATCCCACAGTTGTTTATGTTTTTGAACCCATTTTGCACAGAGAGGCATTTTTTGAAAAATGTATTGATAGCAATGTTGAATATTATTACACAGGGAAAAAAAACAACTACACGTAAAATACACACTGAGCTACTACTACTGTTCAAGGCCCACTGGTTCCCTGAATAAGCAGACAAACTGCAAGCTGACATAACTAGAAGATAAATCTGTACTTTGTTTTGAACACGGGGGAGAAACTCCAGAAGTACAAAAACTGCAGTTCCTCTGTGCAAAGCTTGAAGCTGGCTCCAAAAATGACAGACTTCCATGTTAAAATGTCACATTTTACAGTATGGTACAAAAAATATTTTGGCTTCTGTGGATTGTTTCCCCCTTCATAACAATTTAATAACAACATAATAATTGAGGACTCATTCTGAAGTACTAAACTGGAGCTCTTCACCGTGTGCTTACTACTACTGGTGAGTTTTAGAACATTTCTAATTGATTACATGACTAATACTGTTCATTTCTGTGTGGTGCTGACCATCCAAGAAGTTTGTGCTCTAATGTCCATCTGTTTCTTACATTAATTAGCCTGTATGTGTGTCTCTATATTGCATGCCTGCTTGCATGCCATGAGCGCTAGCTGCTAAGTAAACCCCCCACCCTCCCATCTTTGTAAGATGACGTCTGGCTCTAAAACGCCAGCATATAAAAGTTTCAAGGGCGATGGGTGACAGCACAATCACACAATCATCTTTTATACCATCTATAGTACAATAGAGCCCAGTACAAGTGTCCTTACCACATCTACTGTGCTGAAGACATGGCAGTAATGGTGGCTGGTCTGCAGGTCCTTAGTGATGTAGGCAAATGTGCACAAGTCCTCTGGGTCCTGGGCTGCACAAGAAATGTTACGGATCTCGTGCTCTGCAATGATGTTCTGGACCGAGAAGGGCGACATGAGTGAGGTTTAGTAACGAGAGTACACAGTGCGTTCTTTCATTTTTTTAAATTTTTATTTCATTCCATCAACATTGAGAAAATAATGCTGTTAGAAAATGTTACAAAATAAAAAAAAAACTAAACAGTTAAAGGAGAGACACTGACTGTCAGCCATCACAAGTGCAACTACAACACGACCATGTTGAGCTTCAACATTTCAAAGCCTTTTTTTATTAATGTCAACTAAATGTCAATCAGATTTGCTTCCTATAAGGGAATATAAGCACAAACTAATCTGACACAAACTTGCAAGCATGATATTTACAATCACAGAAAGAGAGGAAGCTTGATGTCTGACTGCGTCACTTTCATGCACACATTAAAAAAGGAAACATGCTGTCATTTGCCCCGGCCTCAATTTGATGTATCACACGCCTCAAAGAACACGTCTGGTTAAGAAGTAAACCTTTACGCAAAGAGAAAATGTGTATGTACGTGTGTGTGCGCATGTGTGTAGTCGCTAACCTTGTTGGCTGCGTCGATAAACTTCACACCCTTGTATGTGATTGAGAGGACGATAGTCGGGACTTTTCTCATTTGCTCTGTTGACCTCTGGAGGGAAGATTAAAAGGACGGGTCAGTTGCCACTCACGCAAACAATATCTATGACTTTATCCTCAGGGATTGGAGAAACTTGTCATACCCGCATTTTGGCACAAGCATCCTGCGTGGACTCAGTGCCCCTTAGTTCCTTAATAAGCATGGAACCAAGATACTGTAATGAAATGGAGGGGAAAAAGACATTACTGCTGATGCGTTTAATCAACGAAGCGGAATCATGTAGGAAGGAGAATGGTGCAGACGTACACTAGCTTCATAAGCGCAGGATTCAAAGATGAGTTTCTCTGGTTGGTGATGCCAGTTCTGAACCGGGGCGTACGGTGCTGCTAGACTAGGTGGCCGCAAGGTCAGGCGGGGCTCTCGTTGCCAGTCTTCATGTCGCTCCTATAAAAATAACCATAACTATCAAAGAAGCCTGGCAGAGGCCCTCAATAACCATTAACACACTCGTAGATATATCACATACAGGAGGCCTGTGTCGTTCGCTGCGATATCTTTGGGTAACGTCATAGTCGTTTTCTTGTGCTTTTTTCCTCCCTGGCTCGCCTGCAGGCAGCAGAGGGTCCATTGAGCGTCCTGTGTAGGGCTCCATCTGACTCATGGGAGATGAAGTCTGGGATCCAGGCAGGTCTTGGCACTGCGGAGATGTAATATGACACAGTTGGGTGTCTCATGTCAGATGCACTCTCTATCATTAGCTATCCGGCATTCATCTTTGTCAATATGCTTTGCAACATTTACAGGCTAAAAATAAAGAATTTGAAACGTAAGCCTAAGTTTGTCGGACAGTATTCAAACATCAGATCTGGTTGAGTGAAGAGTAAACAAGAAACATTTTGTGAAGCACTTTTACACAGGAAAGTAGTTTGTAGGTCCTCACCCTGATCTGAGACAAACGAGGAGGTTTGACAGGAGGCTCTTCATAAGGCCTCTCCGCTAAGGAAGCGATGATGCGTTTCCTGTGACCAAGTAGGCTAATTTTTAGCACCTGTAAAAAAGAAAATTATGAAGTGATCATACTGAGCAGCACAAAAGGAAATGCCAGAAAACAACACATTAGGCACCGCTACTTCATTTGTGAGGTTCCTTTAATGGTTCTCCATGTGAAGCTGTTTCCCCTCAGAGTCTCTTCTCTTCTGTTAATCTTGAATCTACATACGGGATTGCACAAGTTCACACGTTCATGCAGCGATACAGTGTCTGACATTACTTCACTGATCTACAGGTGATGGTATTGCACACAGAAATGGAGGAATGCAGCACTGATCTTGGAGTGAACAAGAAAACATGTTTCTTTCAGAGACCCTTCCCAGTAGTAGCAAAAGGCAACACATTTCCTCACAGACCAGTGAAGTCTGACGTGTCATCTTCTAACCAAGTAATTTCAGTTCTTGTTTTCAAACGTGAAAATCTCAATTAATTTTTTTTGAGTGAGACTTTAGAATCCATTTCCCAATATTCAACACAAATACACATTCACCTTCAGTTTTAGCCTCCTGCTTCAGTTTGGGGGGGGGAACCTGAAGTAAACCGTCAAACTCGTTTCCCTATCCTGATTTTTTTTTTCCCCCCAAGACACCTGAAGACTAATTTCACCCTCTGATACTCCCCACTGTCCTTGTACATCACTGTGACTCACATTGACAATCTCCAGCTCCCACAGGTTTCTGACGCAGTCCAGAGTGCGGTAGCCGCTGGACAGGAAGTTTTGCAAGTACTCATGCAGGCCCAGATTCTCCAGCCAGGAGGACAGGGAGTTGCTGCCGTCACAGCCGAGCGCTTTCACCTGCAGCAGAAAACGTAATCATTCACAGACACTTTGAGGAATTCAGGGCGTTGGCTGAACCAATATGCTGCAAATTTAGCCAATTTTCCTTGGCAGGAAATTGAAGGGTTCTGGTTTCAATAACCCCCACAGATGTATATTTGTATACAAGCAGAATGAGCTAAAGCAATACAAATTAAAGTGACAATACTGCAGAGGTGTTTTAGTTTAATTTTATTTTTATAACACAAGTAAACCTCCCAATACAATAAGATAAAGCAAGCCCACCGCCAAACCGCATTCGACTTCATTATTAAGCACTATTGCTCCTGCTCAGCCGTATGCCTAACCCACAAATTAACTTGTTAATTTCCATAAATGCAATAGACACTTGGGTCTAAGGTGAGAATATTACTTAATCATCTAACATTAAAGCAAATGCAAAACACTGAATTGGGTCTGAGAAGTACTAAAGTAGGAATCAATGATTTATCACCTTTGGAAAGGAACGTGCTGCGTGCAGGATCTTCTTTCTGTGGCTCGGATCTGCGATTCCAATCTCTCTCAAGTCCTGGTCCTCCATTACATTGCTCCCCTTTAAAGCAACATACAAAACAAGCATTTTTGTTACTGGCATTTCTAGTCTAAGACCCATGAAAGTCATTAGAAAGCAAGGTACATTAAACTGTGTCAGAATAAAGTAATTTAAGTTACCATTTAGTAAAAGACAGTTTTTGTTATTTTACGTAGTTTATTCAAGTCATCTATGAAAATCCCGAAACACAGACTCCTTTGATTTAAGATTATATATAATTAAGACGAACCCTCCAAGCTAAAAGCCTTCAGTGCAACGTGAGAATTGATCACAAATATGCTACCATTGCATAAAAAGGTGAATTACTCCTGACTGAGAGCCTCCCTAGAACTCAACTTAGTGACTATCACCAGAGGAGCCACATCGATAACCCCTTAAATGAGACTTAAGTGTGTGTGTGTGTGTGTGTGTGTGGGGGGGTGGTACTGACAGGAATGTGGTGATTGATGTTCAAACCAGTCTTTGGTTACACACGATATCACCTTTGGAGACTGAGTGGCAACAAACAGATAATGGAGAAGGGAGGGATGAATCAATGTCTGAGTTGCAGAGTGGGCAGCGTTATGAGATGGAGGCGCATCGATAGCTGACGACAGCCGCGGGGGAAATCAAAACACCTTGACACGTAAAAGGAAAGCCTTTATTTGAACACCGAACATCATTTATTCATTTATTTTAGTTCCATATTAAACAATTTTATGGTACAACAGACCAAATAAGACAGTCACAAGACAGTAAACAGTGTTTCCCACAGATTTAGATTAAAACGATAACAGATTCATAATAAAGCTTCTGGGGTTTTCACACTTAATGTTGCAGCTTTACTGAGCAACATAATCAGCTGCCTCTGAGGTGAATGAAAGAACTCCAAGATTACAGCTGATGATTGTGGGTCTTGTTTATTAACAATTTCCCACTGTTAGACCCTGGTTACAGTAGTCTTTTCAGGTCTGAGCATCTGCAGAGGAGAAGAAAGACTACTGTCTTCAACTGCAGGAGGGTGGAATAGAACGTGAATCTCTCCAAGAAGCAGCTGAATAACTGATAGGACCAAAACAACAACCACCCAGCAATTGAACTGGTAGTCAAAACCACAGGATGGCAAGGGCTGGGACTAGCCAGTTAGCAGAGGTTGAAGGAATTGCCGTCTGTTAAACTGAATTAAACTGACTTAACCATGCTCAGATTGACCAATAAGAAGTGGGTAAGGGTCACAAGTCCTGCCTGTTGGATATAAACCATGAATGCTAGCTGTAGTGCTTCTACAGGGGAGTCAGCAGCTAACTCTCATCTGCCAGTATCACTACGGTCCAGAGAAGGCGCCGCCTCAGGGCTGACTCTTCAATATGAACCTAAAGTTAATCCTGTGGTGCTCACTGCTGCGCACACATACACACACACCACTAATGGCATAGCAGAGATGCTGTCTGTAGGTCAAACTTGACAGCCTGTTTTTCATGCAGATGCCGTTGATGCAAACAAGGGGCGGAGAGCATGAGGAGCGGGGAGGAGTGCGTCTGTTAGAGTAAATGCTGCAGAGCAATCTTTGTAATGCTGCCTGTGGAATCACAATGCTAATCACAATTCAGCTAAGACACTGACAGACTTTTACACTGCCATCCTGTTCATGCTGAAATTTCTAATAGGCTGCGATCCAGCCTGTCGATGGAAATCCGGAGAAGGAAGACGGAAAGCAGAAATATGAGTACCTGAATGCTCCGAGTGAGTTTATTGATCAGAACTCACTATGATCTTGGCTTCAGCCCACACTGAGCACAGGACATTATGTATCATCTCTTTTGCCTTCACACTGCCTCACACGAAACTGACAACTGAAAGCCCATTATCTCTGAGCAGCAACATGCTGATTGCTGCCTCTCTAGCTGAGGACTGATATGGTTTGTGGGGCTGAATGGATGATAATGCTTCAAAGTGCATGGATCATTGCATTACTGTCCCACTGGAGATTAGCTGATAAATGTCTCTATGCGGGGGAATACAGCTGTAACAGACTGGGTTTACACTCTTTGCCCATTTCCTGATTTGTTCATTTTCCTACCACTCTGATTTTCTCATGTGTCTTCTGCTAATTCTGGCAGATGTGCAGAAATGTTATCTCATCACTTCGAAATCATCCTGTTTATTGGGCTTTACAGACTTTAATATTTGTTTTATGACATCTATCACTGAGGCAAGCCAAGGAAACATCAGCGTTGTGTGGGTGCTGGAGTCCATCCCAGCCATCATACGGCGAGACCCTGGGTACACCCTGGACAAGTCGCCAAGCTGACACAGGGCTCTTTTGTTCATTTCTTTCAATCTTTTTTTGTCCTTGGATAATTTGATTTCATGTTGAAGTTAACCTGGGTAAGCTTAGACATAAATAAATGACTCCCAGTTCAGTCCCATGATTAATGGCTTGATGGTTGAATGACAACCTGACTGATAAAGCAAATAACTTTGAACACTAATCAACATTTTGCTTCTGGACACACCTCACTAAACCAAACCAAACTGGAGTGAACTGAACACCTGTTAGGTGAAGAATGTTTGTTCACACCTGGTTTAATAAAAATTCTCATTTCCTTTCATGTAAAGTGTTACATTCACCTCTGCTATATCTGGATAAGCCATTTATCCTCATTCAAAGAGTCTGAAAACACAAACAGCATGATGTGGTGGTGACAACTCTGTGGGGAAATTTCTGGCTAATGTGCTTCCACAGGGTTGGCAGGTTTCAAGGAGTACATTAGTAGAGAGAACGCCAATATCAGCACAACATTGGCAAACAGAATACATTTACAGCAGTGTAAGCTGGGCCTGTTTTGTGCCTGTGCAGCTTGTCCAGCTCTGCTTTACTCCGTCCTCTCATTAAAATGCTGCTCTGTTCCTCCTCGGCCTATCCAGAGAACAGCCACAGTGGCCTCCCTGGTTTAAAAGCACTCTGAATTCAGGCTGGGTGCTCAGGGGCACGGATCACTCATTCTGACCCTCTAAAGGACAGCTACCTAACAGCACTAAGACTCAGTTTGTCCTCCTAAACTGGCTGCCATGAGACCACTCAGACCTGAAAAGAAAAGTGCAAATGAAACGATGACAGAACATTAAAAAAAAAAATGTTTCTTTCAAATTAACAAACAAATCTAAGCCAAAAAAAAAAATAAAAATCAATCAATCAATCCATTCCCAGTCCTTTAGCTTCGGATGCAGGAAGCCATTACTGGATTTTTCCGCAGGGTTTGGTCCCTCGCTGCAGCATGAGCCCTTTGCATTTATTAAAAGGCAGAAAAAGGGGGGTTGGGGGTCACGAAAACATCATGAATTTAGATTACATGAATGCAGCTCAGAAGTAGAAAAGGTTTGCCTAACCTTGATGCAACTTTTAGATCTGACCAACTCTTTCTAAAAAAAAAAAAAAAAACCAAACCAAAAAAAACCAAAAACCAAACAAACAAAAAAGTCTTTCTCCTTATAAATCCTCAGCCACCTCCACTGATTTGAAACTCAAAGTAAATTTGTTCTCCCTCAGCTGACCGCATAAAAGTCAGATCCAGACGCCCTCGCCAGAAGACCGTCAGTCTCAGTCGCTTTGAATACAAACGAACTTGCCGACTGTGTCACAGCGCAGAAGTCTAACACAGAGAAAAAGAGCCATTTCATTTCAACAGGCTTTACTTGTCAGCACCAACGAGCGGTGGAGAACAGCATGATTGCGCAGCGCTTGTTTCATCGGGACATTTGCTCCACGAGTCGATAAAAAGCATCTAATTGGTTTCAGAAAAAGGCTCGTCTCTGCAACGCTGCTTGAACACAATACATTCACTGCTGTTATTGATCTGCTTCTAGAGCGTGCCTGCAGGGGAGACACACATCACAGTTGGCCGAGTGGCAGAGTAAACACTGTTTAATTAGTGATCTCGCTGCTACATAAGCATACTTGGAAAAATAAATAGTATGTCTAACAACCTAACTCAGAGAAGGACCATTTTCTTACCATTGTTTAAAATTTGATGATGAAGTGTGAACATTTCAATTAAAATACTGGCATCTTGCCCGTCTTTTAGCAGCTCATAGGAAATGCATAAGAGTAATATCATGACTCTGCATCTATTTCTGAGTCTGAAGTGTTTTTAGATTGTTGTTTTGAAAGTCGAACACAGAAGGTGATCAGTCCCTTGAAGATAAAAGTGGATTGGCTGACAGGCATATCTGTACACAGTACTGGCAACTCAGCCAAGAACGAAATATGGCTCGTTTCTGCTCTATTCACTAATGCATAGATTAAATTATAAAAGTTTAGCAAAGGCAAGGTGACTCAGAGGGTAATTCTAATTTCCAATTGAGACTAAATTGTGATTCATAAAAAAAAAAAAAAAGGTCAACATTTGCTGTGGGAGGGACACGTTGTTTTGTTCAGAGGTAACAGCTTTTTCTCTAAACCCTGCAGCGACTTTAGGAAGCCAGGTGGTTAGTAAGCCATGTTTAAAGATAGAAATGTTGCCAGCTTGCCGCTTTGGAATAAAAAGACGACTCAAGCCTGAGAAAAAGGAGTGTGAAAGCCTAAAAGACAGTAGGAAGATTAAACCCCGAGAGAAACTTCAGAGGCTTCAACACGTACTTAAACATGGGTGTGGATCACGCTTTCTCCAAGCGGAGAGGCTGATAAGTGGATGAATTCTCTATTCTCGGGTTATGTAAAGTAGAGTAAAAGGTTGTTTATGGAAGAATCAGAGTGCACTGAAATTAGACAGATATAGTTTGATAGCAGCCACACATTTTTTATTTATTAAACAACTGAAGCTTAAACCAAAGAAACACTAAATTTATAATATTGAAGTCTAATTAACAAGCCTTACATGCAGAGGTAAAGAAATAAATATACAGATACTGACAATCAGTGATGACCTTTATCTGGCGTCAGACCAGACAGTGATCTTCTAGTTTTCTATTGTCTAATTCTGGTCAGGTTGTGTTAATCATTGCTTCAGTTTGCGGTCTTTAGCTGACAGTAGTGGCACCTTGTGTGGTCTTCTGCAGTTCAGAGATGCTCTTCTGCATACATTGGTTGTAACAAGTGGTTACTGGAGTTACTTCCAAGTTGCCTTCCAGTGAGCTCGAGGCATGAACAAGACATTTTCACCCAGAGATGTGGATATTTTCACATTATCAGATCATTCTTTGTAAAACCCTAGAAATCATTTTGTAGGAAAATCCTCAGTCCAGGCTGTCTGACACCAACAGCCATTTAAATCACTGTTCTTTTCCATCCTGACGCTCCGTTCAAACTTCAGAAGGTCATCCTGACAGTGTCTGCATGCCTAAATGCATCGCGTTACTACAAACCCAATTAGATTGAACACCTGATTAGTATACATCATTAGCATACCAAATGAAGTTGCCTGTATATCGTCTTTATTCTATCCAGTTTTGCAAAGCTCAAGGTTAATGATTTCGAATTTAAAGTTCAAGTTTATTTATAAAAATTGTTTAAAAGGTTTGATAATCTCAAAGAAAAAAAAGTGTGTGAAGAGAGAGATATATTTTTTTTTTTTTTTGTCCTCTCTTTTTGTTTTTTTTTTTTTTTTTTTAAATTGTAGTAAATGTTTCCCTCAGAGAGATCGATGTTTTGTTTTGTAGTTTTTGAACTTTAAATGTCTGTACTGGTTTTAATATTGCTGCTATATCACATAATCTCAGGGTCTTATAAATTGAAACGTGTATGTCTGTTTACATCTGCTGTCGTGTGTTGTGGAGCTTACAAACAGAGGTGTATATCTTCTGATTTGCACAAGGAAACAGCTGTTATGCTTACGTACAATACGCTGAGTGTCTAAGAGACCATATTCTTTGGAGTCTTTGTCAGCTTCTCATAGTCGCACTCATCTGAGGCACAGTTCATTCAAATTCAAATTAAAAGTGCCCGAGACCCTTTCTTTCTTTCAGCTGAAATGAAAAGTTTAATTTGCACCCAACACAGTGATTTATGAATTATTTTTGTAGTCGCTAAGGGAACTTGTTCTGTTTTGTTGTTGCTGCTGTGTTCCTGTTTATACGCAGCGCTCTGGATCTGGCTTCATTTACTTTGTGGTAAGTAGTAAGTCCACATGGAGGGAATCTTGAGTACATTTATAACTCATGTGTGAATCTACAGTAGTGTTTGAAAAACATAAAAACCTTCACTGTAACAAATAAAACACACTGTGGACAACAGATTTTCATAAGTCTGATAGAAATGTGAGTTCTTATCTTGACAAATAGGATGCTTATCTCTCAACTTTCCCACCGGTTCAGACTGCCAGCTGTGCCCCTTCATCAGACTTCAGGACTGAGAAAAGCAACTGAGCCAACTCAGAGAGGCATCGCACACTTTGGGCTCTATAAACTTGTCAGATTGGCAATAGCACCCCATTACTCATCAAGATTCTTCTCCCTTCTGGTCGGGCATCAGCTGCTTTGTTGGCAGCCGGCTCTCTGACTGTTAACGAGAAGCCACGACAATCGCCTCCCAGGCCAGAGACAAACCGTCTGAGAGTGTGAGGATCCAGGACAGCCTTGATTCAACACTAAACCAGAGGTAACAGTATCAAACAAACTATCTGACAGGAGCTGAGCTCAGGCTGCATCGGCTAAGTTGAAAGGTGGAGTCACCAGAACAGATGGAAAAGTTGAAACACCAAGCACTAAATAATGCAAATACCTATGATGCAAATATGATACTTTAGAGTACAGGGAAAAGGTAAAAAAAAGTCTTCAAAGACTTAAAAACTGAAAATAAATGGCTAAACAGGCGAGAGAATTAAATATGAACCAAAGACAGTAATGAAAATGAAGTAAGTGAGGCACTCACCATGTAGTGAAGGTCGTCGAATCCATTCAGGAGTAGTTTGCTCTCGTACTGCGGCAGACCCACATGCTCCAGCCAGTCTCCCACGGGCTGGTCCAGCAGTCGGCCTGCAGCACCTGCTGACAGGGGAAAGCGCTTCAGGAGTGAGAAACCTTTCAGCCGGTAGCAGCGGCACTCCGAGGACGAGACGTGGCATTGCCACATCATTCTCGGCCAGCAGAGCCGAGCGCACCAGCAGCAGGAACGTGAGGGAGACAGTGTCCTCTGTGAACAAGGCGTCAGCTCCCGCAGGACAGCAGGGGCTGAACAACAGTCACTCGAAATAGATGAAACTACCCCCGAGTCGGGGGTGAAGGTAAGATAAAAGGGATAAATCCACAAAAAAATGGATAATATCTAAAAAGTAAAGAATATATTTTTGCTATGATAGTGAGCCAGGAGAATGCTGAAATACATTTCTGTTTAGCACACAGCGCGGTGCCTCACCTAACTCACAAATATGACTGAATATTTCATATCTGATTATGAAAAAAGTCAGAGTGTCCCATTTCAGGAGGTACCTTTTTCTGCCCAAAAATAAAAAAAAATAAAAAATTAGGGCTGTTTTAATTACACTTTAACTTTACAATAACACTCAGGTTGGAGCGTATAACTTTAGTTTAAGTTCTTCCAGGGTAGTAGATTTGTTGCAGCCAAGTGTAAGTGATCCAGACTTGTAGCCAAGACAGGTATTTGGTAAATAATTGGATCCCAGACTCACATATCCCACCTGTTTAACATATAATCCCCCACGGACAATCCAAACAGGAATCTACCTGTGATGTGCCACTGTCCACATCGGAAGCAGCAGGACAAGCAAAAAACGCAGAGGGACTAAAGGAAACCTGTGACATGACTGCAATGAACGGAGATTGATAACAGAGCAACACTATAGTGACAGCTGTCAGCAGTCTAACCTATACAAAGACAGATTGGTGCCTCTCCTCCAGTGAACATGTTACTGGAATTCTTTAACTCTCTTTCAAAGCAAATACACACTCCACACTAGAAACCAATCACTGCACAGGTAGTTACCTCCCAATATATTAACTACCCCTCAAACACAGAGGCTAACAGAGTCAATCGTTTTCTACCTTGTGAAATCTGGCAGCTTAGAAAAGTAAACAGCGTTAAATTCGAAAACATAACATTTCTTTATAAAACACAGATTTGAAAGTTTCCTTTTCTGCTTGTCGGCTGTCTTATCATTTAAACCTGCTGCATAAACAGTCACGTTCCAGATGAGGGTCCCATGTCAAAAGTTCCGTTCAGACATTTCATAAGCTTGAAAATTTGTCAAGGAGAAAAGAAAAAAAAAAAAAATCCAGTCAAGAATCCGATCAGCTCCTTCAAAAAGCACTTTCAGTGATAGCTCACTCCCAGGATTAACTCCTCTGCAGACGAGAGAGCGCTAAGATTATCTGAGAGATGCGGTCCGGCAACAGACGAGGTCTAAAAGAAACATTTTTTTTTAGCTGCTCCTAGCTAAAGAGCAGATAACCTAGTCCTGCAGAAGTTACATCCTCCTATTGTCCTGACTGATCACAATTCTGCTGCCTGCAATTCCTCTCTCCTCCCTTCCTCTCTCTCTCTACCCCCCTTCAATGCATACACTTCCCCACTCCCTCTCTCTCCCTCTGTAACACTGCAGGTGGCTGCTCTTTATCAGAGCTAGCTACCATTTCAGCTACAACCCCCCTCCCACCCACCCCTAATATGCTCTCAAGTTCCTGCAGCATCTGTACCTCAGTCCATTGTTTTTACACATTCTCTTTCTAAAGGTAAATCAGTGAAGATACAGACTGGAGGCACAGAGCCAATCAACTCGGCACGTCACCGCCGAGCACCGGACCAAATGAAGGAGTAGAGGGAGGGAAAAAAGTGATGCGGTTTATCACATCAAACAGAGAGCCTCCTCTTGACCGAGTCCCCCGATGGTCTGCTCCACTGAGCTGGAGCTGTGAGCGTGGTAGCTACAAGGTTAAGGCTCACACACGCATGGAAGTGGAATCAGACTCATGGAAACTTCACACCAAGTGCCCGTGATGGGATGCTAACTACTTTACTGCAGCAGTGTCAGCTTTCTACAAAGTCTGCTTCCTCCAAAGCACAATGAGCTCACCCCCTGACATACGTACAGAAGTGGTTAATATTTAAACAGCCCAATCCAGCGCAGGGCACAGCAAACCACAGGGCTAGAATAAGACGATGGAGTTTGGCGAAGGAAAAGAGGATGTGCTGCTTTGTTTAAATATATTAAAAAGATTGCTCAGGCACGGCGGTGACTGACAGTGGATGTTGAAGAATGTCAACAGGGAGAGCTGAAGGGAAAGATTTGATTGCTCGGGTTGCTGCTACAATCCTTGGACGCCATCCATCAAACCTTAATGACAGGCTTTGAAAAGCAGAATAACAGCAGAGCAGGTTACAGTCCTTACGCTGCTTGTAATACAGGTTCTCTCTCAGGCACTTTGGTTTTAAAAATAAAGATCCTGGTACGTTATGATGCAGATTTAGTACTTGGCTCATGTCAGACACCACAGCTTGAATTACTGCCTCAGAAAAACAGAGACACAAAACAAACCAAGGGGTCAAATCTCAGTGGAGGATGACACACGCCTTCTAAAAGAAACGTTTTAGACTCTTTTCTTTGTCATTTGTTCTATAAAAAACAAACCTGTAATTTCTAAAATAGTATTTTTGTACCCAAACCTCCATTTGTAACTAAAATGGCCTGTATTTGTATAGCGTCCCTAAGGACCCCAAAGCGCTTTACATATTCAGTCATTCACCCATTCACGCACACATTCACACACTGGTGATGGCAAGCTACATTGTAGCCACAGCCACCCTGGGGTACACTGACAGAGGCAAGGGTGCTGGACACTGGCGCCACCGGGCCTCTGACCACCACCAGTAGGCATTGGGTGAAGTGTCTTGCCCAAGGACACAATGACCAAGACTGTCCAAGCCAGGGCTCGAACCAGCAACCTTCCGATTACAAGGCGACCTCCCAACTCTTGAGCCACGATCGCCCGCTAATCTGTATTTAGAGCTCTCCTCTCTACTATCACTGCCATGCACTTGTTTAATATATTTTTAAGGTTCAGGGTGAGGATCTAATAAATATAACTATAGTATAAATCAAATTCCAAGCACTCAAAGCCCACTATTTGGCAATAAAGGCAGCCGTTTCATTAACATCCACACCCACAAAAAGATAAATAATGAATTAATACAAGGTGCTTTTGCTCACATTTATTAAACAGATGAGTAGCTAATGGAAAACTACCCATTTCTTCCTGTTTTCCTTCAGGTTTCCTTGACAAGTGTCAAATTCACAACTAAATTAAGTCATTTTAACTTGCTTGAAAAAGCAACAATATTAGTATTTATACTCTACCTGGTGTAGCGTATTGCTGATCTCTGGAAAAATCAATGCCTGCACCAATCATAGTCATCATCTTCTCGATCTGAAGACAGGAACAGAGGGGGGAGAAAACAAAATGTAAGGGCTTGGAAGAGTGATCAGAGTTTGGCCACCACCTTTCACCAGCAAAAATACAGAGAAAAGCCCCTAAAGCAATAATACACTGTCCCTGTGAGAGCAAATGATGAGTATGTCAGCAAGAAGAAAATTAGGTTGCAGTGATTTTGCAAAGACATGTTAAAGGACAGCTTGAGGACCGAGACGGTTGAGTGCCTTTATATCCTATTTATGGTCACATTAAAACAATCATTGCTATTGTCCCACATTAAATGAGTAACCAGGGCTTGACTGCACGTAGGGGACAACAGGCACAAAAATGCTGCTTTATACTGGCATGCCGGTCTTACCGTCCGACTCTAATAAGGTCAAAAACAAAAGGATAATTATAATAAACAAGTTAAAAGAGAACGTGCACAAGTCTGGAAAAATAATACAGAACAAAGTCTGGTAGTTTAAGCTTCCCATGTACTTATAAAGCTCTCAGTGAAGAGAGTTTTGGAGCAGGTTTAACTGTGTCTTGATGCTTAAACCAATGCTTGTAACAAATGTTTCAAGACGACTGAAGCGTCGTAGACAAAACACAAAAAGGGTTCGAAACCCAGCAAGACTGAGAGTGAGAAGCTACAGCTGAAACTATGCCCAGAAACCTGACGTTTCTTGCAGTAATTTCATGCATCATGACATAATGCATGTGAACATCACCAGCAGTTGGTTTCCAATCACAGTAAGTCACGCACATACACACATCACATGCACATGCCGCTCATGGACTTGTAAAAACACAATACTGTCATTTCATAGAAATGTATTCATAAGCGAAGCAGCAGTGGGACATGAAACTGCAATATTACATCTGCCACAGCACAGAATCGTGGTTCCCTTTAAAGTGGCCCACAGCTGAATATGCATGGACACTGGGAGTGAATTCAATGCAAACGGAGAGACCGACTGTGCTGCTGTCACACCTGTCAGGTACTCTGACTACTTTGAGTATGAGGTCATGTTGTATAAACTAGAGTGAACAGATAAAACTACAGCTGGAGAAGTTTTATCCGAATTTGAATGTCCTCGCTCCTTAAAAAGCCCCCAGACATATTTGATGACCCCATTAGCATAATTATATATGAGATAATAAATCGACACTGGAAAACCAAAGTAGCAGGTTTTTTTCATCATCGATCAGCAGGTGGATGTTCAGCAGTGAAATAGTGCATAATTAGAAGATTAATGTCAGAAGGGCAGAGAAAGATATTAACGTTGAACAATGATGCATCTATTTTAGTATGCTGCTGCCAGACTGGTAACCCAGTCACAAACTGAAGCTTCTGGACTTAGAAAAAGAAATGAATAATCTGAGTTAATGTTATTCCAAAAGGGTTCCTAAAGCCTCAAAGGATCCCATCTACCTCTACAAAGAATGCCCCAGTAGAGGACAGAGCCAAAACCCAAAAGGACCAGAAGATTGACATCTTACGCTGTCGGAGGAATTAGATCTTCTTTGTTTTGGGGAGTCAGAAGTCGCCGGTGTCTGCTGAGAGAGAATTCATCGTTTTGTTTCGCCTTCTTCCCATTCAAAGTGTGTATCCACACTGTGCCAACTATCCTCTGGCAGTGTTATTATAATCATCCTGTTTCACACAAAAAACACTCTTGACAGGAGATTTTAAAAAATTCTAAATTGAAAGAAACACCATTCCAGATGGAAAAGCGCACACGTTTAGTGCATAACAAATGTATCTGTTATGACTGGATCTATGAATAATCAGTGTAGTCATAGGAAGTGAAGAAATATAAACACAAAAGCTCAGGATCACACACTCAGCCTCAGTGTAAAGTACAATTCCTTCCTCATGTCCACATTCTCAACATTCATGTTCACCATCAGTCCTCAATACGGCAGAGGGAAAATGCCAAAGTTTTGGCGAGAAGAGGTGTGAGACAAAGGACGGTTAGAGAATGGCATTATTTTTGATATCCATCTGCCCAGTGTGAAGTCACCATACTCTTGATTAGAGTCCTGCATATTGGGCAGATGGTAGATTAGTCACACGAGCTCAACAAATAACTGCCGTCCACATGTTCATTCTATGTCGTTAAACAGGAAAGCTGACGGTGGAGTGGGAACACAACTTCTAGCTGAGCAAAGAGCAAACATGAGTGATCAAAAGTAGTTGCCTCCTCTTTACACGAGAGTCTCTGGATGCATGTCACACATACTGAAAGCATGTGAGACATTGTGTGCTCAGACTTTTCTACGGTGATGGTTCAGTTAGTATGAAGCATTTTAGGAAAGAAGGATGATGCTGGGGAGAGATGCGGCCCCCCCCCAAAAAAAATAAGAATAGCTCTAACATGAACAGCATGTAGTTGCTGTTGCTTCTTGGATTCCTTAGATTTTCTTCTAGTGGTGAAATAAAAGAGAAAAACACAAACCAACTACATCTTCATTAGAGTTTCTGTTCACCTAGGCATGGCTGCTTATTTTCCTTAAGTTATGATATCAAACTGATCTTGACAGGTTTATGTTGCTCTGATAATAAACTAAATTATTAGGCCTCGGCAGGACAAAAGCAATTAGAAAGCCCCTGATGAGCGCTGGCCTCGACTGGGGGTCTAATCTGTAAAATCACACACATGCATAAGCAGTAGCAGCACCTGAGTTAATGAAGACAAGGCAGTGCTCTTTGCCTCATTAAAGTGGCCAAGGTCTGTACTCGAGGGAGGATAATGCTCCCATCAATCGCATCTTTGACACACAGTTCAGCTGCCCACGTTTTTTACTCCACCATTCAGGAGATAAGACAGGCCATTGTACTTTTAAACACTGAAGGAGAATTTAAAATATACTCACTACTGTGGATAAACAAAATAAACTGGATGCATTTAAAATGTCACTTAAGATAAAGCACAGATGTTTTTTTCCTATTTAAAGAAATGTACACACATGAACGTACACACAAATCACAACAAAAAAAAGCACATCGATGTTCAGTCCTGCTGTATTGGCCTCACTTATCCAGCATAATGGAAAAGGGAATGTTAGCTGGTCCAATGAGAGTTCAAGGCAGCTATCCAGAAAGGTAGGTGTGTTGGAGCTGGGTAAATATATCCTTATCAGAGGATGCCAGCCAGTGATTTCCTCAAAGTAAATCACATTCACAGCAAGAAGAGGCTTCTGAATTTCATGGTCAGGAACTAGGATGCTCAGTGTCATGAGAATTAATAGAGGAGAGGAGAGATGGGTGTGTTTTTGTGCTGCAGGATTCAATCAATGCAGAGAACTGAAATGGAGAGGCATCCATTGTTAGAGAGCCTCACTGTGAGCACAGGGGTACAATGAGAGGGGTCAGAAGTCACCCAGGAGGTGGAGGTCAACAGCTGAAGAGCCAGCAGTGTTGCGAAATGGTCAGGGTGAGATTAAAGGCGCATGAAGCCATTTATCATGCTCCTCACAGTAGGCCTGCTGCCCTGAGGTGACTTAGCAGAATAACGGGTCCGCTGTCCTACCGGGATGTGAAAACACAAACTGTCTTTTCATTAACAGCCTTGAACAATGCCCAACTAAAGCCGAGAGAAAGGGTGGCGGCAGAGCTAAAGGACGCCTGGCAGTGTGTAGAGGGTGAAACAAAAGGCTGCAGCAGAGACCGTGTGCCCAGACCACCAGCCTCAAATTGGCAAGCTGGCACCAAAACAAGGGTTGGACGAAAACTACGGACTAGTGAAAAGCATCAAGGGGAACACAAACACAACCCTGTTTGTAGCAGGTGCCAAGACCTCAATGCCACAGTGGGACAAAACACTGTCAGCAGCCCCATGAACATCCTCCTGAAATAGCCCAATGTCATGCTTATGTTTTTATGAACAACGTCCCCTCTGGGAAACCTTGACCACTCATTCCGCATTACACATAAATATTCCCAGTTAAACTTAAAACAGGAAGGGCATTCCTTTGCAAATAATTACTAGAGTTATACCAAGCAGTAGCTGCACGCGTCAGCCCCCCGTGGCTCTCCTGTGTCCTCCCCCTGGTGGGGATCAGAGAATAGATTTACCTCGTTGGCTGCACTGGAGCTCTGACACACACCCACAGTTTGGTTTGATCTCAGCAAGTCAAACACATGAAACTGCTTAGCAAACAATGAGGACACAGAAAACCAATGCATAGCCAAACCCTTAATGATCCCATGAACATGGATTAAAAAGAAAAAAAGAGAGCAAAGACAATGATGCATGGCTTAAAAACATCAGAGAGGACAAGGTTTTTGAAGAAAGGGCAGGATAATCTGGGTGTGCGCCTCACTTTGTCTCCCTTTTATTTCTTTATCAATAAAGCAACCAGCTTCAATCAGTGAATACCAATCAGAAAGGCTTTAAAAGAAATATAATATCCACAGAAATGCTAAAAAGCATTCATTATTTTCTCATTCTGTTCAGTCATAGCATGTAGACAAGATTAATGAGCCTCTAGCAGAGCTGCTGCCTGTAAGGGAATCAATACTCACAAAAGCTGGTTTCATAGTGGCTATTGGATCTGTGAGGTGCGAATCGAAAACGAAGTTAAAAAGTGAAGTGTGGAAGTGGATAGCGGCCCTCTCCTGTCTCTGTCTAAGGCTCGCCGTCTCCTTATCTCTCCTTCCATCTGTGGAGCTCAGAGTGCTGGCTCACACAATGTGCCCCCCTGGATTGTCATCTTCAGTCTGATTGCAAGGACCAACACCAACCCACATTAGCATGCGCTTTACACACATGCACACACACTGAGAGCGCCTTAAAAGGAGAGATGCATAGGCCAAGACCTCATGCAAGTCAAATCTCCTTGTCTTGAAACCCGAGGCAGTGCATCCAAGGGTTTGTCTTGTTGAGAAAGAGGGGGGATGACTAGGAACGATACTGAAAGGAAGGGGAAGAGGGTGTGAGAACCAGAATATTTTACAAACCAGATTAAAAAGGAAGAAAAAAAAAGATGTTTTTAGAAGAGGTGTGTCCATGCACTTGGGGGTGGGTTTGGTAATGTCCAGGGACCCCAAATGCTGTCACGCAGCTCTGTAGAGTGCTCCAGAGCAGCCAGTCGTGACCGGCAAGATGGCTGCCACAGCACATCAGAGAAAGCAAGAGTAAGCAAACACTGCAGATGGAGAGACAAGGGCTGAAGAGAATGCAGCGAGAGGGAGAAAGTGAAAAGAAAAGGGAGTTTTCAATTTTCAGGGGGCACTCCCAACATCAGTAAGAAAGTGTAGGCAAGGATACGCCCAATGAAACTTTTACTGCATTTCCCACACACTCCTCTCATTTGCTATGCACTTTAAATCGCTGGTGTGAATATTTCTATTTCAAGCAGACGCAGGCTTATTCCCTGAAAGGAAAAAGAGAGAGAGAGGGAAAAAAATGAGCTCTTGCGCTTTGGTTTGAGCAGAGAACTCACCGCCATCTAAATCACTATTCATGTGAAAAGAAAAAAAGCGTTCCGGGTTCATTAACTTTAAGTAAGGCTCAAAAATTGGAATTTTTCAAAGGCTTTTAGAAGCTTACCAGCCAACCAAGGCCTCTAATAAACATCTAGTCACGATCAACCGAATTGAAAATTCCTATGCGATTCAGCATGCTTTCAAAAAGTACTAAAACATGGTGTTATTGTTATGGAAAACTGTGCAAGCAGGGTAGTGGTTAACTCTACAAAGCATCATTTGTTTTCATTTTTTTTGGTTTTTGGGGCTTGTATTTTAAATTTTAACTTTCTACATCGAAGTACATGTGCTGACAAGGAACCTGTGCATGTGTGAGGTCCATCAGAGGCTGATATTAGCAATATTAGGGAGTACGAACACATTTTATTCTGTAGCACCACTGATAGCAAAAGAGTGGACCTTAAAAATATAGATTTTTTTTTTCTTTCTGTTTAGGTAGTAGAGCCCTAAAGCAATTTTATTACATGTCTGGCTGTATGACTGGAGAGTAAATAAAATTTATTCCCAAGAGAAGAATGAAATTAACAGAGGGCAGCTCTCTGCCAGCAGCCAACTTAATGATTTTTTAAGAAAAGCTTCCAGACATTCAGATGAACTCAAAGCTGCCCAGTTCCCTTGGTAAAATACACTTGCATGGCGCATACAGGAAATGGGGGCACTGCTTCAAGTTCATCTCCTTTTAGCAGACCAGAGCTATTTTTTCAGTTTGGAACCAATATCACCATCTATTCTCCTGCCAAAGAAATGCAGTTTGTTTTGGCTCCTCCTCTTAGGCCACGTTTAGTCTGTTTACTTCATCTTTCTCTAAGCACCGGGGAGAATACAACAGGACTCGGGAGCTCCAGGATTATTGTGTGCTGCTGAGGATATCTAGGAAGAGCAGAAAGCTCGAATAGCCAAGTAATGTCACAGTTGGCTTAATCCTGTCACTCTCTCACGGGCCACATCGCTCAGGTGCAGTCTGAGGTGGCGAGGTGTTCATTAAACTAGATAATTAGAATGAACAGTGCCCTGCCAGTGACCAGACTTTAAAGGGAAATAAAAGATCCAAGCACATACTTGATTGAGCTCATTACCCACTACGCCACATTCTGGAAAAGGAAGACAATGTGCAAAACCTCTGGATGTCTGACTTTTAAATAGTCATCATTACACTTTTGGCTATGGTACATTTCCATTAGTATTTGTCATAGTTTGTGACTCAATTACAAAAATACCACTAGATCCAAATGGTAATGCTACGTTACGACAGGTGTAAATTGGTGCATATATGTCGGCCAATCAGCAACCAGAAATCGCAAGAACTGGGCAGCCAGGCAGGTATGATACAATCAGAGACAATAATGCACAGTTTGCCCACCAGAGGGCATTGACATGTTGATTTTAAAACTAAAACAGTTAGTACATTTGATAAGGGACCCTTTTGGTGAATGTTTATGGAATCATCTTATGTAAAAACAAACAAAGAAACAAACCAGTCCCTATAGGCCCCTATATATTGCTAACCAGTCTTTTTTAAATAAATCATAATCCTTTTAAATTGAACTTTAGTGGTTAGTTACCATTTAACTGGTTTAAACTATTAAAAGTTAGTGATGCTGGGACTGGTGTGACCCAATTACAAGATATTATGTAGCGGATGTGGTTTCTGAGGTTTTGGAACCACACCAATTTTAGAAAACACCCACATTTAGTGAGATTGACACGCTGAGGCTGGCACAAAAATCTAACTCGGCTGCAATCAGCTGACCATAATGCTCACAGAAATCACCTGATGGCTCAGCTAAAGGCCTTGCATCTGATTAAGATACATAAATAGCAGCCCTCTAATCTAGTCTATTAGTCGCTATACATTTGCAAGCCACTTTGCAACCCACCCCAACACCTTTTCTTCATGCCATGTATCTCTATCTCTATCTCTATCTCTATATATATATCTCTATATATATATATCTCTATATATATATATCTCTATCT
>NW_005187445.1:2301619-2403687 GCF_000239375.1 Pundamilia nyererei | reverse complement strand
CTATCTCTATCTCTATCTCTATCTCTATCTCTATCTCTATCTCTATCTCTATCTCTATCTCTATCTCTATCTCTATCTCTATCTCTATCTCTATCTCTCTATCTATATATACACACACACACACACACACACACACACTACCCAGACGAAACTCATATGAATTGTTTAATACACAAACCTGAATACAGAGTATACCTGTCTGCAATACTGAGTTAAAGTCACATAGTAATACACTAACAATACTTGATCAAATCAGTGCATTACCATAGTGTGGTGGTTAACACATTTGCCTAACACACGAAGGATCACCAGTTTAAGAGTAGCAGGAGGCACAAATCCTTGAGGATTGCGTCAATAATTTAAAGTCTGTGGATCCATCCACTGTGGTGACCCCTTGTGAATAAGAGAGCAGGTAAGTGTTCACTTAGTGTTCAGGATGTTACAGAACAGTTCCTACTGGCTAGAGCTGAGAAAACGTGGTCTAGTACACTTGAATCGAGGCGAGGCATTCACTCTGCTGCACACAGACGAATACCAAAGGTCAGTCATTTTCCACGAGTGTTTCCTTGGCAGCCTTTGACAAAACTATAAACTAAAGTAATGCCTGCAAATGCTGAAATAGCTCAAGAACAAACCCTCTTTGGAGTGCTCCCATACATAAAAGCTCAACAGCAAGGTTATCCCAGAATGAGTCATATTACCATAGTGGAAAGCAGCTGTGATCTTTCTCATGATAGAAAAGCCTGTTGAACTTGGATAAAGCACATGTACAAGGCCTCGGGCCTCTCTCCTTCCCAAAGCAGCTAAAGATGAAAGTGTTGACAGCAGTATTTCCATATAGAGCCAATATCGTGTCCGTTCCTTCCATAAATGCACATCAAAGATGTTTTGAACT
Organism: Pundamilia nyererei; assembly: GCF_000239375.1. Lineage (NCBI taxonomy): Eukaryota > Metazoa > Chordata > Actinopteri > Cichliformes > Cichlidae > Pundamilia > Pundamilia nyererei. The sequence goes on along the minus strand of NW_005187445.1, from coordinate 2,402,792 downwards.
ACAGTATCCCCTCTGTGGGCTGGTGCCATATTTTTTTATCATGATCTAATAGTGAGCAATAAACTGCAGCAACATCAACACAACATCTGGCACTTTATGGTAGCACAACACTGCCAAATAAGTATGTATGACTTTGTCAGACAACAGTCACATACCAGCATCTAATGACGAGGACATAAATTGCACTGGTTGAAACAATGACGCATAATCCAGATTACTTGTGTGCAGTCTCACACATGAACAGAAAAAAAGATTCTTAAAAACTTCAGAATCGCAGCACACCACAGTGTAATTACTGTATCGGTGGCATAAGTTGGCAGCGTCTAAAAACTGACCACCTGCATGCAAACCATGGCCCGCAGTAGCCAAGACATCGACCTCAAATCTGCAATTAGCTCACTGTGGTTGTTCTGAGAGGGTCATGTAAAGGAACACTAGGCAGCAACATGAGCTCCTCACTGTGGGAAGAGAAAGCATTAGTGCTATCCGAGCCTGCGATTTGCTCAGGATGGACAGGCATCACAAATAAAACCTACAAGTCACTTCTGGACTGTGTGTAGCAGTGCAGTTATCAGTAATAGGAATGGAGCAGAACACAAACAGAACAAGGGAAAATTACTGAGAGGCTAGTGGACAGCTTATGCAAAACTTAACTGAGAAGCTTACAGAGGATTTCTTTAATTCTGCCAACAATAAGATGATTGTTTTAAGATAATGGTAAAAGAGCCAATGAGGAAACCATGCCAGCTGTATCTTGTGTGGCTGTTTAATGACTGCAATACTAAAAACCAAGGTTTATAAAACTTATACCTTCTTGGTAACTTGTGTTTCTTAAAAGAGTAAAATCTAACAAACTCTGAAAAGGAAGGGTTCTATACTGTATTTGTTTAGCTGTGTGTTTTTTCTGTGTTCTGACGGGTTGTCAGTCTCTACAGAGATTCAGGTCGGAGTTTCACGTCTTTACAACAGGAGGAGGCAAGAGCCGAAGAGACGGATCTACGGCTTCCACGTCTTCTCTGAATCTCAATTTCCAAATCTCTATCTCTTGTCTTATTTTTTCAGTCTCTCAGTTGTTTTATCCCCATCTTCTTGTCTTCTCTAATCTCTTCCCGCTGTGTCTCTACCCAGCTCTTTATCTACATCCCAGACAAAACATTAAAGCGCTGCATGCACGGGGAATATATTTAGATGTGAATATGCTCTGTGATACTAACACATAGCGGGATTGAGACAAATTTGGGGGGAGAAAAAAAAGTTTTAAACACAGAATTCTGAAAATATTTTTATACACTGCAGTTTTTTAACAAAAGAAATGTACTAATGCAAATATGTACAAGGATATATTCCATCATTTACTGTTTTGCCAAAAAGTTTATGTTCCAGACAAGTTTTGACCTAAATTGCATGATGAGACATCAGGCGGGCCTTGTTAAACAAAACAAGTCGACTTTTGTACTTGCTTAAAAACCGTGTCCAATAATGTCAATGTCAATACATTTTTGAACTATATTAACCTTATGCACACAATATTAATCTTTTCCATCCAATGGGATTCATGACAAATGTTTTATAAACAAAGATCTCCAGATTAGGTTTGTTTTTACACGTTACATTTGGGACGAGTGGAATTCTTCTAATAATGAATGAGTCTGTTACCTGTGCAGGTTATGGCAATAACATCGCAACAGCCTAAACACTAACACCGAGGCTTCAAAATGCAGAGTCCAGAAACCGGTGACTGATGTCACGGTGGCTACATCCATCTTTAATATACAGTCTGTGGTTTCACCTGCTGTCACTCTGCTATCTTGCAGTTACATTAGTGTGAAAAAAAGTCACCTTTATTCATATTAAACATCTGTGAAACATGTAATTATTATTTACTGGCCTGCATTATACAATATTTGGTTGTACATGCATAAACACTAAACAGTACAGACACTAAAGCCTGCCCCCCCCCCCCGTTTGTGTGTGTGTCTTAAATATTTCAAGCGGAAACACTTACCTCATCCCATTCTGAGGTGAAGGAGGGAGATTTCTCAAGTCTCTTCTTAGCCGTGCTACAGTTAGAAACAGACTCGCTACGGTTTCCCAATCCTCCTTCCTCTTCATTAGGAGGCGACACGAGCAAGTCTGAGTCAGACTTGGACAGGCTGCGTGCCAGCTTCAGGTCCCCAGGAGGGCGCATCTTGACAGCAGATACAGCACCAGCCACCAAGTCCCTGGGTTCCTTGTTCACAGTAGCATAAATTGCTTTTGGATCACAGTCTGTCAGGATGGCGGCCATGCTAGGACGGCTAGGTGGCGGTGCAGCTGCAGTAGCTTTGGCCCTCTTTTTTGTTTCTGGCTGGTCTTGATTGGGTGGCAGAACACCTGGAAGCCGAAAGGACTCCTCACGGCTCTCAAAGACAGGAGAAGATCCGTGTAGGAGGCCTGTGAACTGCTCTGGTACACCTGCTTCCTGGTCCTGGCTGAGCTGTGAGTTATCTAGACAAAGAGAAAGGGAATAGACAAAGTCAGTGAAGAAGGAAAGCAGTCTGTGAGGGCTGGAAAGTAGACTTCCAACTGAGGGGCTGATTCTTACAGTGTGGCTAATAAGAAACCACCCACACAAGCCCTGAAACAGATCTGTAATTGTTTCCTACCAGGAGTGACGAAGAGAAAAAGGGGGAGAGAGAAGAGATGGAGCAAAGAAAAGGCGTATGTTGGCTGGAGAAATGACTCCTGAATTCCAAACTCAGCTTGTAGCCGTCTGACAGCTATCTGCTGGTGCCTGAATGCCTGTATTTTGCAACAGGGAGTTGAAGCAAGTCATCTCTGTGAACAGCCCTCATCACAGAGGCCTACTTGTCTGTTAGGCCTGTTTTCCTAAAATGACATAACACTGAGAATGTCCCAGAGTTTCCGACTAAACTAAACTTTCAAACAAACCTACACATAAATTCCAAGAGTGTATGCCAGAGAAAAATGAATACAACACAACAAATATCACAAAGAGGAGTGAAACTTACTGTTTGCCGTCTTCTCCAACAAAAAAAGCGACTCCTTAATGAGACTCAATGGCAAGTGCAACAAAGAACAATGAGATTTTTTCCTCCTCCCCTCTCCCAAGGACTTACTGCCACCTAAGCCTATTTTCCGCAATCAAATCAGCCACAGCTTGATAGTACCTGTTGTAATCGATATGTTGCTTTGAGGGAAAAAGAAAAAAAACGAACTCGTGCCGAGCCTGTCTTCTTCAACTGCAGTGACGTGTTTTGTTGTTTAAAGTGTGCGCCCTCTGTGTTTTCTAGCTTCTAATTCTAGCGCCTAACGGAGGGCGAGGAATGGAAATTTGAATCACCCTGTCCTCCAGCAGCCAGACTTCTGATAATTAGTCCTGTGTCACATGGTGCGGGAGTGTGTGGGCTTGTGTGGTCTCTGCCAGGGTGACAAGGGTCAGGAGTGTTTGGTGACAGGGAATCTGGGGCAGAGACACCACAAGAAAAGTAGTGACCTGTTGCAGCACTTTGTTTGTCCTTCACAAAACAGCTTCCTGCCCAAAATGTGCCCAGTGCAGTCATTTTATCAGTATAGGAAAAGAATTATCTACACCAAACTACCTCAGTACTATTTCAGGGATCATTTCCAGGGAGGGAGTGTGCCAAACAACACCCTAAACTCCCTTTTCACAAGCTTAGGAAAAGTGTGTGTGCGTTGGGGGGTGTTTTGTGTGTGGGTGAGTGAGTGTACTGCACACATATGTCAAGATCACAGCCAAACACCCACCCTCTCCTTGGCAGCTAGGGAGCGTGAACGCCCTATGATCACATCCATGTGCTTCCAACAAACTCACGTGGTGTTAACCCTTGCAAAGACCACCGGAGCCCCTTTCTATACGGTTCTAGGATGGAAAACCCGCACACATGCAATCTGATGTTTTTGCAACTCTTTTATATTGGGTGAAGTTACCACAGACGTGGGGTGTTTATTTCATTTGGCAGCGACAGCTCCATATCGCCCTGATGATGTCATGTTTGGATTGCAGATGCTGTGGAATCAGTGCTGGTTGTTACTTCACTAGCTACATAATCCAAAGTCAATCCATATGTCCCTGGAAAACCTGCACTGTTTCTGTTTGAGTTTCAAAGACATTTTAAACTCTTGGTAGTGCACTGCAGCACAACTACAAGGTACTAAGGCTATGACATGGGGACATTTGTATTAAAGTACATCATTTGATCATATTTAACTCACTGCAGCGCATTGAGCCTCCCCCATAAAAGATCATTTTATACACTGCAAAGTGCCCAGCCCTGGACAAACTATACAACATCAACACCTATTACATGGTTCAAGGCTGTTTCTTACATCCCTTCTTTAGTTCTTTTAAATTATTGTTTATCAGTCAATATAATCGGCCCCACTGATCGGTTGGGCTCCACATAGCATCATATATAATGATGCAGAAGAAGTGTGACAAACACACAGGTGCTTAACTTCCTTACATCTGTCCTTTGATGTGCTACAGTTCATAAAAGCAGCACAAACAACTTTAGCTAAGTATCAAAACTACAGAAAACACACTGCACTCTGGTTGTGAACTAATGGAACAGCATGTATACTTTGAGGTTTATTTCCTCACCAACGTTGCTCATAGCAGCGTAATATTTAAGTGAAATGGGTGTTTTTAAAATGTATTATTATTATTCTTTTATTATTATCTGTGGAGAAACTTCTGATCTTACAGGTACTGCTTTGGAAACGCTATAATACATCAGCAGCAGTAGGTCTGTTGCGAAAATGTGGATTGCTGCTGAGAGCAGGAGGAATGTGTTTGAAGACAGACATTAAACACCATATATCGTTGACTCGGCATCTGTCCTCCACCTGCCACAGAGATTGCTGAGGTTTGGTCACTGACCGTCCATAGACCACATAAGTTACAAGAAAGATCACATCAACATGAACAAAGCTAAATATTTAGCCTCCGCCGACTGCCTGGGTTTATGTAATACATAAAATAGGAACCAGGTTTGAGTGGCTGATCTGCAAAACCTCAAAAAGTAAAGAGGAAACAGGTCAGAGACAGGGTTATTTAATTAGAAACCAAATTTGTGGTTTTGACAAATGAAATGAAGAGAATAACTTTAGAGTTCCCAAATATAAAAAGGAACCAAAAAAATGAAATGAACAACATTTTGCCGTGTGTTTTAAACTTTAAAGTTGCTAATCCTTGAGCTTTGTTAAAAAAGAATTACTGCTCTTGTAGAAAATTAATAACATTTTAATGTTTAAACTCATTACGGTAACCATCTGAGGGGCCAGCTGTTCAGTGGTTTTTTACATCAACTCAAAGAGGAACAGTGACACGACAGAAACACTGAATATGCGAATAAAGATGCTAAAAATTTATTTCCAATTCATATAAGCAATTATAACAAATAAGATCGCACTCTTATTTTCCGTTTTTCAATTTGTGTTTATTTTAAGTCAGAGAAGTCTCAAACAGACAGACTAATGTTACTGCAGCTGGCCAATAATTTTTTACGTGGTGAAATTACATAAAAACAACTCGAGAAGCCTAACTGGCTTCTTTTTGCAGGTTGTTTCCAAACATGTGCCAAAACTCAATTTATTCAATGAAGACATCTGTATATGTATCAGCAAAAACCCAGCAGCTATACTCCTCATCTCTGCTCCGTGCCTGACTGGATGAAGTGGCATATCCAGCTTTAGGCGGGGATGTGGATCTAAGATAGGAATGTCACGATCTGATCAAGAATTCAGTTTCCCATTGGCAATGAAACGAGTCTAACCCACTTGCCAACGAATGTCAGTCAACCTGCCCCTGACGAGCCAAATCCCCTCTGCTGCCCGAGAATACCAATCGTGCACTTCCCCGGCTGCGCTAATCCAAGCCAGCCTATCTCAAATGCATCAAACTGAGATGCATTTCTCCTATTTCATTGACATGCTTGGCTTGTAATTTTCCAAGTCTGATGTGTCAGGTCCATCTTTCCTTACCCTCACGCAGCTTTACCAGCAGCAGTTGTTGTACCTTATTAGGCATCTAAAACCTGAGGACAGTGACCGTACTCACCTCCCGGCACCCCTGGGCCCACTCTTCCTGGAGGGTGCAAGGTGTCTTTCGTCTTACTTGGGGCTCTAAGGTCGTTTGGGGCAGAAGGTTTATGCTAAAGTAGGACAGCAAGAAAGAACAGATGATAAAAACATTTTCTGTGATTCTAAACAATCATAGTAGCTCGTCTGAAGCCCAGTTAGCAAATAACTAAAAGCCAGACTAATTATCCTGCTTATTATCCTGAAGACATACCCTCCCTGATCAACTGCATTACTACTAAAAGATTATTATCATCATCATCAGGCAGGTCAGAAGCACAGCCAACTTAATAGGAGCTTGCAAATTAAGACACAAGTATATACTGTGTGCAGCAGAGGGGCTGACAGCAATAATAAAATGCTGCTAACTGGATGATAGATATCAAAGGGCAATAAAAAAAAGACAATGGCAATAAATAAAGTAGGTAGATTTACAACATTAAGACGCACTATTATCAGGGGCCGTTTAAGATGACTTCTGCCTTCTGCTAACATATGACTCAGTTTCTGACTCTGAAGAGACCGTCACCTTAATTTTAAAACCTGCTATCATCACTTGGGTTGGGTCAAAAATTATCCACTCATTCACTCTTCAAACCAGTATATAGGAAGCTTGTTGTCAAACCAAAAAAAAACCCCTCCAGATACTACTTAATATACAAATTAGACAGCTGTAATCATGCATTTTTATACAGTATAATTTCTCAAACATTCTGTCAGGACCACTTTAGTCAAAGTAGGATTGTTATTTCCTCTGCAGTTGCATATATCTGGCAAGTTTTGTGCCTTTCCACGTGTATACAATGTTAAGCCCTCGTACAGATCAGACAGGCATCAATGGATGGACCAGACTGGTCATATTTTACTACTACATTCATGTAGATTTTAATTCCATGTATGCTTTGTCCACCTTACATCTACCACCAACTGAAAACCACCAGTTAACTCTGTCTGTGCATGTGGGACTCAGACTGTCATACAGGGCTGCTGGCTCAGCTTGAATCTTCGGCCTACCAGAAGTAACGTCAAGGCTGATATGATGCTTTGCAGCAGTTCTGTCATTTTTACTTCCACAAGCGCATGATGGTCTACAATGCTTGGGCTAGTGACCGAATTACTTTTCACAACTCATAGTAGGATACTTCCACATACAGTGCAGCAACTAGGATACAATCCTATAATTTTAGTATTCAAATAGCAACCTATTTTTGAAGCAGTTATAGTACATGAACAAAAGAGTTTACCTGAGGTAGGACACTGTTGGAAGACTGTATAGTGGTATTGTCATCTAAGGAGACAAGAAAACAAACGTTGGTTAACTAAGAGTTACAGAAAATCCATTGTTGGTTCTGACTTTCAGGAGAGACATTACGCTGAGAATGTCAAAGTGATGGATAATAACATCATGTATTATGCATGCCGCCATTATCGGTCTAAGCGTCAGACAGACTTCAGATTAATCTTCCTGCCTTTTAAACAGCACCGAGTACGGAGACATGATAGAGCAGTTTTAAAACGGATGAAAAACTAATCATTTAACATTTCTGTCCGATTCAACAACCCCCTCCCCCCCAAAAAACCACAGTAAGTTATTCTTTTTTTATAACACCATCATTTCCATCTGGAAGGCCCGATGACATCCATGATTAGACTCCAACACTTCAGCCCAGTTTTCTTTGGATGATAGTCAAGCTGACTAAGCTGAAAGGTCCCAAGGGTACGGTTTTAAAACATCTACATCAACAACTAGGGATCAAAATTGCCTCCTAATTTAATCCCATTTAATCCAATTACATGCAGTGCCATTCAGCAGCCACAACTGAGGAGGGTCTGCTGAGGCTCTGTTGCGATCAAACAGCAGCAAAAGAGCCTGAGAGACAGAGCTCTCCCGTATTCATGTCAGGAACGAAGGACCTCCTGATTTATATGCAGATATAACAAGGTAGAGTGACTGCATTTTACCAAGAAATATCTTCGTAAAGCACAAACAAAAATAATTGCTGGAAAAATATGCCTTTTCGAAATGTTACTTGTTGTTTTTGTACTGAATAAACACAATTACCTTTATATGAGTGGGGCTCATGGCTAGGTGGTGGTGGGATTTTTGTCTCTGCAGTCAGCAACAACTCATATGTGTGATCCTCCTCCTCCGCTGGCTCCCTTTTCTCATCAGCACTGCTGCTAGTATACAGGGCCTGCAGAAAAGTCAAAGGATTAAAGGTGAAAAAGAAGTAGCAGGTTAGAAATTACGAGGCAGTTGTGTGAAAATATTTGTTTACAATAGGAAACCCTTCATGAAACATCCACAATATGCCTACAATGATCAGCAACGGTTTAGATCAGAACGGTTCTCGGACGCTGCCTTTTCCAATTCCCCTTTCCTATTACATGTGCTCCACTCTGCACTCAGCTGAGTATTTCTTAAGAGGCCATTTGAACTGAGCAGCAGCGCTGAAGGAAATGAAAAGGGTGGTAGCTAAAATGAAACTGGCATCCTCAGTGACAGATTGTTATTTTCCCAGCAGCCCCTGTGTCACAGAGTTAGAAAACATGTCTAACTTTTCAGTGGCATTAACTTTTAAAAGTAGTCTGTCACGACCATTTGCAAACAGCTACAAGTGTGCGTGTGAGCATCTGTGGCGTTAAATGGCAACTGTTTCTGCTGGCTGTATGACCTCTGACCTATTCGCATAGGATTTGTATTACCAGGGGGACTTGATGTGATTTACAAGTTACGCCCCTCGTGCCTGTGTAATGTTACTATTAATATCCTGCCAGATAATTGTGAGCCTAATGAAAGACAGCAAAAAGCTTCTTACCAATTCGTACAATGCAAGCTAACAATTTCATCTCTTGAATGGTTATCCATGTAGTGTATTTATCCAAATTCTCCTTAAACTATCCAAATTTGCATACGTACATTTTTTTCTTTAAAAAGCAGATTCAGTGGTTGATTTGCATGGGATTAAGTTCATAGATGATGTCCACAGCTATTACTAGACCACTATCACCATGTGAATACAGCTTTACTTCCTTAGCTCTGAGCTCACCTCCTCTTCATTACCAGGGCCAGGATGTGACGAGAGGACCAGGCGATCTTTCTGTACGTCAGCAATACAAGATGTAATAAAAAAAAAAAAAAGTAATCAATTCACTATCAGTATTAAAAGATGGCATGCAAACCTACACTGAAACACAAGAAAAGTAACACTGGTGGATTTTTGTAGCACTGTCATAAGAAGAGAGGATCACCATCTCCCTCTAGTGGGAGTTCAGCATTTCAGTGCCTCACTCTATGTCTTGGTATGTATAAGTTTTATAAGTTTATGTATTTGTTTTTTCAACTAAAGACATCTTTAAAAAAAAAAATTTTTTTTTTTTAAAAAATCAGAAACTGCTGACCTTTCCAGCTTCACTATCAGGCCTTCCCGAGTCTCTGTCAGAGGACTTCCCACTGGTGAGGCTGTCTAAAGAGTGGCAAGAAGTGGCCTCAAACAGAGCTTCATAAGGGCTCTCCTCCTCGGGCCCCAGGGCCAGCCCCGAGATTAGCTCACAGACTTTCTCCAGGTCACCTGCAAGTCAAAAATGGATAAAGATTGAAGCAAAAACAAGTTCTCAAGTCAAAGTAATAGGTAAACTATCGTCATACTTTCCTGCACAGTGGTTTTTTTCTTCTGCTTAAAGATTTGCTGCTGCGAAGGCAAAAATCACCCACTATCTCTCACAGGAGACTCCCGATAAATCTTACCCTTTTTCCGTGGGCTTGGGCTCTCCTGAGGTGGAGGCACTGGTGGAGGGGGAAGGTCAATATCAGGGGGTTTTCCAGTCATATGACCTGGAACAAACGAGAGATTGTATCGCAGCTGTTTCATGTGATATAAATAAGAGAATAATTCCCACTGGAGCTCTGTATGTGCTCATTTGGTCTTTACCAAGGATCAGGGCAGCTATCTGTTTGCTTTTCTTAGAGGGCATGTCCTTGACAATGTCCAGCGCTGTCAGGCCCTTCTGGTCGACGATGTTCACATCGATCCCTGGGAAACGACAACAGTAACAGTCATGTGCTAAGTACGTGTCTTTCCTAAATACATGGAAGTTATGTAGATTTAGCGCTCTACGGTCTGACCTGCACAGAGAAGTTTCTGCACCACATCGGTCTTCCCAAACAGAGCGGCTTCATGGAGTGCACTGCCTTTCTCTGTCTGAGCAGGAAAGAAAATGAAAAAGCATACGAATTTATGAGAAACATAATAGACAGAAGTTCTTAATATTTCCTATGTTATTACCAAAAAATTAGACTACAGAATATAGCAGTTCTGTTCCAGCACCAACACTTTAGTAAAATACGTAGCGCATGTTGTGTGGATTCATGCCCACTACTTGGTCCACTTCTTGAACTGACAATTATGTGGTTGAGAAATCAAAGCAGATCATTTTCCAGCTCACAGGGCCATGCTAATTAAAGCCCTGCCGGATGCAGAGCCTAAAGGAAGCTGAATAGTCTCCACATCTTTTATTCAGAGGAAAAAAGGACAGAGAAAGGGTCTCCAGACAGACGGGTGGCACAGTTTGATACAGAGCCAGAGCTCTAGGGCCCACCAGGGGGAGCAAGGCCGGCTCTGCTTTGCGCTGGCCTTACTACAACAGTTCCTTTGCAAACTGAGAGCTTAAGAATTTTACATTTAATCTCATAGCTTTAGTAGGAAGTAGCAAGAGGAAGTGCTGCAAGGACAGATTAAGTTGCCTAACATGATTTGGGCCATGAAAGTATGTTAAGAAACACTTGCAAACAGAAGTTTTTCAGTAAAAAGAAATATATAAGTAACTATACATCAGAAAAAACAAAAACAACACATGCACATACCTCATAGTTAATGTCCATTCCAGCATCTAGTAACACCTCCACTACGGGTAGGTGTCCGTTGCGAGAGGCCAGGTGTAGTGGTGTGTGTTTCTTGGTGTTGCAGCTGAGCAGATTAGGATGGGCACTGAGCAGCAGTTTGACAACCTCCAGGCGGCCGTACAGTGCTGCCAGGTCCAGCGGAGTCTCAAACTTGTTATTCCTCATGGTGGGATCAGTGAGTTCCTCCAGCAGCAGCCGCACCACCCGAGAGTGGCCGTACTGGGCGGCACAGTGCAGCGGTGTCTCGTTGTCATTGTTCTGTTGGCGGCGGTGGTGGGGGGGGGATAAATAAGTAAGAAGCAGCTTGGGAAAAATGGCAGCACAGTTAAGTTGAGGTAAAGTGAAAATGTGTAATTAAGGAGATAAGAATAGAACGGAGATGCTTGAATCGTGTCTGCAATAAGTCAGAATTTGTGACTCGACTGAGTCATTGTGAGAGTAAACCAGTCAGATGGGTACAGGCAAATCATGAAAGGTCATGAAAAACCACCAACCCTGAAAAAAAAAAAAAAAAAAAAAAAAAAAAAAGCACACAGTGAGGCTTGATTGGGGTGAGGGGGCGGGGACTGGCAGGCATGCATGGACTAATGAGGACAGGTGTCTGTGTGGCACTGAGTGCCAGGGGCAGCAGGGTGCTAACAGAGGGGCAGGGATACATAGGCGGGTGGGGAATTAGCAGAGACATGGAGACATGGGCCGGTTTGACAAGAGGTCAGAATGCACCGACACTGAAGAGCTACAAAGGGTCAGGCATGTATAAAGCTTCTTTGTTGTTGCTTCTCACCAAAGCACAAAAAAGCAACAACCCACATTGCATAGTGAAAAGTAAAAATACACTCAAAGGATCACTGTGATATTAACAATAACATTTGGTCTGCCCTGCCGATCAGATTCTTTTTCTCCCCACAAGTCCAGGTCGGCTTGACAAAAACCCCAAAACAGGGTCCAGAAAACTCAACTATACTTCTATTGCACTTATAGAAAATATACATATAAGCAGCAAATCCTCAACAGAGAAGAAAATAAAACCCCAAAATTGCATTTTTTTTTTTGATGACTTTCCTTTTGATCAGCTGATCAATGTATCGACAAACTGTTCTGGTGCTAAAAAAAAAAAAAAGCAGTGATGATATTTTAATGTTGGAAGGACTCCTTAAGTTTAGCCAGTATTAGAATGATGTCCTTTATATCGACATGCACAAAAACACGACTGAGCTTGTACTGCAGGAAACATGCTAACAAATAAGTAGATAAAACACAGAAGAAACAGGAGTATTGACCAGATAAACTCAGTAACTAGTGCTAATTGATTCTAACCAGTCAAAAGCAGGAATGCAATCAATAGACATGAGAGCTTCCAGCATGTTATCTCTACCACGAGCAACCACCAGGGGGCAATCCCTGAAATCCTGCATGATCAAGTCAAAACACACAATGACAACATGCATATAGTAAATCAGAGCAGACCCTGCTGTGCTTTCTTTCACAATAGGGTGTTAGCAGAATTCCAATTTTGTGATTTTCTGCAAACATGGAAAGACAATTTATTTATCTGCAGCTCTGTGGCTCTCTTAAATATTAGATACAGATGGGGTGTGGTAGAAAATGCCAGCTATTGCAGAACTGCATATTCAGAGAGTCAGTCATTCCAGACTAACAGAGCCACCTACAAAAGGGCTGACAGCTGGCATGAGAAGTCCCCACATGGACATGCATGATGCCAGTTTGGGTGACTCCCAGAGGAAGACGCCAGCTGTGCCACCGAAGACAGGCCGTCACGCAGGGCAACAGGGCAGTTTTAGACGGGTGTGACTTGCCTATTTACTGCTTTCTCTAAAACCTGACGCCAGATGGGATCAGCAGGTATCTCCTTCTTTGTTGGGAGAGCGAGTATTGTACTACACTGGCAAAGCAGGTCACGGCTTGAGCAGGGAGAGAGAGTCGGTGGAGTCTAGAGGAACAAAACGACACCTGCCTATCAAGAGAAGGGACACAAATGCAGGCTAACAACAACAACAACAAAAAAAAAAAGCTTTTCTTGGATGAACTGAGCTGAACAAAACAAATGTAAAAGAGGCTTAAGAAAAAAACAAAACCTTTCTCTGGCAGCTAAATTAAACCGACCCCAGTTTTCTCTGCCTGGGTGGTTTCATCATTTTCAGTTTGTACAGTTGTGCGCTCGTCTTTGGCTCCAAACAAATGCACGTGTACCGACACAAGCACACTGACACAGAAACTGTCCGAACCCCGCTTGAAAAGAGCACGTTGTCTTTCATCTGTGACGCACCATCGAGCATTTGTCACAGCTTTTTAAACAGATTTACTCTCAGCATTTCGATGACTTCAGCGGGCACACACATACACACTCTGTGATTATATCAGCATGATTCACTTCCTCAAACATGCAGGTCTGCTGCCTCCATAGTAATCCAAGTAAATCTGGCATACAAGGACTTTTTTTATATTTTTTTGGCAATGTGGCTTTTCCTTCCTGGGAGAGGCAGAGGTGTGACATGCAACAAAGGTGCCTTAACTTTTAAGGAAGCCCCTTAGGTACAATTCTAAACTCAAACCATGCAAAAGCTGCCTGTAAAATCAGGCAAAGGAACCTTTTAGATAATACCGGAACACCCTTTTTACTCTTCTCTCATGATATTTAATAATAGTGCTGAAAAATGACTCGCACAGTGGACACATACCATGACTTCAGTGCTTATGAGCATGTTAACACCAAATGTCTCCCTTGCCAAAGTGGTGGTCAGGGCACTGTAGCAATGTGTCACCCAGCATCTGATCGCATTAAACATGGCTGACCAGCCGTCTGACTCACTGTTAGGAAACACACACAATAGGACAGTGACCCTTGGCTCCTTCAGTGGCAGCACTGGTGCATGTTATCCACACAGAGGCCTTCCACTAAAAAACATCCACTTACTCCCAAACACCTCGACCGCTTTGCTTTGTATTGCCGTTTTAGCTTATAACGGAAGCACTTATAGTTTATCCCACTAGTTGTATAGTAGGAGTACACAATTTATTTATATGGCTATTTTTAAGCATTTTATATCAGCAAAATGAGCCAGCCAATCGGGAATTGAACCTGTGTCTTGTTGCTCGCTGCATTTGCACAAATGCAATATGCACACAAATCTTACAGACTCCATTTCTCATTAACATTATGATTTATGTGGAGTGCATTTACAGGGCAGACACTGCAGGGTCTTGTGTAATATTTTGTTACATTGTTCAGCTGAACTCGTTTATTCATAGGCCGTCAGAGGAACACGCATATATACAAAGCATAACTAGAAAAAAAAAACTATTTGAAAGTCGGTCTACTTTGCTTTTGCATTCAAATCTGCATGTGAGACAAAAGAAATTGAAAGAGTGAAGACATGACAGTTTGAGAGCTGAAATATGGAGCCCAGTTTGAAACTAATTTCAGCAGACTGCTTGCCCTGTAGCAAACAAATCCCATTCAAAAATGCTATTGTACAGAGTTAATTTGCAATTTCTGATGAAACACTTTTATATTGTTATATAAGAAGGACTTTCAGCATTGAATTCAGCTTTATAAAGATTGGGATCAGCATTATCTCCTCTGCACTACCACAGGCCACATGAGCGGTCAGACAATCACGCACTAACAAGATAGATCTCAGAAGGCTATTACCCAAAATGACACCAAAGGCTTGCAGCCGCGCTGGGAAAGATTAGAATTCATAAAGCAAAGCTAAGACTTCCTGGGCAGTCTTCTGTCTTTACGGTGTGTGGAGCTGCATCCTGAGTTTGACCACAGAGCACGTCAAAGAAGAGATTACACTGCTGATTGACAAATCGTGGTTTAACCAAAAACATCTGGAGATTACACCCCATTGTGTTATCACGCTGCTGAATATTCTGAGACGAGGGAGAAAGACCCCAAGTGACAGAGAGAAGGGCAGGATGTTATGGTTCTCACAACCTGCAGCTGGGAGACGGTAACACGGTTTGACTAGCCACCGCAGTCACGTGACACGCTCACTGGCAGCAGGGCGAAGCAGAGGTTACGTCAGCCTGGCCTCTGGAAGTGGTAGTAGTAGTAGTGGTGGGTGATGGTGGTGGAGGGGTGGGCTGAGCAGCTGTTGCAGCTAGTGCGCCAAAGGGCTGCCCATCCTCAGTGCATGCCAGTGTCACCGATTGAATTCCTGCTAGCTTCTGTGCATTCAGACAGCTCACAGATCTCACACACGTGAACTAAAGCGTCGTTTTCTGGGTGCTTCTGATAAAATTATTTAAACAATATTTCTGCTGTTATACTGAAAAAAGAAGTTATTTTAAAAAATGAAGCAGTCATTTGCAGCTGGACTCAATTTTAATGTTTTTAGGTTTATTATGAGTTATGGAACAATTTAAATTAAGTATAATTGTAGCCAAGGATAATTAAAGAACACTGGTGACTTGTTTGGGAGTTTGAGGAAGAAGGAGAGTTTTGCTGAGAAATGCTGATTTCTGTTCTATATTTTGCTCAAATAAATAAATAAAACAGTTAATCACAAAAAAGTAGCCATTTGTTTCAGCTTTGGTATTTTTCTTTATTAGTCAAAAGCCCTTTGTTTTTGCATATAACACAGAGCACCAATAATATGAAGGCAGGCTACATTAATGGATTACAGGCTTTGGAGTCTTGTAATGAGATGGATGCCTAAATGGCTTCTAGCCATGGAATGTAATTCTTTGCACAGGGTGTTTTCTACCTTTTTCATTTTCGTATTGCACTTGTTAAAATACACCACCTTCCAAACACAGCTACATAATATTAAAAAAAAAAAAAAAAGAAAAAAAAAAAAGGGAAACTATCAAAATAAGACACCCCGGCTCTGTCCCCAATCCCTCCTCCTCAAATTTCTCAAAACTGACATGGGAGACACACCCTTACACTTATGGCAATGTTGAAAGCCTGATTGCTCTTTTTAAAATAAGGAATCAAAAAACATAGTTCCCTCGGGGGCATGTCAAGCATACTTCATGCACTTCTTAGCATGAATGAGTTGAGAACAGGTCTTGGAGGACAAGCCGAGAGCAGAAGGGAGTGCAAAGTGTTGACGAGGCATGAGCTGGACACTAGAGTGGCAGACGGAGGGGATAAATGAGCGTGCTGTCACACTGCGAACATTATGCCTAGAGGAAGGAAGGGAAACTCTGTTCGGCTTGATAATGAGGTGCCCAAGTCAGAAATATTGCATCTACTGCTTCCATCAGCAACTTCCACTGCGCACGAAGAGAGCAAGGCATAAGATCGGCTTCATTTCTGCATATAGTCTCACATGAGCTTGGCTTAAATCTGCACCAAACTAAAGCATTTCCATTTATCGTCATTAAATATTGTTCCATTCTTGGATACTTATTTTAGATGGCTCTGAAGTGGCTTGTGTGTGGGGACATGTAAAGCACATCTGAGGCTGGGTCAGAATTCACCAGCCTATTGTATATCGTATTAGACAAGTGACCTATATAAGAAAGCCTGGATGAGAGGTAGCATGACAAGTCTGGGCAAACTAAGATTTATAATGGTCAAATATGGTAATTTATTAAATGGGGGGGGAAAAGGAGGTCAGTGATAAAAATGATCTAATGAGCACCACATGCAGGGTTTCTGGAACACCTGAGTGAAGGTCCGTTACATAGAAATGAACCAGCTCTTGCCAAATCAGTGAACACAACGCTCATTAGCGGCATCGCTGTGGCATAGTGCATTAGTAGGTGCTACTTAGCAAACACACATCTACATGTTTTAGCCATCTATTACCCAGTAATGTAGGCTGCTCTTGTTGGTTATGCATCTTAGAATAAACAAGTGATAACAGACAAAAAGCAACTAACAGATCACACTCCACTGGAGGCACTGTTTGTACTTCAGATCAGTGCTCGTTGTGGTTACTGGGTTTTTTTTTTTCCAAGCTTCCTGGAAATACCAAGTAAGTGTTTGTAGCCTGTACATTGGCTGAATTCTCTCTGCTTAGCGGCACAAATAGACACAAATGCAGGACTATGAATCCAGCTTAAGCTGATGAGTACCAGATAAATCCTCTTTATATTTTGCAGTATACCTGTGTTTTGATTCTCATCTCTGTGGAGATAGTCCTACCAGCAGGGCTGCATTTTACATTCACCAGCAGTGATTGGTTTACCAGAACTGAAGAGGAAGCAACAGCTGTAACAGAGACGACTAAGCTTTGCACTGCAGGTTAAAATTTTCAACATATTTTAAAAGGCTGATTAATGATTAATGCTGAACATCCGGACTGGGTGTTGGATGAGATATGGTCATAACAATAAGGCCGACACTCCAACTATGACACGATCCTGCCTGTATCATGTGATACTCTGCATGGGAAACGTCGACCGATTCATTTTTCGGTAAGAGGAGATTATCATTATTATTTGCTTTCTTTCCGCTGTTTCATCATTTTCTTCTCACTAATTGCAAATTTGTTTTCCTTTATCATGAAATAAACACTTCTACAAGTACCCACCCAGGTTCCAGTTCTTGTAGATCAAATTAACATTTACAGTCACTGCATAGACTGCAAATATCATTCTTGGACATCTGTACATCAATGACACGTCACGTCTGCAAGTGTACAATATACTGGTGTATTACTATTTAACCACAAAGTTCCATGATTTACATGATTTCTTTTTCCCCCCAACCAGCTTTTAGCAGTTCAAAAGTACAAGACAAAACTAAAACTAATAAACATGTTTAAGAAAATAATCACGAAAACAATGATTAGGTTTTAGATTCAGTCTGAAAATAGCTACTTGTTAACTTTTTGTTGAACTCCAGAATCTTCAGCTAAATTTCAAGAACAGAATATACTCTACATCCCTAACCAAACTGGTGTGGGGGGCACATCCTGTGGCTAGTGGCCAATACTCCCCTGCTGAGGCTTTTGAAACATCATCAAAGTGGCCTTCCCACAGAGGTTAGTATCAGCAGGAGACAGAATGGTGGTATGATGAATAAACATTAGTTTGGCTAACTTCTTGGACCAGGATGACAGCAAACTGGACTCAATCCAGAATGATTTCTTGAGTGAGTTACTTCTGAAGCTGTAGTCCCTAAGACATTTTGTACAGCATCACTGCACACCTTACTCAACCACACCAGCTTACACAAAGCCAGCATCTCTCCACTGGGTCTCTCACTGCCACCGCAGGACCAATAAACCGTGACACTGTTACTATGACAATGTCTCACCTCTTCCCCTCTTCAGCAGAGCAAGCACAAACTGGGATGTGGGAGCAGGAGGACATACACCCATATTCTCTCCCCCCCCTCCACACACACACACACACACACACACACACACACACCTCTCCAATGTTGATTCAAAGAGACTTTTACATTGAAAACCTCCCATCTTTCCCATTCTCTTGCGACTGAGCACTCGATGTAGATTGTTATGAATCTGGATTCAGAGCACAGACCGTCTACTGAGTCACATGATGCCATCAACCATGACCACAACCAGGGTCGCACCACCCACACTGCATCCTGATTTCTGGTTTATTAATAACAAGGCATCAATTATTCAGTTTCATGACCAGGAGTGGAGCACAAACTATCTCAGAAGTGTTTACACTGAGACATTTTTGACATCTCAGTGGAACAAAAACACTCCATTTAGTATAATTTTGTTTTTAATCCTTGAATTAGAATAAACGGAAAAGCATTAGAACTAATGCACAGAATACATGCTCTGATGTACTGTATATCAGCACTAAAGAAAGCCAGCCTTCCCATCCAAATGCTAAGAAGATTAGTCCAGGGGAAACGTGACAATGTACTAAAATAGTGTGCAGCTTTATCTACTGGCCTGCCTGCAGAAAATCAAATCATGGAGCGACCAGCATGTTCACCCTGTACACTGCACTAACTGTGAGGATGACACTGCCAGCTGAGCACTCTGCACACACATAGAAAGGCTGTGACTGGGGCTTCTCTGGGTAGCTGAATGCTATAGGGTTGCGCCTGGTGGAATATAGCAGGTACTACAGCAAGTAGTTACTTCACATGAATCTCTGTTACCTATGATCTGTACATAAAAGACTGGTATGTGTCTATCCTTAGTGAAATGTATTAACAGCAGATTAAAATATACAGTAGTTTTGACATGTCAAGTGATTTGATTCAATCTTCCCAGGTGAATTCATTTCAGTAACAGTCAATTTATACATCAACACGGATGGATTATATTCATTCTTATATAGTCAATGTACTTTTTCCACATCTGTCATGTAAAAGCATTTAATTCAGCATGCTATAATGCTAATTCCTGCTGATTAGCATTACACACAAAATACTGCAGTTTGTTTTTCTGTTATCTGATCATAAAATGAAACAGAAAATGATTGCTTCACGGCGGCAATGGATTAAAAAACAAAAACGCAAACAAAAAACACACAGGGATCAAAGTTTCTGTTCCTCTTCAAGGAGATAAAAATCCCTGTAACCAGTGTTGCTATCTTCCATCTGTTAAGACATTTATCTCTGACAACAAAAATCTCAATCTCATGTTGGCCCCTTAGGAAAAAAAGTCATCGTACTTTATTGTCTGGGAACCATGAAAACCGGAATTTGTGCTAATCCATCGAAAGCCAGTGGAAGATTTCACAGAAGACCTTCTTTATCTCATACAACTTTCAGCCTTTGAAAGATTGGAGTAATACCGTAATGATTATAATAGCTTAATTGATGGTGGGGTGTGCGTATCCTTCCAGTATAATCCTCTACAGCTGACTCTGTGTTGCCAACAACTTTACGGTACTTAAATCAGGTTTTTCTTACCCACTGGAAAAAGACTCAAATGACCTACAGCGTCCCCTGGAAGACAGTCATTTACTAAACTTTCAAGGGCATTTTAATACAACACCTTATGTATTCACAATCATGATCAAGAGGCTAGTACAACAGAATCCCCCGTGGTAAACATAACATCTCAATATAACTGGAGAGCACAACATGTGGAGAAAGCATGAGAGCAGAGATTGACTGATAGCAGCGAAATTAAAAGCCTCCCCATATCTCTACAGCAGAGTGACCCCACAAGCAACGGCGACAAACACACCCAAGCACAGAAAGCCAACACAGCATTAAAGCAAAGAAGGCGGTTTAAAGGAAAAGTTTTGGCAGCACTGTGTACACACCTTGGCATTAATATAGGGGTCAAAGGGCCCACAGCGTTTGAACTCTTTATGGTCTACAGAGCTCTGGGAGGGAGGAACAGAAGATAGGTCGATGGTTTTGGTTCAGACAAGCAATGAACAAATGAGTGATGGTCACAAATGAGCCAAACTAAATAAAAAGGAGAAGAAAAACATTTAGATGTCATGAACAGGCAGGGAGAAATGACACACAATGAAACCAAGATATTTCTGAGTGACTTTGTGGTTACAGACGAATGCTTGTTTGACCGAATGTTTCTGACTAGGTTTGCAAAGCTCATTATGGGTCATTTCTCCTCATCTCAAATAGGATAGGCCAGGGATGGTTTCAGTCTGGAAGCTATCTGTGCAGTAAGCAACCAAATAAAATATCAAATGTAGGAGTTAAAACAGTTAAAATGGTTAGAGGAAACAAGCACTTTTCACTCTAGCAAGCTGTCAAAGCACTTCAAGTATCACATTATCAAAGGAGAAGTTGAGGCTCAAGATGCACTGGAGTTCATGTACTCTCATCAGTCTTTTTAACGTTCATCTTATTCAAATACATGCCATGCTGCACTAGACTTTTACTATCTCTATATGACTCTTATTGCAAAAAATGTCCACTTTAGTCTATTTAGAAAAGGATAAACGTCGTATAGTTGATGTTTAAACCATCGGAAAGGTCATCTTGACACTACCAGAGACCAAATGTGCTGAAAAGGAAAGAATCATTAGCGTAAAAGAGAGCTAGCAAGCTTCCATTAGGCCTTTATGGGTCTGCTGCAGACACACATATTGAAAAGTGATATCATTTCAATACGGTTTTCCCTTACATGTACTGCATGGGGAACGTACAAGCAAAACCAGAAGTGTAAGAGTGACCAACGTTGACACATGCACATTAACATAGATGACTAAGTGCATGGGCAGACCTGCTCGTTGAGTTTGGGGTGTGAAGGTCCTTGGTGAATGAGAAGCTTTACGATATGCTCGTCTCCCTTCCACGCAGCCAGATGGAGAGGATAGCAGCCCTTGTTGTCTGCGATGTTAGTCAGAGCCTCGTTTCTTAGCAGCACCTCCACCACCTCGCTGTAGACGAATAAAGAGATAGGTCAGAAAAAGCCAACAATAAAAACGACATTAATAAATACTCAGAGCCTTAGTAAACAGTCAATCAATAGATTCATCTTCCCCGTTGTACAATGGTCTGCCAGGCCAGACTGCATTAAATTTCAGAGCATAAACAGACGTATTCCCGAATTCCAAACGGTGATCGCTAATCTACCTGTGTCCATTAAGGGCTGCGTGGTGAAGAGGGGTGTATCCAGTGCTGTCCACGCAATTCACATTGGGGCCTCTCCAGATACTGAAAAGCAGAAAGGATTGTCAGTTTTCCATAACAGGCAATACACAACAGGAATACCATACCCTACACCAAACAAACATTGCCCATCCCTCTGTAAAGTCTATCCACGGGTGTGACTGTTGCTGTTCTGATTGCTATCTCACGGCTCCAGTCTCTCATGGCTACATCTACTTTAAGGTGGTGGCAAACCTTCATGTTCTCTCCTATTCTTTATAAAGATAGGAGATGTCAGGAATGAGGAAGCACTGGGCCAAAAGCCCCATCAAACTAGGAATACAGAAAAAGAGAAAAATAAATAAATAAAAAGTACTGCCAGCAGTAGGAAGCCACTGAGATGAGCTCATCTACAATAAGTCTGTGCAACCAAAGCCTGATTATTCTGGCTGAGGTCCTGATGTAGAATAGGCTTTTGTTATGTAATCTAACTAACAATAAACAAAGCTTTGGGATGGAGCCAAAAGGCACCGATGGGGTAAAGTGTAAGACAGAGAGCTAAACTACTGCTGGCCTTTCATTTATTTGAGCTGAACTCAGCTGTCAGCTTAGATTGGTTTGTTTCTTTTAATTTGCAAAGAGCACTGTGGGGAGGAGGGAGGAGAATGATGACAGGAGCGGCGGTAAAGACGGAGTAGTGGGAGTAAATTCAAGAGCTAAAAGAGAGATAGAGTGCCAGGACGGGATAGTGAGGCACTCTGAAAGACCTTAAAACATCCTAAATAAATCATGTGACTAGGAAATCCCAGCACTAGTGAACCAAATATGTGAGACCAGAGTCATCTGGCATACTGAAAGAGAATTGGAGCAAAACAGCTGGGCCTCACAGATCATAAATTTAAGAAGATTTGTTAAAAAAAAAAGAGATGAGAATTTTTCAAAATTTATTTGGTTTTTCAGATATTCTGGGAAAGATGTCTGAAATGCAAAATACTGCCTTGACAGCTGGATAGCTTCATAAATTATTACTGGTAGGAATTTTGATGCTAGCAAGCAAGTAACTTCTATGAATGAAGCCTGGAGAGAACGGGGCAAAAGAATAGCAGCAGCACAGTGCATCTCCAACTCTTTACAATGTAAAAACTAATTTAAACACACGGTCTGGGAGTCAAACACATTTAAAGATACACTGAAGATTGATCTGTAACATAATCGGTGTGTAGACAGCGTGGCAGTGGATGCTCACCCTTATATCAACGCCACTGACAGAGTGTGACTTTGCTCCACATTCACGGCTCGTTTTTGCCGCAGTAATGGCTGTTTTGCCCCCTTAAAATACATCTCCCATAATAGCTCTGAGAACCGCCTGCAATTACACAGTCAGAGCCGTCTCATTAAATAAGTGTCTTGGAAGGCTCTGTAGCCTGCAGAACAATGGACCTGACAGAGCATGGACGCGCAGAGACGCGCCACTCTACAACTCATAACAGCCTAAGCTGTTTATTTCTTGCAGCAGGTTTTCTGGGTGTCATCCCAACTAGTCAGGCAGCACGCGTGAAGTGGGATATCAAAAGCAGTGCCAGGAGGAAAGACTAGTGGGAACATGTGGCAAGAAATGTTAGGGACAGATAAAATTCTGTTAGAGAGTGGAAAATATGTGAGCTATGATTATGTCAACTTTTCAGGCACACACACACAAATTCACTTCCTGTCTTTTAAAAGTAACCAAATGTGCAGTAGAGAGAACAGCAACACTGTCCTTTGCTTGTCCACTGAACACATCAAAAGGGAGACTGAAACAGACCGCTAGTTGCTGTCCTAGATAAAGAGTTATATAACTGCTTAAAGCAGAAATCCCATATACAAATGAACATAAACATGAACGGAGCAGTGACTACAACTGGAGAATTAAACAAAATGTGCCACAGGGCAGAAAAAAAAAAAAAAAAAAAAGAAGTAGGAGAGATGCAAGATCATGCACCTTTGATTTTGGTGCAGCCATTGTCTTACACAAGTAAAGGCAACAGTTTACTGTGTACTTTTATGTATCCTGTAGTATATCCACATCCAGAATTTTGACAATCTTCCAGAAAGAAACATTGTGCAAGACAGAAGTCAGCTGTATCATAAGACATACTGCAAGATTTCCCTTTCACATTTTAAGTCATAACCTTTAAGTCTGTATTTTTAGGTTGTTTTTACATATTGGTCTTCCTCATCTGTCATGAATCTCTGTTGTGTTACTGCCACTAGAAAAAGAGGGGAAATCTAAAAATACCACACAGAAACAAACAGTGTTTCACATCATCCTCATGACCCCAAACATAAAAAAACAAAACAAAAACAAACAAACAGGAGCACGTATTATTCTACTGCTGCAATATTTCACTTTTAATCGGGATATAGCATTAATCCTATCAAAATCACCTCCACGCCGAGGGAATGAAGATGTCAGCTCATTACATTTTCTCACTGTCACAGTATTTCAGTTTGCTATTAACAGAGGTGCCTGCAGCAGCAGCTTTAAGCGCAGTACAAGTGTTACGTCCTCTGAGCATTTTGGCAGCGTGGTACTCAAGGGCATGAGTCAGAGTGGTGCTCGACAATCCACTTCATCCTCTTACTACGGCTCACAACCAACCTAACTGAGGGATGGGGCTTAGGCCCATAGCTGGGCAATGGTCAAAACGGAGCTGATTTGGTTTGGGAGGGGGCATATTCATGGGAACTGACTGAGGAATTCCTGTTTGAAAGGCTGAGCTAATCCTTAATTTGCCTGAGGGAATATCAGCAGGATGAGGCCTAAGTTTGAAAGAGATTCTGGAGGACTGTAATTCTGTTTTGTACAAAGCCTGGCTACGAAGAGATGAGGATGGATAAGAGCATTTTCCATCTTTTATTTTTACCGTCTTTACTTTATTGGTTTAACAATATTATATTAGTCATATATACTGAATATTTAGACTTAATAATAAACTTTTCTTTCCCTCAAGTCCAAAAGTCACTGATGCATTATTTATTTAGACCAATTTATCTCACTGAAGTATGGTTTTCAGTCTTGAAATTAAATCATGTTGAATACACGGTAAATAAATCAAGTCTGTATTGCAGTTTTATCCATATTCAATAAACCCAGTAATAGAAGCAAGTAAAATCCCATTTTAGTCCCACTGTTTACAATATTTCTTGCTTAAAATGTTTAAACAGCAGACAGTATACAAATTAAAACAGAGACTAGAGCATCAAACATCTCAAAATGTTCAAACAATATTAAAATCAAGGTATCTGAATATAGTTGTTTTAGCCACTGATAGATGGGCTGGGAAACCCTATGACTAAATTTGCTACCTAATGGTGGGTGTCGGGTACAAAGGCCGTATGGGTTGCTGACTCATCTAAAGCTAGTCAGCAATGAATAGCAGACTGATCACACCCCTTTCTCATTTCTTAGTTCTTCTGCATATTTGTCACACTTTATTATTTTATATAAACAAATTCTAATATTCAACAAAGAGAACCCAAGTAAATACAAAATTCAGCTTTTAAAATGGTAATTCCATATATTAAAAGGAAAAAAGCTATTCAACCCTACCTGGCCCTGTGTGGAAAACTATTTTGCTCCTCCTGGTTAAATCATGAATTAAGTGTGATCAACTACATTTTTTTGGAAAGCTGAGTTCAAGTTTATTAGCCACACCCAGACCTGATTACTGCCAGACCCATTAAAGGAGGAAGTCACTTAAATAGAGCCTGTGAAGTCAAGTAGACTAAAGGCAACACATCATGCCACGAGAAAAAGAAACTTGGGAACAAATGAGAAACAAAGTGACTGATATCAGTCTGGAAAAGGTTTGGGACTCCAAGGAAACACGTTGAGAGCCATTATGCACAAATGGAGAAAATATGAATACTGGTAAACCTTCCCAGGAGTGGTCAGCCTACCAAGAGTGCATCAACAACTCATCCAGGAAGTCAGAACAGAAGCTGGAATAAAATCTAAATCTAAAATCAGGCCATACTCGCCTCACTTAAGGTTAGAGGTCATGATTCAACAATAAGAAAGAGACACAAATGGCATCTAAGGTGAAATCAACTGCTGACCAAAAAAAACAAAAAAAATCCCCCCCAAAAAACCACAAAGGCTTGTATTACATTTGCCAAAACACATTTTGATGATGCCCGTGACTTTTGGGAAAATATTCTGTGGACTGATGAAAAAGTCTGACTCCTGTTACCTCAAGAAAAATACAGTATTTCATTAAGAGAACGTCATACCAACAGTCAAACGTGGAGGTGGTAGTGTGATGGTCTGGAACTGCTTTGCTGCTTCAGAATTGGGACAATTTGCTGTAATTGATGGAACCATGAATTCTGCTCTCTGCCAGAAAATCCAGAAGGAAAATGTCTGGCTGTAAGTTTGTGCAACAGTTGGTACAACAAGCAATACGTTTAGGGGGCAATTAGTTGACTATGAGGAAAAAGGAAGTTCCTTTAATGAATAAAAACTTAATTTATTGGGTTATCTTTGTCTAAGTATCAGAAATATGCAAAATCATGGCACTGCAGGTATAATAAAAACCTCAGCACTTTATCATTATTTGATCAACAGTCCCATAAGCTTACATCATCTTGGGCCAGTGAACTCATGTCATTTACAGTAAAGCTGCATTCGTTTGCACACATCTACATTAGCTAACATTACGTGTAGCTCGTTTATTATTAACAAACAGTGTGATGTAAATGACAGTTTTAGCACATTATTTCATCTGTGAACATGATTTCTGCCAGAGTCATGTCAGATACTCTAAGGATTTTTATTAGTTTGGAGTTAAACATAACAAACACGATAATCCAGCAAAATATAATCAAATATCTAATTTTTAAACTGAGAGTGCATCGGTGGTAAAAATGACATACAGTGCATGTAAATGTTTATTCATTGAGCCCCGGGAAAGAGCAAGGCAAAATGCAGTAGTAGGTTTAAGCAAATAAGAACCCAGGTGTGTGTGAACCCAGTGTCAAATAAACAGATTTGCCCTCCAGCCTATTAGCAGTGTAACCACACTGCCAGGGATTAGTCTAGGCCAGGGCAGTGAGCCCAGCAGTGACTGGCACATGTCGCCCACCGTCAGGGAAATTGGGCTTAATTATGCATACTGCTGCCGGGTGCTACAACCAGATGCCCTGCTGCCAAATAGTCTACTCGAACATCTTCTCCTCAGCAGAGACTGAAGCACTGGCCAGAGTTCCCTATGCCTGCTAAGTACTACACTCACTGACTTGATAAACAAAGAAGAAAAAAAGACTGTTAAGATGAAAACATCTAATTGATGTTAGGACCGAAGAGCTATGACTGTAATTAAGCAGTACGTGCTCATCATACACATTGTTACAGGTGAAATTACAGGAGAGCGTGTTTATAGCTACAAAGCAGTATAACGAGTTAGTTGGCACAGGGAAACGTATTAGGCAACTAAATTTCAAATGCATGACACAAGTATGGCACGGCTTCAACAAGTCTGTGACTAACAAGTCTTAAAGCTACTGATAAAGAGAACTTCTTGGTCATGTGGTTTATCGTTTTGACCATTTATGGAGACGCTTTTCTAGAACTCATAGTGAGCTCATGTTGTATTAGGTATCAAATAGAATTTTATTCATGCCCAAAAGCTGTGTGACACTGTGTTTAGGTACATTATTGTTAGCTAAATGACTATGGCAAAATTCATCAGTGAAGATACACAATGCTCCCTGCTTTGGTGATTAGGGCGTACACATAATACATCTCAAGCTAGCAGAAATATCCCAGTGAGAACAGTGTTATGCGACAGGTTAGGAGATCACCTGAGTTATTACAGGGAATCCTGAGGGGGACTCAAATGTCTCTACGAGATATCATAACAATCGCTACAATAGTTGTCAGCAGACTTTACTCTGAACCACAAATGAAAGCCTTGTGGTTCCAATTGCGGTTGTATCCTCTGGGGACTAGGGTTGACCATAATTTCAAGGCAAGCCACATAGTTGCTGCTGAGATATTTTAGCTTGGATCAAAGTGGAGGACCCACTGATCGCCCACTTTGATTAAAGTGCTTCAAAAAGAATCCTTGAGGCAAGAGGTCTTTGAAATTAGTTAAATAAATGAACAGTCTCATTCATTTCAGAAATCCTAACTGTGACGATAAACATTTCAATGAGGCTCGCGAACAGTATTGATCTTGTTTTAGTGCTACCAGAGTCTGAAACACTTCAAACTGTGTGACAGACATGCAGCAGCTCACCAGGCGACACAGTCTTGATGAAGCCTGATTAAGACTTCATGCCTCATAAATACACCACACTGAGCACTTCACAGTGCAACTGTGTTACAGCAGGAGGTGTGAATATATGTCATATGCCCACTATGATCAGAGCAGTCCAGTGCGAGGCAGCATAATCAAGATGACTTGCATGGAAAGTGCTGGAGGTGAGGTAGGTAGACGTAAAAAGAATGAGATGGAACAAGAATACTTTTAATCGCAGATTCACAGCTGATGCTCCTGCACATGAAACACATCTGAATGTTTGCCCTGGCATCCGCTGAGCCTTTTGCTTGAAAGAACAAGCTCATGTTCAGTTTCAGCTCAAATCTTGTTGGATTGATAGGCAGTTATTTTCTGTTATGCACACAAGCCAATTCTTGAAATTGATTTTCTGTAGAATCCAGTTAGAGTTATTTAAGATTCTCAGTTTTGCTGAGAAGAAATTCGCCAGCACGGTCATTCTTTAAATTTGACACAATGACTTTTAAAATGACTCTGACACTAATCTCCCCTTCTTTGTGGTGATCTGTGGGTGTGAATATGAAAGTAGATGCATTTCTGCGTTTCACAGGTACAGTCTGGTGTGACTCTGCCTAGTCACAGGTTAAATCATTCCAGAGAACTTTGTTCAGTTTCATTCTTACATTTTGCAGGAAGACCAAAGCAAAGGGGAATTTAAAAAAGAAAAGAAAGACTGAGGCAAATTTGTTTCCTGTGTCAACACACTGGGGGCACTGTCATTAATCTGGCTACAAGTACAACATGTTTTAAGTTTGAGGTGGAGTAGAGGTTGGTGTGGGCCCAGCAGGTGGGCCGCTGAGTCTGCTGAGAGCAGCAGAGTGTGAGATAAAAGAGGACGCCGCCTAGAAGGCAAGGCAAATGAAAAGGTCTGGGCTGGGGGCTGCAAGTAGCCAGTGAACACATGTGGGCCTGCACACAACAAGAAAGTTTCTTCTTATAAATTTGGTCAAAATGGGCACACACAAACACAGAAATAGCAAGCTCATCAACGTTAGTTTATATTTGTCCATTTGCTACTAAACGTTTTTTAGTAGCTGGTGTTAAATACGGTTCACATAAACACATGACCATAAGAGTCAGTGTAGGTGTCTGTGTGTAGCTGTCATATCAACTTCTGTTTCTTTGATGCAGGAAGAGCAGATAGAAAGTGTAAATGACAGCATTTTATCTCAGAAACCAGACGAGTTTCAGGACCACATGTTTTTCCATTACTCCACTGGACTGTACATAAATCTCTGTAATGTCAGCTGAACCATAGCCCCAAATTGGGGCTATTGATTTGATATTCAAAGTAAAATAAATCTTTTGGAAGTCTCTGAACATCTAGGCGCCTAGATGTTTACCCCCCTTAATTATATTTTAATTTCAGACCGGTTCAAAGCAGCCTTTTCCCCACAAAGCTAATGAAGAACCCCTTGACCCACTTGGATGAAATCTATTTTTAGCCAACCAGCACTAGTTTAAAATATGGAGGGCTACATACTGCATGGGAAGGACGCTGTATTTGTCGGCTTCTGCTCCCGCCTCTCACACATATGTGGAATTCATCACTACTGAGTGCCTTTCAGCCTGCTTTCTCAGGCTACACAAACACGAGCCGGAAACATAATGCATAGAGCAGAGCATCCCAAACTCAGATGCTCTTGGAATGCTAACATGGTGGTGTTAGATTTCCCAGCTACCACTGCTCCCTCCTGGGTTGAAGCAGCTACAAATTCTTTCAGTTCAGAGGTCAACACAGGATGAAATGTAACTGCCATGCCTGCTGCTGGCCCAGATTTCTACCGGGAAATGATTTGAGGCTCTTTGTGGTTGTGAAAAAGTAGACGCTACCTTCTTAACACAGACTTTCATGCAAAATGTCTCAAAATGACATTTTGTGAAGAAAGTCCAGCTTTTCTGAAGCACAGCTAAGGACAGTGGGTGTCCAAACCCCGCTGTGAGCCCGTCATTTTGTACACACACGTCATCCCTGCAACCCATCTTCACACATACTTGCACACTGGTCGCAATACAAAGAGAAGCTAGAGGAAATAGTGTTTTCAAAAGGACAGTAGGTGCAAGTTCTCCTGCAGCATATATTCTCTCGGCTGACAGCAGCCTGACAGCATGGGTCTGCTTGGGATGAGCCAGAAATTGTGGATGTAATGGGATGGAAAGATCTGGAGTTTTGCCCAAGCCTCTTAAAATGCTAACCAAGTATCAAAGCTGATGATCCTAGCGAGCATTCAGAAAGCAGAAAAACATCCCTTAGGAAAACTATATTTCAAGAGACCTTCGTGAATATCTTAAGCCGATGTTTATCTCCAAACACTGAAAAAGCCCCACTTCTTTCAGTCAACATCTCTCAGAAGCATACGGCTAAATAAGAACTCTTAATAGGTGGTCCAGTTCAGTCCAAATGACAGCTCAATTTTCTTTGTAAAACTAAAAAAAAAAAAAAAAAAAAAAAGTATAGAAAAGCCCCAGAATGGTCTTTTTTGGGCTGAAATGAATATGAAAAGCACCATTTAACGCTTTGTCAGTGGGACAAAGGACACGGCTGTGGAACTGGGAGACCAACCCTCATCTGGCTAAGCTCTCAGAACGTCTGTCCAGGACTCCATGCATTCCTCCTTTAATTTCCCCTCAGTGGGCAAGCACTTTCCCTGCCAGGGACTTGTCTTACCTCCGGTGTAACCGCTGCAGCTGCTTGTGTTTGGATGACCTGGGCCAGGAAATACTAGTGTTGGTCTCTTCCTGTATACCTCTGGGTTCAAAAAGGGTCATAGGGCTTCTAGTAAAAACTACAGTATGGAGGAAAAACAAGTAAATATATGCCCTAAAATTAGATTAATGTAACTTAAATAGAGTAGCCGCCGCTGTGCTGTAGTACTAAAAGGTTACACTGTGATCTTACTACTTGAGGAAGCCCTGCCCAGCTCGTTTCG
This sequence comes from Pundamilia nyererei, assembly GCF_000239375.1. Classification (NCBI taxonomy): domain Eukaryota; kingdom Metazoa; phylum Chordata; class Actinopteri; order Cichliformes; family Cichlidae; genus Pundamilia; species Pundamilia nyererei. The sequence continues at coordinate 2,372,042 of NW_005187445.1, read as the reverse complement.
GTGTTAATGGAGCACCATGGAACAAATGTTTGGGGCGGCAGGGGTGTTAAACACGCCGGGGGTCAGTGTCTGTACCATGGCAACGGCTGGGATGCCGCCTCCTGGGAAAGCAGACATTCAGCCGAGCAGAGCTGTACAACAGCCTGCGCACAAAAACACTGCAAGTCGTAACATGCGTTCCATTCCAGAGTACACACACACACACACCCACACACACAAACACCAAGGAATGGGACAAAAGTTGATTAGCTCACTCATCTGCATCGCCTGTGGTTTCTTTCTGCGATAAACGAGTAGGTTTTTCCACTATATTGAATGTACAAGGTCAAATACAAACAGCAACTGACAACAGCAATAACTGTCATTATATGTCATCTCATATAACTGAGCCTGAAAAGCAACTTGAAGTGAGGAAAAGTGTTATTACACAAGTAGAAGTGAACATGGAATCAAGCGGAGGTACAAGGTGACACAACCAGAACAGGCGAAAATTCGCCAAAGAAAGCTGTCTTAGCCACAGATCAAATCTCCTCTGACAGGATTAAAGGCCTGCACTTTCTAACAATGGATGATGAATGGGTTGCAAAGAGATTTTGATAAAAGGGGGTTGGAAAAAAACATGCACATACAAACCCACAGCCTGTGCCACTGTACCAGTCCACTGTAATACCCTTAGATGTATTGACATTTTCATTGTGGAAACTAAATCAAATGTCATGCAGAACAGAAACAGCCCTCCAAAGCAGCCAGTCATAGTCAACACTCATGCAAATTCTTATAAGAGCCTGTCCAGTATTCTCAAGTGTCGCCAGCCAGAAGCTTTTTAGATCCACACACCACCTATTCATTTATTCATTTCCTCCCGAGCCTAGCCAATAATTTCCCAGAGATCCCATTGCCAAACACCGATTGCTCAAGACAAATGAGATGACACAATGGGCTCGCCAGTCCGCCCACGGAGCAGTGAGGATGAGACGAGTCAGCCTTCACCGCATGACATTTCTGAATTGGATTTCCAATTAGGAGAATTTAATGTAATAATCTCAAGCAAATCTTGCAGTCTCCACTAAGTAACACAGTGGCGCATCACCCCGAGCTTTGCCTTAACACTTCTCCCTCAGAGGAAGGCGGCTGTTACCGGGAAACCCAAGGGAGCAATTTTATATGATTGACATACACTTAACCACAGACAGGCAACCTGCAGGTTGTATGAGAGGCAGCATTTAGAAAAGCTATAAGCCTTATATTTTTAAAGAGTCGACTCTTTTTCAACAAAAGGACTTTTAAATTCTTTCTTTGTAGGTTTTCATATTGTGTGTAACACACTGTGTAAACCACAGAAACTTCATGATTAAAACAAACAAACATGATCTGTCACCAGAGAGAAAAACAAGAATCAAACTGTGGCGAGCCAATAATGCAGATAACATACAGCACAAAATGAAAAATACCTTATCTGATTTTTTTTTATGTTCTCAACATCTGCACAACCTTACAGGGATCGTATACTTCTACTAAGGGCTTGTCCCTTTAGTACATCTTTTAGCTTTACCCAGTGTGTGATTTTGGGTAATTGAATCTGATTATGTCCACAGTCACTATCAATTGCAGACAATACAATGTGGACAAGTATGATAGCTGTTTTTTCAGTTTTTAATAGTGACCTCATAACTACTGAAGGCTGACAGAGAGAGCAGGAGGAAGGAGAGCTAACTCTTTCTAACCATACAGAGTAGGTCTTTAATAGATGTGACAAACCACATCAAATGTTTACCTCACTGAGGACTTCCTCCAGTTACTACTAAAAAGAGAAAGTCATATTCCTGGTTCACACAAGTCTGAGGATAGTCAATAAGGTTTCATACGACAAAGATTTCCTTATAATAAGATAATTTTGCTAAACAATGAGAATCCAATTGTGAGAAGACTTTCCATCTCCAGACCTGTGACTGTGTTCACGTCCAGACTCTATGTAAGCATTATAATTACTGACACATCTGCAATTCGTTTCTTTAAACGTAATCGTGGGCCGATTCGTTACAGATTTCTTTAGTTAAATTGCATAATTTCCTCTCAGGCTGTTTGTGCACATTACAGTAGAAATGGCAGTAACACAGGAGGTGTAGGCTAACAAAGAAGCATGCCACTGCTTGGGCGCTGCACTGGTTTGGCTTGCGATTGTTTGACAATGCAGGGAAGCATGCAAATATGAAACATCGTTTCTTGCAGTAACAATAAAGGATTGGGTAATATTCGCCAGGGGCAAAGCTGCTGTCTGTCTCCCATGTAGTCAGAGCCACCTCGCCTCGGCTTTCCCCAAGATTACCTGAGCAGACTGGAGAGCGGATGAGAGGAGGCGCCGTGGCCACCGCTGTTGCCGCTTCCACCGGTCCCAGACGATCCGCCAGCGGACTGTCGCTTCCCGGATAAAAGCTTCTCCACGGCAGCCAGGTTTCCCGTGCGCGCCGCTTCAAGAAGCTCCTGCTCCTTTCCCATCGCGGATCCCAGAAAGAAATCAAAGGAGGCGCGGGGAAAAGAAGGAAAAAGGGGAGGGGGGTCGGTTATGGGAGTGAAATTCCTGTGCGAGCCCCTCTTTCTCCCGACCTCAAGTTATTTCTCAGTGCTGCTAAGTGTGAAGGGGAAACAAAAGCTCCCTCCGCCGCCGGATCCGTCCGACCCGATCCACGGGTGCTTCTGGCGCTCACTGGAGTGAAAAGTTTCTTTCAACAGCACGGCGCATCGAACAAACTTCCTCTGACCAGACCACTGAGCGTCGTCCGTCACTTCCTCGAAACTGCCCTTTCTTTATGCATCTCCAGTCCGAAACCCTTCAGACGCATTCGCACACACACACATTTATACCCCCTATCACCGCCGCCCTTACTGCTTCAATCAGAAGGTGGATGGATATAAGCAAGATGGCGCATTGAATAGAGACAGGCAGGATTTACCCATTCAGTGCTTTTAAGATCTGTTCGCCTCTGACCTCTTGTATCCACAGTAAACGTCCATACATAGTCCCTTAATTACTTACTAAACGCTTTATAAATTACTGATTGGTAGCTGTAAGTATAAATAATACTACTAGTAATAATATCAATAATAATAACAATAAGAAGAAGAACACAAATTAAGAATAAATATTTATGAATAACTATAACTGTGAATTACTCTTACTATCAATGGAACTACCTGACATTAGCACCTAGGAAACTCTAATCGTATTAATTCCGGTCAAATTAATAAATGTTTTACAGCATTTTGTCCAATGAAAGTAGATAATCTGGGAAATAACAAGAGAAAATCAAGGAATATATAATGCTTTATTTATTTCAGACAGAAGCCACTTGCAGCCTGAATATTCACTGAATATTGCGCTGTAATTAAGGGGCAAAAAGACAAAGCAAAATGAAACGAACAAACAAATGAACGAACATGACCTGTTTATTCCTAACATCTGAACGTTACTTCCACAGTCCTTCGCTGGTTGCTTCACAGAAGGCGGTGTTAATAAAGTTCGTACAAAACGGAAACGGAAATGCGTATGCTGTGTTAGCAACATTACCAGGGAAATTAGCCATTTGCTGCATCGTACCTCTTACTGTAGGTGGTTACGTATTTATATAATCCGTAGCTACTGCGTTCATTAGAATATACTTTTGTGTACTGGGGTATATTATATCAATCAGGCATGTGTTAGCCCCCGCTAGCTTCTAATTATCGTTAGCTTAAATTGACGGCCAGACTGTTGCCGCTGCTTTGTTGACGCCTAGCTGCGTACAGGGTATGTGCATACTGGTTTGTTTGTTTTTTGTAAAGTTTTTATCCACACACTGCTATTAATACTAATGTACCTAATTTCTGGGCTAGCTAGCTAAAACAATTAAGTAATTTAGCCAATTGTAGCTAGCTTTTTAGAGTTGGGGTAAGTATCTCATCAACTTCTTTGATATTTGCAGAATCTAAAGTGAAATTAGTAAAATGGCAGACCCTGCACGGATCAAGAGTGATGATGCACTTAAGAGGACATCTCCTACCGACGAGGAGCACCTGAAGTCAGAGGAGAGTGAAAATCCTTCAGCCACAGAAAAACCTGTAAATGAAAACCTAGAGACATCGTCGCAAGATCAGCCTAAAGAAAATAAACATGTGAGTTTCGGAGCGTCATTTGCATAAGTTATTCAAGAAAGAGGTTAGAAAAGAAAAAGTGGGATAAGTAGGGCGATGAAGAAAGTAAACAGGAGTACTGGAAGGCTAGACGCACTACATAGGCTTGTAGTGAGATGTATGTGAGGAAGGAGAAAAAGAACTTGAATCGACTGGTAGATGGAGAAATCAAGATGGAAAGTATTTGAAGAAGGTTAGGGCGATTAAGGATAGAGATGGAAATATGGTAACAAATGACCCGTGGATCTAGAGAGAGGAAATGATTGGGTGCCAAGGGAGTATTGCTGTTACAGCATGATAAGTAGGGAGCAGATAGAAGAGAGGTGGTTGGAGAGAAGAGGAATCAAAGTCAGTAGAAGCAAACAGAATATATGTACTTGAATGAAAGGGGGATAGGCTTAAAAGTGAAGATGTAAGGAGCTGAGGTACTGAGTGTGTCTATAAATATATGGGCTCAGCCATCCAAAGCAATGAACCGTGCAAAACGGAAGTGAACAAGGGAATGCAGCCATGGTGGAGCGAGTGAAGACGCTTGTCAGGGGTCATTTATGCCAGAATGATAGCAGCAAGGGTGGAAGGGTTACACGATGGTAATGAGACCTGCAATGATGTGTTGTTTGGAGACAGTGGGGGTAACAAAAAGACAGGGGGTGGAGTTTAAGGATGCTAAGATTTTCTTTGGGAGTGACCAGTATGGACAGGGCTAGACATAAGTATATCTACCTCAGGTTGAGTATTTTGGAGACAAAGTTGGAGAATCAAGGCTGAGATGGTTCTAATACCTACAGAGGAAGGATGGTGGATTTACTGGATAAAGGATGTTAAAGATGAAGCTGACAGACAGAAGGTAAAGAAGAAGACCACAGAGAGGTTTATGAATGTAGTGAAGGAGGACATATAGGAGTTTGGTGTATAATAAAACAGGATGAGATGCAGGCAGATGATCCACTGAAGAAACTCCTAAAGAGAGCAGCCAAAACAAGAAGACCCTAGACAGTTGGTTGACAAACTTAAATGTACTGTTTCAGTTCCATTTTAAATAAATATTGTATTACAGTAAAATTAATGTTACATTAAAAATCATTTAACTGACCATATGTATACTAAAAAGTTTAAACCAACAAAAATCCTAAAACCTGAATGATCAGATTTGAATTTTTAGGCTGTCATTTGTGTTTTTGTTATGTGGTTTCACAGTGGTGTCTCTGTCTTTGTAGTATTTCTGAATAATTTTGTCTTCCACTGGATAGGAAACACCAGGGGGAGAAGATGAGGAAGAGGGAACCTCTGGCCAGCCTCCTTTGAAAAGGTTAAAAGTGGAACCTGAGAAGAAAAAGGAGAAGCGGCACAAGGTTGATGAAGATGAAATACAGAAGATGCAGTAAGACGACCTTTTTAATCTCACAGATCATCATTCTTATTCTTGAAATCATGTAATTTGCGAAAATTCGCCATAACTCCATAACATTTTCAGAGTTTTGGTGTCATCATTTTCTGAAGAGCAGCTGAATCGCTATGAAATGTACAGACGTTCTGCATTCCCGAAGGCTGCCATTAAACGGGTAAGGTTTTTTTTTGTTTTTGTTTTTTTTAATAATAATAATAGAGGAAGTATTAAAAAACCCTGAAAATGTTGTATTGATTTGATGTATCTTATTTTAATATTCTAGCTCATCCAGTCAATAACAGGATCATCGGTGTCCCAGAATGTTGTTATTGCCATGTCTGGTATTGCAAAGGTCTTTGCTGGGGAAATTGTCGAGGAAGGTTAGTTGGAGGATTTGAGAAAACCGAAGTCACCCAGACTACGAGGTTGTATGAATTATAGTTTCATGAGGTGTCTTTGCCTTTACAGCTCTGGATGTTTGTGAGAAGTGGGGAGACACACCACCACTTCAGCCCAAGCACATGAGGGAAGCAGTGAGGAGGCTGAAGAGTAGAGATCAGATTCCCAACACAAAGTACAAGAACATTCTCTTTCACTGACACACCTGAGCTGCAGATTGTATGAGGATGACGGATAAATGCCAGTAATTTAATAAGTGGTGCAGAGCATATGGAAAACTCACCATGAAGCCACTTAACACATCTTGCAGCCAAGTAGGCAGTGACTGCAGTCCTGAAGAGCAGTCAAGGCAGCTGCTAAATAAAGCTGAGTTGTCATTCACCCCTCAAAGTCGAGGTAAACGTTTTTCTCATCATTAAATTGGTTGCAACTAAACAGTGAGAAATGATGGTTTTATTTAAAACATGTTTTATATTTTAATAGTCAATGTTTCTTTTTCTTTTTGACTGAAACATTTTAATGTGATTAGGACCAAACTGAAAATGCAAACATCATTTTTAGTTTGATTCCATATTTAAAAGCCTTCGAATCATTTAAGACCCTTCTTCTCTGTAGCCAATAGTATTAGTTGTTTGACCATGAACTGGAATTGGAAATAGTTTGGACTCAAGACAGACTTGATGGAAAAACTGGGTGCTTGACATTTGTTACTTCAGTTTATATTTTTGTGCAGGTTGTAAACAAGAAGATAAATTCTGTTTAAACTGTATTTGTAAATATTGTACTTTGAGATTAAAGTCAAGTTTGCATTATACTAGTAAAATGAGCAGAATGATACTTTGAGTTTTTTGCTCAGACAGCGCCATAAATTCTCTGATACATTGCAACATACAAACATGCATTCAGCTGAAAAAGATAAAGACAAAATGTGTTTAGCAATTAATCATTTATTTATTTTTTTACTTAAATTAATCTCTACATACTACGTTTGGTTCACAGAACCAGTTTAAAATTAGTCTTAATTAAGTGATGAAGACAATATAAAATTCTATTTAATCCTACACAACTCACAAAAAAAGTGTCCAAACATTTGCATCACTTAGAAAGATTTCACAATTACTCCTCCAGTCATTTGAAGTGATTTACATGAAAACAAGTGCAATCTCCACTATACCACACAGGTGCAAGTAATCCACAAGGTATAATCAACAGAACATCACTTCAGCACATGCATCTAGAGAGAGAGCACACCACACTCTGGAGTGAATCTTACACCACTCTTTGTCCACTTCCTTTCTGCATGGCACACTGGGAAAAAGTTAGATTTACATAGAAACCCTGGCCTGCTCTGGAGTGCAAATAAACTCTGGTGTAACAGGTAATGAGCAGATTTAACTTAAAGCACCAGTTGTTTTTTTTTGTGGAACAAAAATGCTACTAAACATGGAAGCCTGACTGAGGAGAAAGAAACTGGGTAAACCTCAGAGCTACATGATGCATCCAGCACGGCACGTTCAATTCCGTACCAATATATCCGTCTACTACAGGCATGCAAAAGCAAACACCAACAGCTGAGAAATATCACATCTCTAAGTGATAATGAGGTTAAAAGCCAGTCTATGTTCTATTACATGTATAGATAGAGGATATTTTGAGTTATACAGGTAATTGATCACCCCGTGAACTAAAGAACTCCACATCAAAAAAGTGTAGTGTTACGGTTCTTTGTCATGTTTGTGGATAAACTTGAGTGTCTATTGCTTTGACATCTAACATTCCTCTTTAATAACATAAAATGTCGGTCACAGGCTGTAAATTTGCTAAAGTGCAAATTGAAATTGTAAATTTGCACTTGCTAAAAAAATTAAAATGATAAATAACATTTTAAATGGAGTGTATGCTGGCAAGTCAACACCACCAGAGGTCTCAGAAGGACCGTTATGAGTTTAAGTGAGTGGAAGATTTCTGTGACAGCTGTGCAACCATTAAACCCCTGCCAAAAGGCAAAATAACAAAACGCTAATTTAACATTAAGACACTTTTAGATTGAATATAACTGACAGCTTCATGAAAAGTTTACCCAACCAGTCTTGGATAAACAAGTCAATCGCTTCAAATCCATGTAACAGATTTGTGGATAATGGGAAGGGACAGAAATTTAAACTTGCAACTGGCCTGAAAAGATTAGGATTAAATACAGTTAAATATGAGTGTTGTAGTAAATCTGACAAATATACATTACATTATCAGTACCATAGTTCTTATAAATGTCACCTTCTTTGATTGATATGGCTTGAATACAATGTAATAAGTCAAAGCTTAAAAACAAAACACAGGCAGTAAAACAACACACAAAATGAAGTCAGGTCTATGATGTCAAATCACTACACACAATACAAGTGTACAGAAGTAATAACACTATCAGTCTGAGTTGTTTCCTGGTAAGCTACAAAACACAAAGAGCACAGGTATTATACCATTGCTAGCTGGTATATTCTCAGATGTCTTTATGCCAGAGAACTGGACTGACAAATCCAATCAGGTCAATAAATTGAACCTTGTGTGCAACCTCTCTACCGTCAAGGGAAAGGCACATTGCCTTCATTGGACATTCAGCCACAGAGCACATCGTTTCACAGTACCAAAGAAGCATAATCAACATTTTGCAACTAAAAAAAATATATATACATATAACACTGGGGAATGATTCAGCCTCTATGCGTAACCATGCCCCCCTGTTGATCAAATAACCAGGTGGAATTTGAAATGAATCAGGCTCGCCATGAAAGCAGTGGAGGTATGCTTTTTCCCCCCCTGCTTTTAAAGTGCTTTTTTCCCTACTTGTCAAAACACATTTTCCACCAAGTGGGAAAAAAACCCCACAAGTTTACTTTACAATTAACAAAAGTAATCTTCGTTACTAAGTCTAGCTCTCTTACTGTCAGTATGTATATGTGCTACATGTAAATTAGCACTGTTCAGGCAGCATGCATTTGTGACGTATTGAGATGAACAAGCAGCTGTCTGGCAGTGTCAGTGCATGTGAAAAGAGGTTTTGGCATGTTTTATGTGTGTAATACTGTTGTAACGCAAACACTCACTAGAGAGAATTAAAGCTTAATAATATGTACCTTTGCATGCTGCATGACAAAACACTAAAACCACACAACAAGTTTACCGTCCACACTTATTTGGATGAGAAATAACCAGAAGAAGAAGATCTGTTTACAGCAGTGAGGATTATCTAGACCGTTAATGTACCTATGTTAGTTCACCAACTTCCCCATCCAGTAATTGTTATAAGTGGCTTTTTTTTTTTTGTAATTTCATAAATAAAACAAAGGAAGTAATCCAAACACTCATCTTGGATTCCTCTTCTTTTGAGACATGTCTGATGTCCAGACATGAGTGAGTCATGCTGGTTCCCGACATTCAGCCTGACCAATCCCATCAGCATTCTTCAGCAGCGACAGATTCAGAAGTCAAGCACAATGAAGTTCAGAGGGTAAATTTGGGGTCATACTTCCTGACTTCCAGCAGGAGGCGCTCTTTCTCTCTGAGAGCCTGAGTAAGTGCAGCCTGTACCTCACAGAGCTGTGACTGCAGTGGTTGTATCTGCAACAACAGGATTAATGGATTAGTTAGCTACAGACCATGCGGGCTGATACGTGATTCTGAAAGCACTACCATTACATAACTCTGTGCATTTAAGACATCGCTGTAAGTAAGAGGGCACTAGTTTTACACCTGTATTTAAAAATTAATAGTTAATCTAACTGAGTTGAGTTTTAAATATCTTGACCCCACTAAAAATGAATAAAAGTCAAAGATACACACACACAAATTTGAGCCCCAGAAAGCAGTATATTACAGAGCAACACATCATTATATACACATTACCTCACTCTGCTGTTGAACAGCGAAAGAGTTGTTAGGGTTATCCCCACTAGTTTCTGGAAAATGTCCTAATGCTTTAGAGCCTCCACCTCCAGCTGCAGCCAGAAAGGAAAATAGTGATGATCAGTTTCTGTTCATCTTTCTTTCGAACTGTGACAGCTGATACTCTATAGCTGGGTCTTTGTGGTTTCAAGGTTCATGATCAAGAATCTAAAATTCATCATGGTGAACAAAATTCCCGTTGAAAAGCGTGCTTTTCTTGCTCACCTCTGACTCTCATGATGCCATCATCACTACGCTCGAGAACCAGCTCATCTACAATGAATGTGGCTGGAACAGGTTGGGGGGCTGTGGGGTATATTCTGGGGCCATCATCCTTGAAACAAAAAATAATTAATGAATTAATTTAAAAAAAAAAGTTCTTTTGAAAGGTTAACGTTGAAAATATTTTAGTGGAGTTTTTGTGACTCAACAGATACCGACATCCAAAGCAAACACTTCACATGCCACGAGGACAGAAAGACACTTACCTTCACCGTGATGGTGACGTTGCTCATGTGCAACTGCATTGGCTGACCGTCAACGCTGAATTCGTCTTCAAGGAAAGGACCAATGTTAGTAACTGTTGAGGCTAACAACTCAGCCTGACAGTCTTGCACTCTCACATCCAGAAAGCCCAGTGATTCAGCCAGAGCAGAGCGCCGAGCTGCAGCTGGACCCATTTCCGCCCGCATGCACAATGCTGGAGAGGCACTGCTACCCTCCCTACTCTGCTTCTGGACTGGCAAAACTGGTGCTGCACAACAAAAGAAAAAAAAAAGGTACATTTGTAAACCATTCTGAGAACGCACACAGAACTCAGGTTCCAGCATGCTCTCCCAACATTAACTAATCTAGTTCAATATTTTAGGCTGAGCTAATATGTGCATACAGTGCTGTGAAACCCTCCTTACTAACTTCTAGGTTTCTGGATATTTGTCATACACGTTTCAGAATAAATAGCCTTTAATGTTAGAGAAAACCTGAGAAACTACAAAATGCAGTTTTTAAAAGAGGATTTCCTGTATTAAGTGAAAAAGTATCTAAATCCACCTGGCCCTATGAGAAAAATTTACTGTCTCCTTGTGCCACAAAACTGGTTGTGCCACCCTTGACAATGGGAAATGTAATCAAACATTTGCAATAACTCACAATGAGTCTTTCACAGCCACAGTGGAATATTTATGAGCATGAATGGAGATTTAAGGTCATATCAAAGCACTAGGCCACTCCAAAACCTTTTTTTTTTAAATTCATGTTTCCATCAATTATGGCAAGTCGTCCAGATCCAGTCTGTAACATCAATGCACAGAGTATTTTCTCAAAAGTTTTGGGCATCATCAAGATGTTTTTTGCTAAAGGTGAGACACGCCATTGTGTTTTTTGTCGTTGTTGTTGTTCAGTAGTGACTTTGACCTTGGAAATCTTCCACAGATCCCATTTTGGGCCAGTTTTTTTCTTATTTATCTTAAGCTGTTCTGGGTTCTTTTGTGACTTCCTGGATGAAAATTGAGTATTCTTGGAGTAATTTATAAATTTAAATTAAAAATGTAATTTTACTTTTTAAAAGATCAAATACAAAACAACATTTTGTATTTACTTGGATTATCTTTGTTTGATATATTGTTTGATGTGGTTAATATTTTAAAAAAAAATCCGGAAGGGGACAAACACTTTTTCACAGCACTGTATACAGTCCCTGTATAAAGTATGTTTTTATGGGTTCATTATGAAGGATTGTTTATGAGCCAAAAAGCTATTAAAGAAACAGAACCTATTCATTTTTGAGTTTTCTTAAGCCCAATCACACTAAGAATCAAACATAATTTTGTTTTTTTCTGAATATAATTATCAACCCACAAACAAGTAAACAGGAAAAGAAGCATGTCATGAGTAAACATTAAATGAGGCCATGGCATAGATGAACAGGGGACTAAAATTATTTTTCAGCATGACAGATAATCGCTTACTTTGAATGACACCAGCAAGCACGTCTGACTGTCTGACATTACCCATGTGTACAGGGGTAAGAGTTTGTGCTTCAACAGCCACAACTTGGTCTTCTCCCTTTACCTCAATGGTACAAGATGTTCCACTCAGGATCAGCAACAACACTGAGGACTGTACAACAGCACATCACAAGTTAAATTTGAACTAAATTAAATTCAAATTTAATCTACTTCTGAAATTTGTTATATGATCGCAATAACCCACCGTGTCCTGAGAGACATCCTCTGTACTTTGGGACAGGGAACTGCTAAGATCAGCTGATGAGCCTCCCTCTGTCCCTGGGGCTGGGCTGCCTCGACTGCCAACAGGTGTGCTGTTAGGGCGCATGGACTCCATTCCTGATTCTGGAACAAGAAACAAAGTAATGGTAGATGCCACTTGTGCATGTCAGAGAAATGTATGTAGAATCTTGGTAGTATTTAAACACCTGAGTCCAAGAGGACAACAAAAGTGTCACTGATATCGCTATCCACAGAAAGATTTTCATCAGGCAGGCTGCCATCCAAGATAGCACTGTCAAAGGAATGCTGGGATGGAGACGGCTTCATGGATTGTTGACGAGACTCTTCTGAACGTTGAACCTGTTCCCTATGAACATACAGACACAATCTGTGATTAAGGGAAATCCAATGAAAAACATGAGGTGCACAGACATAAAAAACAGCATTAAGCAGGAGAGTACTAGCGCTTACTTTGCCTGTGGACTGAACAATTTGCTCATCCCCGAGCCACGACTCAACATGCTAAAGGCATCTTTTGTTATTGAAAATGCCCCTTTAGTCAGGTCCAGCGAGGCACTAATGGCATCTTTGGTCACATCCTTGGTGACATTAATGGCGCTTGACAGCTCTCCCTCAAGGCTGAAGGTAGACGGTTCTCTGGAGAGTACTACAGATTGTCCGGGTGAGAGGGGAGGAGAGGGAACAGGAGCCTCCGGACCCTCCTCCACAGCCTCACAAGCCTCCTCCACCCCTCCATCTTGTTCATCCTGGTCAAATCCAACTGTATTGATGGAGGAGATCCCATTTTCTAATCCACTGTCCTCAAGAACAACATCAGAGTGGTGAGATGGGGAGATGTCAGAGTCACTTATGGGGCTGTCTGTTTCAGGAGTGTGGGGGACGACTTCTTCAGGCTCTGTGCAGGCTGGTGGTAAAAGCAGACCCAATTCCACTGAGTCCACCACAAGGGCAAGGCAAACTGTAGCCATTTTTGTCTTCTGGTCATGAGCCTGCTTAACATCTCGTATATCCCGGCCCAACTCTGCTCCCAAGCGAGCCATTGCATCTTTCATCCTGAGCAGTGCAACGTACTGATAGTGGTTGAGCCACATCTTCACTGGTGTGATTGTGTGGGCCAGGAAATGGACCGAAGCAAGCGTAGCCTCTTGCTGATGAGGCTCCTGCTCTGAAGAAAGCTGATGGGTTTTGCTGGGACTGGAGGAGGAAGACAATGAACTGCTTTTAAAGGCACATGGCTGACACATCCACACAGACATGGCAAAGGGCTCAACAAAAGGCTGAGTTTTGCCTTTGGGGAATCGCCGTGCTCCATCAAAGCCTAATGTAACATGGGACAGACTGAGAGACCACATGTCCTGGGATCGCAGCTGCTTTCTGTCCAGAGGCTGGGGCTCCATCTCTTGAGCATGCTGAAGGAAGATGGAAGGAATGGGATGGAAGGCACTCAGGTCTCTGGGGTAAGGGCAAGGTGGTGTGGACTGGAAGAAGGTGCAGCTGGCAAACTTTTCACATGTAGTATTGAGGTCCACATTAGACCCATGAGGGCAGTGGCGGGTGTTGCTGAGAATGATCTGGGGTATAGTGACAGAAAGAGACTGAGGACGTTCTGGATGGTCCAGTATGGATGAATCCAAGGGTATTATCAGCTATAAAAATATAAATAAACAGAAAATTACTGGCTCAAAATTCTATAGAAAATACAACGAAGATTGGTAACAAAAAAGACCAAAACCAGAAAATATTAGTACGCTATAATCAGTTGAGTATTCACCTTAAGTTGAGCTGCATCCATGCGGATGTCTACATGTTCATCAGACTTGTTACTGTCTTGTAAATGGTAGAAGGCTTTGACCTGGTCCAGGGTGTGTAGGAGACCTCTGGTGAACAAATTAATCCATAACACACTAGCTCGGTCAACACAAAGCTGGAGGCTGTTTAACTGGGCATACAGGTTTGAGGTGGGCACTGCAAGAAGGAAAATATGGGAAGTCCAGACACATCCAGAATTAGACGGAAATTAAACCAGCATTATTGAATACAATACACATAAATTGAAGTAATCCTTCTGTGATATTAATGAAAAATAAATAAATAAATACCTGGTAGATTGGGATTGTCAGGAAAGTAGTATTCAGTAAACTGCAGATGAACTGCTGGTATGTTGTCTGGTAAATGCAGCGCTTTACGGTTACAGGATAACAAAGACTGGGTCTTTTTGTTTTGTCTGCCTCTTGTAGACACCTAAATGTTAAGAAAAAAAAAGTATTATTGGAAGTATTGATGGATTTATATTTTGACTAAATTGCCTTATTTGAAATATATTAAGAAGCAAAAGATCCTGAATTACTAGCCAGATGTAGAGGAAGGTTTAAGAAAACAGAACTAAACCACCTGAGTCTGAACATCAAATGATTTCCTGTCCCAAATTTAAACTAAACACCAAACATTTACACAGTTTCCCCTGGGTGTCTCTTGCTCTAAAAATGAGGAACTACAAGTGCCTTGAACTAAAATAACCCTGGATATTTTCTTTCATGATGAAAAGTGTAGAATATCTGAAGTGAAAATGCAGAACAAGCATGACTGAGTATTTCTAAGTGGCAAGGGGTTTTCTCTGTTCCAAATGAGTGGCATTACAGCTGACAAAAGAAGTCACATGTATGTGATGGGATTTTTGTGTTGGTGCTGAGGTATTCTACCCACATTTCATTAATCGTTTTGCCTATCACACTAACGATCATATTGATGCAGTAATAGTCATCATTGCAATTATGTCACTATCTTATCTATTACCAAAGTTCAAGAAGGCAACCTGACGCCCTGAGCTGACGTACCAATATTTTAGATTGACCATGTCATGTGGCTGGTGTGAAAGAGACATTTGGTTCCTCTATAAGCCCTGCCAAGCACGTGACTCCAAGACTACAAACTGTCCAGAACCTTTTGCGGTTTGAACCAACTGCAAGGCCCGACTGCTTCTACTTAGGATTAGGGAATTAGTAAGAAGAGTAAGGCTTCTGTTAGAGCAAGTAAATCAAATGAGACAATGATAAAAACTTGCCTGGTGAATGTCAACATCATCCATCCTGATCACCACGCAGCTAGATCGCAGCCTCTTCAGTGATGATCCCGAAGCAGCTGAAGTCTTGCTGGCTGCCTGCTCTTTTTCAGACGAGTTTAACTTGGGACTTGGCTGTCCATCTGAAATATATGACTAAATGCTCAGTTGCAAGCTAAAATAGAGTTCTCCATAAGAATTTGTGACCTAAAATGTGTTATTTTTTTGGTGAATGGTCACCATAATATCTTTTAATAATAATTTATAGTAGGCCGTTGTGATGAAGGAGGTAAACAAGTAATTAATCTACCGGTGTGCATGAATAATGTTACGCAGTCATATATATATCTATTAAAAGCTATTAAGTGAACCTTGACATGAAGTTGTTTTATAAGATGACTGTTGCTAATATCATCAGCACTGACTTTTCACTCCATCTATAAAGTTTTTATCTTTATTTAGAGCTCAATCTAAACTAAAGTTAAAGAACTTTACCAAGATAAGCAGTACCTCAAGTATTACTCATACCTTGTGCTGTTTTTGCAGGGGAATCCTTGGCTGACTGGGGAATTTCAGTATGTGGTCCAGGGATCCCTGAAGCTTCAACTCTTCTCTGATACTCTTGCAGTAGTTTCCCGGCCCACTGTGCGTGGGCCTCCATGGCTCCACTGTGACGTTCCCAGTGTCGACACCCATCAGCTGTGCAAGAATAGCAACAAGAGGCAGTTGTGATTCAGCAGTCATGCTACAGTTAAACTAGTTTTAGAGATTAAAATTTGTTTTACTATGTAAATAGCTACACAAAACAATGATGCATATCAGAAAAAATATAGATCAACAACAACAAAAAAGACAAGGTCATTATTTTCAATAGTAGAGTGTAGAAAACAATACAGCATGCCATAAAGGTCTTTTTTTTTAAACAAACAAACAAACAAACAAACAAACAAACAAAATCCAGAGAAACCATTAAAGCTGAAATCTAAGAATCTAAAATAAGTAACGTATTTATATACATTTTAACCTTTAATGTACGTTTTCATGATATTATTTATACTACATAAAGATTTCAATGATATATTTTGCATGTAAACTGTTCCTGCTCTGTGAGGCTGTAAAGTGATGAAATGGTAACGTCAGAAATGACACAACGTGAATACAAACATCATGATGTTAAACAGGTATAATGGCCATCACCCTGGCGTATCAGCATTCCAACAGTGATAAAAAACCCTAGACATATGATACGTTCAGCAGTAGCTGGTGGGAATGTCACATGTTTTATACTGCAAGTACATAATGACAAAAGAATGTATTAGACAAATAAGATACAATCAATGTATTTTATTTATTTATTTTTAGTTTGATCTTCTGGTTGCATTACATGGCAAGTCAGAAGACTCTCAATCGAAATCAAAGAGGTCCAAGGCTCTTATTTTTTATATAAAATTTAAAATGCCTTTATTTTCATGGCATGGCCATGTTTAACCTATAAAAACTCTGCTGTGTTTCTGCATACAAGCCTCCATCGAGGCGTTAAACATTCAAGAACACACTGGATCTTTTCTAGAAGTCAAGTACTAAATGACTTGACTTCAATAACAGTAGTCCAGCTACATTACAAACCTTTGGGATTGACCACATGACAGATAAAAGACTTCTAAACAAAGGGAAGGTTTTTGGATTTTTTGATTATAGGCCACCAAATACCCCAACTTAAACGAGGATTTAATTTTACTGCTTTTTAATAAACTTTGTTTGTCTTCATCGTCATCATCATCATCATCATCATCATCTATTTGTATAGCACTTTAAGAACACACCAGGCAGACCAAAGTGCTGAACAACACAGATCAAAACAACTACCAAATTAAAAATACCATAAAATCATTACATACAATAAAATAAATAAGAAGGTGTCAGTTTCCTACAGAGTTAAAAGCCAGGGAATAAAAATAGGTTTTCAATTTGGACTTAAAGACCTGCACTGATGACGCTTGTCTAATTTGGAGGGGAAGGTTATTCCAGAGCATCGGAGCCGCAATTGAAAAGGCACGGTCTCCTCTGCATTTCAGCCGCGACTTAGGGACCGACAGCAGCAGCTGCTCAGCTGAACGGAGCGAGCGAGGAGGAACATGTGGCTTCAGCAAATCAGATAAAATGATGTCTTATAAGATGCATTCATTTTGGCTGTGGTTGGTGCTGCTGTGCCAGTGTTTCTTTGTGACAGCTGGAGTGACACAACATAAAACTCCAGTCAAAGATATTTGTTATCACGGCAGTGGTTACAACACCAAGCTGTGAAACCCAGTTTTGAGTGCTGCCTTCTTTAGTAAGAGATGCTATCAAGTAATGATGATGATAAAAACTTAGCAGCAGACTAGAACCAAGGACATAAACATTTATATATTTTCTGCATCACCAAGCTTGTAAGTGCCAAGCTAACACTGGTGTAATTTTACAGCTGGGCTTCATTCTATGTTTTTTGTAGCCCAAAACTCATTATGGTTCATTCGGTCACTGCACTTTCTTGCAGTGATAATCAAACAGCTTTGGAGAGTACACACAACCAAAGCCACAAATGTAAAACTAATTGTGGTTCCAGTGGAAAAGTCATTATAAGACCTTCTAACCTATGCTAAAATAAATGGCCTGCATTTGTATAGTGCTTTTCTAGTCCCTAAGGACCCCAAAGCGCTTCACACTACATTCAGTCATCCACCCATTCACACACACATTCACACACTGGCGATGGCAAGCTACATTGTAGCCACAGCTGCCCTGGGGCGCACTGACAGAGGCGAGGCTGCCGGACACTGGTGCCACCGGGCCCTCTGACCACCACCAGTAGGCAAACAATAACACTGCTCAGTGTACTTTCAGTATATATTAAACTGGTGGGCTGAATTATCGTCAGCCAGAGCTACACAGTTAGTGGGGCTAAAAAGTGTGAAGGAAATTTGAAATTTATGCATTTATGACTTAAACACAACTTTTTAAGAGACTGCAATTTTTCCATAATGTATCAGTTTAAATGAATCCTAACACAACAGAGATGTTTACTTGGTTTAAATCTACAATTCAAAAAGTAAAGGAGTCAATACTTTTCAAAGTCAGTGTTCACACGCTGTACAGTATAAATACACACTATGTGCACACATCTGCTCATCTTTCATAATCATGCACTGTGTTAATGTTGATATCTTCTTATATTTACTTCAAACAGGTATAATTCTTAATGACACAGATTTTCTTTTTTAAGATCCTTTTTAAGAGGTTTATTTACTATAATGAGCTCCAAGGGTGACTGCTGTTCTACATTCAACATTTCAGTAATTCCACAGAGGAACAGCACTGAGAACAGTCTCCCATGCCATTAGTCTGCTTGAACAGTAATCCTCCAAAGAGCTAGTCCCAAATGAATGCTGTGGCTTTAGTGGGAGGAGCACAGAGCCTCAGGGTAAACTGCAGCTAAATGAGTCAAAGAATCAGTCACACTCACCAGGTCTGTGGACGGGATAGTAGTCAAAACCTAGCTTCCTGAAGGTCAGCTGCATGGCACCCTGCAAGCCTGGTGGGGGAGGCTCATCTATGTAATATCACATGACAAGAGTTTTAAAACCAGCCTGACAGCAATTACTCTTCAAATGCTGATCAATTTCATATATTTAAGTGATTACCATGTGCAGACAACACAGAAAAACTTAGTTACAAGACAGCAGCACATGGTGAGACACTTCCTTCTAACCTTCATCCATTGAAGAACTGTCATTGCATATGTGTAAGTCCAAGCGTGAGATGAAGGTGTGGTAAGAAGACTCTTTGACATCAAAGAGATCAAAGTATTGGCTGATGTTGCTGGGGGTGCCTGTGGGAGCCGGTTGGGGTTCTGTCCACAGACTCTGGAGGCTGGGAGATGGTGGGGCAGTCTAAACCACAGAAGAGGCAACACATTTAAAATGACCAACATGATGATTTAAAACTGGGAAAAAATGTCTTACAAAAGTAAGTTTTATCAAATATCAGTGAATGTTTCTTTTCTGTTGTTGTTGTAACATAACTTGCTGAATTACTATATCCACAGATTTAAAAATTGGAATTCTTTTTTAATGATTTACACTATACGCAGAAAAAAAGTAAGGAAAGACCTGCAAGGATTCGGCAGCCATGCTTTTCCTCTGCTGTGTAGATTTCTCCATTGCTTCACTGAGAGATTTGGCATAATGGATGATGGCTTTGAGCTGAGTGTCTGTCAGCACCCACAACAGGTCGTCCAGAATGAAAAGCAGCTTTGACGCCAGCACATTACAGTCCTTTATCTGGGCAGAACAATGACGACATAAGGACATTTTATTTTTTTATTTATTTTTTTAATTGATGGTTTAATGTTTCTGATCTGAAACCAGTTCTCTGTGAGAAAAGCAGATGAAGGCTCAACTACAATCTTACCCTGCGTTTAAGAGCAATGCGAATGCGCCCCTGGTTGGTGATGAGCCTTAAAGGGGTGCTACTTAGGTCTTGGTCATCGCTCTCAATGGCATCTGCCTCAATACGTAGAGTTTGCCAGTTAATTTCTTTGAATGTCAGCACCTGAATGGGAAAATATACATATAAACCCATCAAACTATAACCAAATAAAATAAACAATGCGAGACTTGTTGTGATGGTTATTTTGAATGATTGTTACCAAAGACAAAAGGGAACAGACATTTGCTTTTAACTGGATTACAAACTCTCATTCTAAAAGGCTGTTTATCCCAAAATAGTCTGCAGCTACCAAAGACCAGACCATGTGACTTGATTACACACCACAGAAGTCATTTACAGCAGGCTTAATGAGCAAACACGATTTCTCTGGTGGATCATTATTTTCAGTAATACATTACACGACTAAAATGGATCATGCTGAAGCTGTGTCGGGAGGAAAATGAAAGCGTTTGTGTGTATAAAGTACCTCTCCTCTCTTTGGATCAGTGATCCGGGTGTAGCGAAGATCACTACGTTGCCATTTGGGGTTCAGGCTGTTGCCTTGTAGCTGCCAGAGCTCAAAGGACGCGTGGAAGGCCTTAGCCTGGACCTTGATGGTAATTGAGTTGATCCTAACAGACATGCCCTCTACTACTTTTTCAGCAAAGCCATACTCGCTGTAAATACACACGACATGGGATGCAGTACAGTATTACAAAACAAAAATGTTTGTTTAGCACAGAATTTGTGAAAGCTTACCTCTGGCCTGCTGTTATAGCTATGGGAGAAGGGCCATTGGGTGGTCGAGGTTCTTCACATGTCCTCATCTCTACCTCGACCTTGTCTAAGAACTAAACATAAGAGGAGACACAAACAGTCAGAATACAATTCAGCAAGCAAATTAGAGATGCAGCCAAAATTGAGCATATAAATATAATAATCTTTATATGCTTATCAGTCAAATAAACAGTACAATAGCAAAACAGGATATTGCTAGTGTCTTCCTAGAGTAAGGTTATTTTGGATTAAAGATGAGAAGGAAGCTAAATGTTGCAGAAATGTGCATGAGCTCTGAATAAGGACCAAAA
This sequence comes from Pundamilia nyererei, assembly GCF_000239375.1. Classification (NCBI taxonomy): domain Eukaryota; kingdom Metazoa; phylum Chordata; class Actinopteri; order Cichliformes; family Cichlidae; genus Pundamilia; species Pundamilia nyererei. The sequence continues at coordinate 2,351,288 of NW_005187445.1, read as the reverse complement.
TAACACAATTCTTACCAGGCAGATGGGGCTGGTTTTCAACTTTGTCCATTGTATCTGAAAAGACAGGACAGCAGGGTCAACAGTGTCAGTCACAAGCACTTGCCGCAGCATTCTGTGTTTTTGTCATTCGCAAGCACATAGTGAGAAGCAAGCTCACACATTATGACACAGCAGCTGTGACCAAAACTGACACGCTGTAATATTTCTGCACAACAAATTAACTGGGAAACAGTAGTACTAGAAATAGTTCTAAGCATCATCTCTGTCTAGCATGGTAACTGAAGTGCTACATGTCACAGGCAACAGATAGCAGACAAGCATATGGTGTGTTAGGCTGCTGCTGACATTTGGTAAGTAGCACTCAAAATAAAGAAGGCCAATATTTATAGGAATGTCAATAGATGTGGTCATATACTGACATACTGAACAAAGCAACATGCTGACCTGTTAGTGATCCTAACAGTGACCCTACAGAAGAACTGAGGAAATCACCACACGCAACAAGGTCCATCCTTTGGGGACCATGAATGTCTGTACAACAATTTATGGCATCTAACAAATGCAGTTAGTAACTAACAGAGGTGACTAACAGATCAATCATCCGTTATTCCAGAGAGTCATACCAAAAGCAAAGCTGATTAAAAACAGTAACCTGATAATAATTCTTTGCTCAATGGTGCAGACATTCTTCATATTTGTGTGGGCTGCAAGGTTGGGTCTGGTGCATTTTTGACAGTAAGACAATTTGATAAAACTAAATAAGTAAATGTCAGCAAATAGCTGAGGAAAAGAGACGTTATCACCCAGAGTCAGCTGGGTGAGCTCATTGTAAATATTTATTTGCAAAGGCATTCATTAAGTAATTTTTTAAAATATGTGTTAAGATATTTCAGATAAGATAAGATTTTTCAAGAGAAACTGCCATTCCACTTGAAGGTTGTTTGGATTTTTTGGAAATACAAATCCGACATCCTGAGAGCTAAATATACACTAGCTACTGTATCTCAGGATCACTCTAGCCTGCAGGCTTTGGTGTCCCTGTGAATCATGGCTTGCCTGTCTATTATCAACAAACAGTAATGGTTTGAAGGGTCACAACATTCACAGCAGTGCCTCTAGTAGTGCTCATCTTTGTGGTTCTGCCACTGCTCATTTCCTCTAAGATTCAGTGGACTATGAATGGTAAAATCTATTTCTGAGACACTAATAAACACCATATACTTTTGTTGAATTAAAAAAAAAAAAAAAAGAACTATGAGACAAACACATGATGTACGTATCCGATGTGTGACAGGTTTGTTCTTCTATAGTCTTCTTTGAAAAGCACATCAACTGTTAGACCATTTACAGGGATCAATATTAACATACCCTGATGGCAGCCTTGTTGCAGTAGACCCGGGTTACAGCCAGCCATGTAGGCAGGTCAAGCATGTTCTGCAGAACCTCTTCATCAAGCTCGAGGTTGGACAACTGCCCCTCCCCCTTTAGAGTACTCAGATTGATTTTGTCCGGGGACAGATTCTTCGTAAACCTAAACAAACCAGTTCAAATATAATGTTTCAGAGTGAATACATACAGAATAAAACTGGAAAAAGTTTAAATACGATACATCTAGGAAACACCAGCATATGCCACTGATGATCTGTGAGACAGAAATACCTCAAATTGAATAATGCAAATATGGAGGCAAGATGCTTTTGAAGTAGTGCAACTGGATGACTCATCCTGAGAGGCACCAGCATTCTTAATAAAGTCCTCCAGCTGCACTCCCATCTAGAGCACCCTCTTCAAAGGGTCTAAGGTAGCAAGCTCCAAAAGCCAAGAATAAAAATTCAACCAACTCAGGGTAAATGTAGCAGAAATAGCAGAAAACTGGAATATTGATTTGTTTTTGGGTTTTTTCCACCTACATTACATGGCTGAAACACCACTCTGAAAAATGTGTGTGACGTTTCAATTATCAGCTGTGAGACATTGCTTAAAATGAGGATTAAGTGTCATTTGATTAGAGCTACAGATTGTAGCTCACAGTTCAGGATGTTCTTTAAACTATAAAACTTAGCATCATCTGATAACATGCTTTTCCTGATAAACGTGAGAAGCCAGTGAGCTCCAGCTTCTTTTTTATATGAAGCAACAAAATAATGGCTCATTATCTATTGCAGAAAAAACCCGCTCTGCTGCTTTTCACATTAACCCCAACAGACATCAGTGAGTCAAGCCTGGGGCGTACACCTACTTCATATGGCTGAAAATACAATACAACTTTGAAATGACAGTCCAAAGTTCTTCAGGGTTGTTCATACTTATCCAAAAGCCCAACTGCTTAGCTGTACAGTTACAGAATACTAAATTGGTTAAACAATAAACAATGTAGTTCACAGTTAACTAAATGGTTAACTTCAATCTGGCTGAGGAAGTCAAGTTTAATCAATTATATGCTTGTTATGCATGTTTAACTTCTTGTCATTACCTTGAATGCAAAGTAAGCAGAATATGATTTGACCATTTATGAAATGACCACGATGTTACAGGATAAGTGCTTTACTGAGTCAGATACTCACAAGGAAAAATTAAAAATCTTAGTGAACTACAGAAAAAAACATTGAAAATGCTTTAAAACATGGGTTTTCAAAGTGTTGACAACTCTTAGTTAAGAGCTGCACAAAGCAAACACATTTAGCAAATAGTGGTTTGTGTTAGTAATTGCCTTTTCCCATTTATGGCTTTTTAATTATTAGTTAAGTGGCTTTTACACTTCTTGACACCAGCTGTATTTGTTAATATTCAGATGGTTTAGTCTGCTTTCATGGCTACAACAAAATAGTCTGAAACTGATGACTATGGATGAAATGTACAGAAGTGCCTTATTTTCGTGATTGCCAGGAGCATATAACGTTCCCATGGGCCACCACTGTGAGGTTTTAAGTGATTTATATCAACAGCAAGATGAAAAGATGAAATTGAAGAGATGATTGGATTATTTGCTATCATAGAACAAGCTATGGCAAGCTGAGAATGTGCTTGCATGTCAACCTTTGATGTCCACTCTTCTTTCTTCTGCAAATTTTGCTTTAATTGTTTAGTGACAGAGACAACAACAAGGAGAACAGCTGTTAGTCAAATGCAAAGCCTCTAACTGAGCAGACATCCACTGTCCAGGCTCATCAACTTTACTCTTTATCCCATTTAGCTTTTGAGACCTTTTATACACATTTCTTCATTGCTCTCCCACCCAAATTCATTTCTTAACAACTGTAAGCAGTTGTTAAGCAATAGCTGAGAACACATTCTCCAACACCACCACCTAAAAAAAGTTGACTGTGCATCACAAAATCGGAGGCTGTCTCCTGAGGAAGTATAATCAGGTCAGATGTAAAGAATACATTGTTATTAAGTCTGAAAATAAGGTGACGTCTGAGACAGGGATATTCCTGACAACTCTAATAGCAAACATGGACTGATAACAACAATTCATTCATTTATTACGGCTTAGGACAGACATGCTTTTTATCATCCTGATAAATATGTCTGCAGGACAAAGATAGATAAAATGACGTGTACTTCCACCATAACATTGCCGATTTAGAGCTTTGCTTTCCCTTTCCCATGCTTTTTATGCCGTGAAGATGAGATTTATTCATGCACTGACAATAAACCCATTCAATATGAATTTTTTTTCTTTTAAATAACTGTCAAAACCTCATTCCTGACCCCTGTATGAATAAAATACAGACATTCATTAACTGTAGATCGAGTGAATTTTGTCAAATCTGTGTTACCATTATATTTTCACCCCAGTGAACGCTATAGCATGGACATAACCGTTTAAAAAGCAAGACAGTATGTAGTCTATAACCCTGTAAATAACATACACATGACTGGGAAAGTAGATTGGCATCCTGTGTCGTTCACTGCCTCTTTACACTTTCTAACCGTTATTTGCAAGTCGCTGCTTCAATGTGGAGCACTAAACCAACGTGGACATCAAATTACTCTGACTACATGCAGATGACAAATCGCAGCCAACTAACCTTTGCTGTGGTTGTGAGCAGTAACGTTGCAACAATACAGCTGGGCTAACTGGCTAACACTAACCCGAACCTGACACTTACCTTGACAAATGTTTCAGGATTTGCTTTTTAATAATCCCAGCCATTTCGGCGAGCGTTAGTGTCGAAAGGCGTCGGCAGTTTTCCTACATATATAAACATATGTTAGCTCGCAGGCACCTCTATATTGTACACAGCACTAGCTGTGTGCATCTTCTTAGCCGCTGCTGGCACAGCACGGCACAGCACAGGCTAGCCGCTAAACACCGCACAGAAGCTAACCTCCTTTTCTCTCACACGCACGCGCACTAAAAACAACTTTAACGAGAAATCGCAACCTGCGCCAATGACACAATGCTGCCCTCTGCTGGATATTCAAGGGAAGTGGGAAGACAAGTGGCTTTGAACTGAGGCTGAACGATCCCACAAAATATTGAATTAAACTAGAAATAAATATCACAGTGAGCGACTGGTATTGCTTTGACGTTATGTGTTACTTGTTAACACACAAGCTTACATTTTATATGTATTCATATATATTTAAAACCTTTAAACACAGATTTTGAAGTTTAAAAAAATCATTTAAAAATATGGCATTATAGTAACTGCATATATATTTTAAAACAAAACTTCAACTAGGCAGAATGTTAATACTGAAGGATATGACCTCGTACAACTATTACAGTGGATATTGCATTTTTATCTTGTACCTAAACAATGGCTCTCTTTCCTTTCAACAAGACCACTGTGATAACAGTGCTTTTCTACTGGGAAATGTCATAATGTTTTTCCTGACAGCTTACTGATATGCACAAATAAGGCAAAGTAATACAAGGCACATTGGGTGTTAGGTAATATGAGGACTGGTCCCCGACTTCCTCATTTCACTGTCAAATTTAATTTAGTCATTTCTTTGTCCTCTTGTCTTCTAAAACAGTTGTATGGCACCACCCATGGCACCATCAGATATGTATCCATCCCCTTGCGTTCAACAGTAGCCCCAGTGGAACTTTGGGAAACACTCATTTAAAATTGTGTTATATTTGTAAAAAACTATTTACATGGAAATTGGAGCTGGGTTATATTTCAATATTGACATTGTTTCTTTGTTTAGGGGTCCATGTACAAAATACGATCTACAGTGTGCTGTTTGCTTGCGGGGCGGGGGGGTGTTTTGGTTTTTTTGTTTTTGTCTACGGGTGTTTATTTTACAGTCTAACTGCATAGTCCCACTGCTAGTACTTCAAGTATCACCAAGAATATCGTTTTGCTTAAAACTATGACCTTTTCTACAATAAATAAACGATACATTGTTATATATACTTTAAGTGATATTCCTTAGGTTGTTCTTTTCTTCTTCTTCTTATCATTATTATTAGTGAAAAAGAAGTCCAGACGCTTTTCTTTGCAAGCTCCTTTGACTACGATGACCTGGATGACTGAGAACCTTCACAGACATTAGTGAATAATTTATTATTTATTTGTGAATTATTATTATTGGTATTTTAATTAATCTGCCAGTTAATTACTGTTGTATACGCGTAGAAGATGTTTTAATTAGCGTCCACATTTTTCAGTCACGGAGGCTCAGGATGCAATCAGGTGACATGCGCACTCGACCCTGTTACCGAGTTTGTTATGATAAGTCGAGGCCTCGGACTAAATTAGGAGCCAACCCCCGTGTTTATCCGGGCGAATCCCGTAATGGAGGGCATGGACCTGGACCAGGAGCTCATGCAGAAATTCAGCTGCATGGGTACAACAGACAAAGATATCCTCATATCAGAATTTCAGAGACTTCTTGGGTTTCAGCTAAACCCCGCAGGATGCGCCTTCTTTCTGGACATGACCAACTGGTGAGCTCGGGGACTCGAATGGCCTGCTGTTTGGTTAATGTTAGATAATATATAATGTGTACCAGCTAGCTTTCTGTGTAGCAGCATTTTTTGTACAAAGATAGTCTGCCTGAAAAACAAACAAACAGAAAATATCTCTGAAAGTTTTGTCCTCGCAGAACAAAAGCGTTTACGTTGGCCATAGAAGCGTCGGCTCAGTGACGGCTAACGACGTTGAAGAAGCGTAACTAGCTGAGTCAGTGTGACTCCGACTTTTGATTGCCTGTAACAGACACAGTGAAGGGTCGCAAGATTTGCATACCGGTGGAAAATTCCGTTGAAACAAATACTTTTTCGTTTAGGCACAACATAGCACCGAAGCGGATGCTGTATTTGACAAAAAACATGTTCACGTGTGTTAGCCTGTTGTTAGTCACCACTTTTATTCTGAAAAGCTAGGACGTACAGGATAGCTAGCTAACTTAAACTGAACTAAACGGATAGTTAGGATTTATTTCAGTCTTTTAACTTGTTATTCAGTGAGTTACATGAGTACCCTTTAAGATACCCGTTACCTTTATTGTCGATACAACTACAGTACATTGTGTCTATACTTTATTACGTAACCCATCTACATTGAAGTTGCAGAGACGGAGCTCAAAGATCACTGAAGCTCAGAGATCTGGTTGCGCAAACCAGATCAATCTTAGCCGGACAGAATGTATTTCAGTTTTTTCACGTACTTGATAAGTCTTGTGTTTTTTAGGAAAAATGTGACTTCCGGTGGCATGTTTTAACAGTGAAACAATTCGCGGTGCCATTGCAGTGTACGGAAGCGAAAATGAATGTGCTGCTGAGGGGAAAGGCCATTTTGAAGTCATCCCAAAAATAGATTTCTCTGCGCATATGCGGCGCTGAGCCAGCTAATGCGGGTCTGTGGAAGATCAACTGTTCCAGCAGTGCGTTCACTGGGAGTGGGGCTGTTGTAGTATCACGTGATCTCGCTGCTCTGCAACGGGGGTTTCTAAAAATAAAAACTGCTGGTTTATGGATGACCTGGTGTCACGAGAAGAACCCATCCTCAATGTGTCATACAGAAGCGTGATCTGTCTCCTTGTGATGCCTGATGATGGGGATGATTTTTGTCAGTGTACAATTACTAACTTTAAATGAAGCATGGAAAAAAAAAGCAAAAAAACAAACAAACCCCCAAATGGCTGAATTTAACCTTCACATGTGTGAAGGTTAAATTCAGGCCCCATCAGGCCGGGGTCTTTCTGTGTGGAGTTTGCATGTTCTCCCCGTGTTTGCGTGGGTTCTCTCCGGGTACTCCGGCTTCCTCCCACCGTCCAAAGACATGCAGCTTGTGGGGATAGGTTAATTGGATAATCCAAATTGCCACTAGGTGTGAGTGCGAATGGTTGTCTGTCCCTGTGTGTTGGCCCTGCGACAGACTGGCGACCTGTCCAGGGTGTACCCTGCCTCTCGCCCTATGACAGCTGGGATAGGCTCCAGCGCCCCCCGCGACCCTGAAAAGGATAAGCGGAAGCGAATGGATGGATGGATGGATGTGTGGAACGGCTATAGCCTGTAGAATCATTTATCAACCAGCTGTAAAAACTGAGGCGTTACTTCTGCAACTGTATTATAAGTGAATATTTAGATTTACTCAAATTTCTGTTTTTTCATTCTTAGGAATTTACAGGCAGCCATTGGAGCCTATTATGACTTCGAAAGTCCCAACATCAGTGCACCCTGCATGTCCTTTGTAAAGGATGTGACGATTGGTGAGGGTGAATCCGTTCCACCTGACACACCTTTCACAAAGACCTGGAGGATACAGAACACCGGTAAGTCAGCTAGAATAAGAATATCACTTGTGTTGGAAAATAAAAGAGTACCGGTAACAGTATTTCCCAATGGTTGACTGCTTTGATGGGGTGGGTTGTCTGCAGTGGAGACTAATTTTGGTCTGTCCAGTTTTGGCTTTAGATGAGTAGCACTTGTTGGGAGCTATTATTTTACCTTTAGTTGGCTAGAGAGTTGTTGTCAAGTGGAGTATAACTGTGTTTTCATCAGCATCACTCAGACATGCACATAAACACAGTGACAGCCATAGACTGAAGTCTGTTGACCGCAGATATACTAAAGTGTCATTATAAGTGGCTGCAAAATGCATGCACCGCTGTGCTCTCAAACCCATTGATTTCATTGGCAAAACAATTTGTCACTGGACAAACCGCAGCACTCAACCTGGGAGTGCTTAAAGACACTGTGGTCATATTTTAACAGATATGAATTTGGGCTAAAACACTGTAATGACTGCCTGAAATTGTTTCTTCTTGTAGGCTGACCTGTGTGTAAGGCCAGTTTACATTTCTTATATCATCCTCCTAATAGCTTTACAGCTGTATTAAACCTGTGGAGGTACATAGGAAAAGACATGCAGATATTGCACAGGAAGTTTTGAAAAGTGCCTATTTTGCTCTGTCCTTCAGCGCTCCCAGCAAACAGCATATTGAATCCAACTGCAAGCACCGTGCACATGGCATCCTGTGCAAAGGCCCTATTGTGTTTTCAACAAATCTCAATTTATTTAAATAAGGTGGCATTACGTGTTACATAACTGAACTGTGGCGCTTTTGATTCGCTTTTCTTGTGTCAAAAATGTTAGGGAAAAAAATGTAACTTTTCAAGCAACAGCAAATCACTTGTTTATTTAAATGCTGCAGCTCTGCCTCTAGCCAACCAAGGCACATTATATAAAAATATTCCAAAAGAATGAGGTAGTTGGTTGAGCAGCCTGCCATTCAATACTGATCTAAAATAGAAGCTGATCATTGGTTAGTAATCACTATATCGTACATGAATACAGTTCGTAACAAGCAAAATTGTCTGTTTGTCTTCCAGGTGCAGAGTCATGGCCTCCAGGAGTTTCTCTGAAGTATGTTGGAGGAGATCAGTTCGGCCACATAAACATGGTGATGGTGCGTTCTCTAGACCCGCAGGAAATGACTGATGTCAGTGTGCAGATGCATAGTCCTGTATCTCCGGGTATGTACCAGGGCCAATGGAGAATGTGCACAGCTACCGGACTTTTCTATGGAGGTGAGAACTACAACTTTACTTAAAAAATGTTAAATGGAGTTACTTATCGTGATGATAAGTAACTCAATTTTTATGATAAGTAACTCCATTTATTTATTTATTAACTTCTTTTTTGTTTTGTTTTTTTAAATGTTTTTGCTATAAGACAGCCAAAATGTGTTTCCTGGTTGATTCTGATGGCATAGGATTAGGGGGATTTCCTTCAGAGCTAAACAAGGGGTTGGAGTCATAAGTAATATATCAGCTGCTAGGGCTGTTCGATATAACGATATATATCGGATGACGATATAAAAACATTTATCGTTTCATTTTACTCTATCGTTTGTTTCGTGGTGTCGCAAAATAAACTGTTTACGGCAATATTTTTTCATCGTTTTAATCGTCACTGTAGTGGCTATATTAATTTCTTAAAGTTCTCTCTTTCTCATAACCACACTATGGATGGACAAGCGCCTGTTTTTATGCGTTGTCATTACCAACAACGATGGTAAAACCATCGCGTGTCCGCTTGTTTATTTTCCACATAAACCTTTCACAATAAAGCTCAAGATCCTGTTGAGACTTTTCAAAATAAACTGAATCACGTGAAAGAGTATGCAGAGTATTTACGGATGAGAAGCAAAAAAGAGCCGTCAGGTGCTAAAAAATAAACCTTAGACTCAAACGTTAGAACAGGCTTTTCCCTGCAGCACGTTGTGTAATAAATACTCACGAAGAAAACGGCGGCCGTTACAGCTTATGTCAAAAAATGTATCGTTTCATGCATCGGTTAAAACACTCGACTCCAGGTACACGACGCCCAGCTGGAAACACTTCACGCAAGTCGAGCTACCCGAGATTCACAGAATTTACAGAAAATGTTAAATTTTTGTGATTTATATCGTTATCAGGACGATAGATGTATTATATTGGGATATGAGATTTTGGTCATATTGCACAGCCCTATCAGCTGGTACAAAAAAGAGAGAAAACTAGAAATATTGTGTAGGAAGACATTAATAGACCTACAGCTGGGGGATAACTTACCTAAGGTGCAAGTAAGTTATCTTCAATAAATGGAATTTCTTGAATAAAAAGTCAAAGTGACTCTAATGAAGTAATGTCATCTTTTTGTCATGCTAACTTACTGTTCAAGGTTTAAATTCTATTGTGGAAGCACTGTGGTTGAAGCACTGCTACGCAGATGGTTATTCTTCAGAGCTTTGTTGGAATCTTATTTGGTCTTGGACTTTTAGACAGATAAGTCAAGCTATTTGTAGAGTGCCTTTGTTTGGGGTTTTTGGGCTTTGTTATGTATACACAGAAAAAAAAATGTTCAAATCAAGTAAATCTTATTTATATACCTTGATATCACATTACAGTTTTGCCTCAAGCGGCTTTACACAGCACACAACAACCCTGTCATTAGACAGTTAATTAAATTAGTCACATTTTGTTTGTGATTCATGGCTTACGTAAGCTGCTGACGCTGAATTATACATGTCGTCCAGGCTTACTTTGTGTTGACTCTACAAAACCTAAAACCATAGTCAGAGATAATGGTGTTTCGACAGTGGTTATCAGCTTTCTTTGTTATCTCAGGCCTTTTGCTGATGGAAACGCTGTGTATAACCTACTCCAGACAAGACTAGACTATGCATTTACCATTAGTTACCATGGTGATCTAGGCAGGTAAAGCGAGACCCACGGTTGGGATGCTAACAGCTCGGACATTAGGATCACCATACATTGCTAACCCATTAATTTCGCTACACTGTACAATGTGCCGTGCCACAGTAACAGGGAATTATTAGCACTTCATCTTCATTAATGAAGATGAAGTGCTAGATCATTTTGTATGGATGTGCTGCAATAAAAGTATTAATTATTTATCATTAAATTAATTGATTTATGTCCTATCAGGATGTCTCTAAAGACTTCTCTACTTACAAATTAAGCTGGAGAGGGATGTTGAATTTAAACACCGGGCTTTAATATTTCATCCACCTGTTCATCACAATTATTTCCCACCTAAAATAGTTTCATGCTGACTTAAGGAGTAAGAAGAGGGCTGCAGATCAGAATCACATTAAGTCTTTGAGGATACAAGGTGTGAAGTGTAGTCCAGCCTAATTATTATACAGTAAATATTTTGTAACCGTTTGATTTATGGGTATTGGGTAATATCCTGCATATAGACACAGGTTTAGTTACATGTTCTCAACTCTATGATTATGTTTAAGCACACCATTGTCTATTTACAGATGTAATTTGGGTGATCCTGAGTGTGGAGGTTGGAGGCCTCCTTGGTGTCACACAGCAGCTTTCCTCTTTTCAAGCTGAGTTCAACACCCAGCCTCATCGTAACCTGGAAGGAGATTATAACCCCTTCGCCTCACCAGAGAAAAACAAGTGCCCTAACAGCAACAACAACAGCCTTCACGATGACAGCAACCATAGAGTTGCAGAGGAACATTGGGAGGGAAGCCCAAACCAGCTGCAGCAAGACCAGAATGGACTTTCACAAAACTCTGTGGATATATTAGCAAATAGTCTACAAAGCAATCTATCAGTAGTCTCTTGCAACCAGGTGAGACATATCACAGAGCCACAACATTGTCTGTGCATGTTAATGAGGGTTGAATCACACTGAATCTTCTGTGGACAAAATTAAAAGGTCAACATTTGCTTTTAATAGATTATCCCGAGTGGTGGTGTGCTCAGAGCACGTATTAGAACTAAATGCAAAGTTTACCAGCTGTAATTTTGCAGTGTTGGCCAGGACAGCTCCATGCTGTTGTTGGTATGGCACAGACTAATGTAGCTATACTGAAAAATATAGACTTTAGACACCGAAAATCTGTAAAGCTGCTGTTTAGCAAGTTCAATAGTTTGGACTTTTTCTGCTCATGTCAGCACCTTTTAAAATCTACTTTTAATGTTTGCAGTTGCTAAACAGGAAATACCCTACGCCCTTAGTCACACAGGTGTAGAGATTAGTTGGTGATGCCCTTGCTGAGTGGGTGCTGGAAGTTGCTAACAATCACTGAATTAGTTGCAGTGACTGTAAACTGTGAAGCTATGTTTTCTGTCTGTTGTTGGTCTACTACTACTACTTTTTTTTTTTTAATCCTTTCTCTTTGTTGCAGGGTATACAGGAGCCCTATCCATTTGGGCACTCTTAAATCATGGGACTTGTGAAGGAGTGAAGCAGCACTAAAATCATACCTCTGGAGTCTGTCACACCAACAAAAGAAAGAAGAGGTTCGTCAGTAGAGAGTGGAGAGTGTGGAGATTCAAAAACACTTTATGCAAAGTCCAGTTAGACTGAATATCCGGAGGCCAACGCTCCTGACATGCAGCTCAACCAACATCCTGCACCCACTGTATGCACGTGTGAATGCTAAGTTAAAAATGAGTGCTATGAGTCTTTTGAGTGATAACTTTTTTCTTTTATTTTTCAAAAAAAAATAATTTTTTTAGCAGTCAGAGTACCCATTAAACAGATGACAGGAGTGTGTGAATGTTTGTGTATTTGTGTGTGGATTGTGCAACATGAAAAAAGAGAATTTGGAGGAAAAGCCATTCACTTTGCCAACTGATTCTCCGGTTTCTACTCTGATTTATTGGTATGTTGATTAGGTTTGTGGACTCTTTGTTGTCTAGACTACTAAATTCCTGAAACATAATTTATGCATTTTTAAAGAAACAATATTTTCCAAAAGCTTATTTGAAGGTTAGATAAGTCTAAACTGTGTTTTTCATGCCACATACAGTATGACCAGTATTTTGTAAGCCGTTAGCTGGAAGTTTAGAAACAGTGCAGCTTATTTAAACAAGAGGGAATCGGCCAAATTGAAGCTAAGATCAGAGAAACAGAAGTCTCATACATTAATTACAAATATTTTCTGACATAAATTTATTTTGTATTATTGGTAAATGTTCCTGACTTCATAGTTGGGTCATTAATTCATACATTAATTCATAAAAAGTTTTAAAAAACTAGATTCCTGCAAAGTATAAGATGCGTAATTCAAGTCATATAAACAGAAGTAAAGACATAATTTCTCATTATGAATCCGTTTGGTTGTTTGTTTACTGCTTCAAATTCAACTTAAAGCTGTCTTGGAAATGTTTTTAACATATTAAGTTGAATGTAAATGATGAATGTAGAAGGGGAAAATTCTTTTGGAAACACATAAATTTACCCAAAGATTCTTAATGGGATATTTTCATTCAACTGTCAGTTTTATTCATGTTATTGTTGGTTTTCATCTCGTTAAATTTATGTTTGAGAAGTTCCATTTAAAAGACTACAAACGGTCTCATTGATATTTCTCATTTAATCACACGCTTGATTTTTTTTTTGATTTTTTTATCACCAATCAAATAACTGATTCATATCCTTTTTTTTTTTTTTAAAGAAATGTTATTCAGCATTTACTTACTTGCTAATCTATGCACTGAGTAATGAACCCCAATGGCAAGGCCTCAGTGTACCTTTTCTCTTTGGTAAGAAGGTGTGTTTTTTTTTTTTTATGCTGTGTGTTAGATCCCTGTCATATCCTTTTATGTTGAGGCCTGTAACCTGATGAGAGTTAACGTGAGAACACCGTTCAGCTGACACTTGAGGATCCATGAGATCTAAATGTTGCTTAGAACAATGTGCATTTCCTGTTAATAAAGAGAGAGATTAATGTTTATCTTGCTATCAGAGGTAGTTATTGTCAATTTAATGTAATATTGCAAAGTTTCCACTGGCCAAAATGAATTGCAGAATGAATCAGTTGGCATTAGACTCAAACAGCAGCACATTTAGGTGAGTGAGAAGCAAACAGATGAAAGCTTATTTCTGGTATGTTTGATGAATGTTTGTATGATTAAATTATCAGTGAAAATGAAAGCCTGTGTGGTCATGCTTTTCATGGTTTTATGAAGCGACTCACTAGCAGATTCCAAGAAAGGAAATTAAACCTTTAAATAATGGCTGTTATGATGGTGGCTGTATGTTTTACTATGAGAAAGTGTAAAGATTAAAAAAAAAACCCCTCAGGAATATTTCCAGCACCTTGTTGAATCTATGACATGACAAATTAATGTAGCTCTGAAGGCAAATGTTTGTCCAACCCAGTGCTAGCAAGGTGTAACTAGTGAACGTATGTACAAGGAACGAAAATGTGGCTAATACTTGGTGATTTCATCATAAATCTTAAAAGGGCTTTTCCATCTGTGACAGATTTTTAAATGCTGATTATTAACTGAAAAAAAGAGAACAGAAAATTCTTCTTTAACCCTCATAACGGTCTATATTTATATATAACGCATATATAAATATAATTTTCTTTAAAGTCTTGGTGTTTTGTGAACACATGTGACATAGGTTGGATGATACTACTGATGACATTCAGAAATTCTCTGAATTCCTCGGAGAGCTGAAATGTATTTATCAGACACATTTGTCATTTTTAAAGTTAAAATAGTCGCTACAAGTAATTGAAGTAGCTGCAGTGAGTTTATTTATGAAGGGCCAATGAGAAGAAAAGGAGAAAAGTTTAAAATGCTTGTTTGGAGTCCAAGAATTAAAAAGATGTGCTTGAAAATCAGCATAACACATCCACAAAAGATCCACCTGAGTGTTGGACAGTCAGATCCCGGAGCGGCATTACTGCTCAGCTTGCAGTGTAGCAGTATCAGGTCTCCTTTTCATGTATAGCATAACCAGGGCATGGCACACCTGTCTCAGGTAGATCCGGTGATCTCTCTAACGTTCTGCTAACTTCCATTCCGGGAAGTTCCCCATTAAGGTGATGAATGCAGCAATGAAGTCATTTGTCTTTAAAACATAAAACTAATCTCCTTTATAATGTATCATTCTTTAATTTAAGACCTTTAGAAAAGATGAACTAAATAAATAGTTCAGTTTATTAAAAGTGGAACTTAGTGATCTTTGAAGGTAGATGCTTTCTGTTTTTCCAAGGTTCGATGTAAAAAGTGCCTAGTGGGCTAAAAAAAAGAACCAGTCAGTGGCTCTTTCTTTGGCCTTGGCTCTTCAAGTGCCCCTCTAGTTTTAGAATTGCATTTTCTAATATTCCCATCCAGGTATATTTAATTCAAAGTTAGGAAATGTTTTATTATTAAACCAGTCTTGATAAATAGCACTTTTTATGTGTCAGTGATATGGCATGGTTTATTCCCATGCTCTACAATAAAAATAAATACATTTTAGCACTTTATAATAATGTTGCACTATTAAGCATTAGTAAGGTATTAGCAAGTGCTTCATTCATCATCATATAGCATTACTCCTCCTTAGTATGCCATTTATAAAGACAGATATAATATTATGACTACGACGATGATTCTGATTATTACTACCAGTGATGTCGTAGCAGTGGTAGCTGTAAATGATGTAACAGTAACAGATGGATAAACATATATGTATTTATAGATAGCATAATAAAGCGGAGTAATGATAAATGATGAATTAAGAACTTGCTAATACCTTGCTAATTTCTTGTAGCGTGACATTATTATAAAGTGCCATAAATTAAATTAATGGTTTAATAACAAATAACTCCAAATCATGCTGTCTATAGACAAAAAAAACACACAGAGGCTACTTTTTTGTCAACAAACTTGTTTCCCTTTCAAACCAATATCGCAATATTGACACCATCACAACAAATTTGATTTGGGTTTTTCATCACTATCGTCATTATCTGTGATCATAATCATCTTTATGCATATTTAAATGAACTTGTTACATCAAGATGAACAGGCACTACACCAGTTAGGAGATAAAAGTACATCACTAACTATGAACATACATCTTCTAGACCGCTAATAAAGGGTTTCCACAACATGAGCTGCTGTCCCCTGTGTGCATAAGGAAGAGATCAACATAAAAAAGCATTTTACATGTACACCTTTTTACTGCCTCAACATGGTTAGGTCTCATTTTCAACTCAACACAGTTGTACAGTTACAATAGAATATAATCTTTAAATTACATCATCATATACAAATCTGACAGCGTGGGGTAACGTCACGCTTTTATGATACACTGACAATTCCATTGCAATAAAATTCATACAATATGGTACCTATTACTTAATATGTTTTCCATTGCTGTTATTTAATGAAACACATTTACATGTATAACACTACATTTTGTCTTAATAGTCAATCACTTGCATTTTTTTTGTGGTTTTTTTGTTACATTTACACAACTCATACACACTGGGTGATGGAGATGTTTTCCCTCAGAATATTAACCTGATAATGTGGATTATGCATTTGAACCTGTGTGTATTGTGTATGTATATGCTGCTTAATGCATGTATGTTTGCACGTGTGTGGAAGTGTGTGCGCATGTGCATCGAGGATGTATGACATTTTTATGACAGGAGTCCTTTTTGCTATGCTGGACAGCTTTACTCTAAGACACAACTTGTGAGCTGGTGATGTGTTTCTCCTCATGTGTGAGACCCAAAACCTGTCAAATCCTGTTCCAGACACAAAGCTAAACACATCTGACTGCTGTTAGTCTGGTGACATTTAAACTAAGTTATAAATAGCAATCTCCAATCTAATCAGATTTAGGTGCAACTGGTAGCAAGATAACTCACTAATCCACCTTTGATAAATGCAATTCCTGCTATGATTTTAATTTAAATGGTGCAAGATTTCAAAAATAACCATGTAATGCACCCTGTAAGTCATCCTGCATGCAGTGCAGTACTTGTCATATGTATCCCCAGTATTTTGTAACATGTTTGGGTTTTTTGACAACTGAATTTTGATGGACTGTGAAGCAACTATAAGTTGATCTTCAGTGAAGCTGCTTCACACTGATATGGTAAATTATTGCACGGAGTGAAAACAGATAGTTGATGGTATTGGGTCGTTCTTTGGCTCAGCATTAAAACGGGCCACATAACTAGTGCTTTTTGCTAGGCAAGGCTTTAAATGACAGTGGAGAACAATGCTTATACGACACGCCCTCTTTCAAGCCCAAACACTAGTACATTCATGTCCTGTTGGAGAGGCTTCAATCTTCAGACAACAGTCTGTAGCACAGTAACACACTGAGATGCCTCCACTGGCCCTTCACTCTGGAAGAAAAGTCCCCAGCATATGCACTGTTCAAAACCCTCCTCTCAAACTGCAGTGGAAACCTCATGATGACTTGATCCGCCTTCACTCTGAGGGAATGCATTGCAGGTCTTTCTCGTTATCAGTAGCGGGATATAGTAAGGAATTACTGAACCAAGGATGAGAGCTTCTGTGAAAAACTGTAAATCCTTTCCATGATTTGCATGAAGATGGTTTTCTCAAAGGATTTGTGACACTAAGAAAAACAGATGTTGAAAGCAAAACAAACCAACATAAAATCAGTTCATCAACAAGCTTTCTCTTGTGAAATTAGAAGCATGTGCATGTCCAGAAGCTTGTGATGCTAAGAAGTAATCTCTGCATTTGTAGTTGAAGTGTTGCATCAGGTTGGAGCCTAAACAAGGCTGCAGGATTCAGGGAATGCACGTCGTTGCATAGCACATGCTGCTATGCAAGTTCAGAAACAGTTAACACACGTAGCACTGCACACACTGGAAAAGAGGTTGGACCAAATCACAAAGAAAAAACAAACAAACAAAAAACCAAAAAGAGGATACTGTCAGTGGTACTTTTAAAACTACACAGCATTCCTGATGTGAGAATGATGGCTGACCGTACACAGCATTAAAAATGCTACACAAAATGGCATCACACTGTATATACACAATGCAGGTTAGAGAAGCTCATCTTTGTCAAATGGGTACAACTGATTATATTATCTTCCCATTTTCACAAGTGAACTCACTGCAGTTTAAATAAGCTGCATTATATTGTTAAATACAGCTACACAGACAAGCAATGTGTTCCTGCACTGTCTTGATGTTATAGTTGAGTGTGTATATACTGGAATAACTGCTGCTCCTGTTTTTAAATGTGTAAGTTCGCCCACCCCAAATGCTGGATAAAATATATTATACTGATATATTGTCTTTTAGGTTACTAAGTTTTATTTAGGCAAAACTGCTTGGCGCATCTGTTGGGCAAGGGATGTGTTGCTCTTAAGTCTCTGGCTATGTGCGGTGCAATTGGACGGGACAGTTCAAGCTGCCTCCAATGGCATATCCTTGTCCAGTAATGTGACTAGATTGGCTCGACATAATTGGCTGGGTACAGTCCCTCTCTGCCGTTGTCCAAACGACCTCTACACCAGCCTTGCTCATCTTCATCCTCAGTCTTAGTCAGTTCATCGCCTGCAAAAGACAAATGATTCCTTAATCAGCACACTCGTAGGTTTCACTTAAATCTAAAGCAGAGCTATTCATCAGAATATTTCCACATTTTCTCCTTTATTATGTATTTTGATAATTAATCACCGGAAAGAAAGG
Organism: Pundamilia nyererei; assembly: GCF_000239375.1. Taxonomy (NCBI): domain Eukaryota; kingdom Metazoa; phylum Chordata; class Actinopteri; order Cichliformes; family Cichlidae; genus Pundamilia; species Pundamilia nyererei. Next base: position 2,332,874 of record NW_005187445.1, on the reverse strand, counting down.
AAAAATTCTCACTCTAGTAAGCATACAGTTGCAAGGTAGAACCACCCAAAAGCTCCTTTATTCTAGTTCTTTTTTTTTTTTTTTGCAGTTACAGTAAGCATAGTTTGTAAAATAACATTATGTTGTATAAATGAGACTTTTGAACTTTCCACCAAAACTATAAAATAGATTAAACTAAATAGGCCAGCAGCAGGTTAACTTAGCGTAGCACAACCACCAGAAACATGAATAAACAGCTAGAGTGACATCAAATGTGTGCTGTGTTGGTAACACTGGTTAGTTGTGTATTCGTGCTTTAAGGTTGTTAGGGGAAAAAAGCAAAACTGTCCGATAGATAATATGTCAAAAATCCACAACTTGTCTGTTTTTCACTTTCTTGTACAAGAATAACTTACACAGAATTTACAGCATTTATAGCGTCATTTTATTTGTATATCCTCAGACAATAAAGTACTCCTTTAGATTAAGGATGTCAAACTCATTTGACATTGTGGGCCACATGCTGCTCACCCTGATTTTAAGTCGGCTGGATCAGTGAAGCTTCCCTTTCTCTCAGTGTAACAAAGTTTAACAACACATTTAATCACTAAGATCTCTTAATATAAGAAAAGGAAATGCAGTTTCACTGTGTGTCTCAGGTTGATGTCATGTTGTTCAACTTCTGTGAACAACATGACATCAACCACTCATCTCTGAAACCTTTTTCAGGCCCAAAGAGTGTTCAACTTCTGTGAACACTCTTTGGGCCGCACAATCCAGTTTGATCCCCAAACAAATGTCAAGCATCTTAAAATTATCCAGGGCAGTTTTTCTTTCTGGCAGTAAAGTGCAAAGAAAAGCAGTAACATACCATTAAAAGGTAAGGAATGTCACTGATGTCAGGTAAACAAATACTAGCAAAGAAGAAGTGTGATTCATTTTGTTTGCCTCTAAGGAAGCGACAGGAGGTGCTTTCAATGGTTTTTAAACAGAATACATACAACAGCTTGCAGGTGAACAACACAAAGAAAGTTTCTGTGCCTGAAGAGTTTGGGCAGGGGGTGGGGTGTCGCTTTGTTTGTTTCATGTCTTTATCAGGCGACAACTTGATGAACAAAGACCTTCACTCACAGTGTGGTTAAAATATGGATGCAGAGGGAGGAACAAGACAAAGATACACAGCTGTTGCTTCTTCAGTAGCTATTCTTCTGTTTATGGTTTGCCTTTAAATTGTTAGTCATGTCACTGTGATGGCTCTAGAGCACTGTTTTGGACTAGCTTTGGAGCTTCTGTTAAGTGTTAGCAAGTCCCTGTAATTTGTTGTCCATGTGGCTATTATTGACTCATCATTGCTATTTTCTACAGAGGAAGGAACTTGAAAATACATATTAGGTCAAGCTGCTTTTGAACACCTGCATCAAGCTACAGCTTGTCATCTTATCTGAAATCTATAGCCTCAATAACATAAAATAAAAATTTAACTGCATTTTTGTTGTAGTTATTGGTACGCTTGAGCTGAATGGCATGATTATTGACAAAATCCCCAAACTATGTCACCCGGTCATGCACATGTACCTGCTTTAAAGGAGAGCTCATCCTGCTCCTGGCCTTCGTAGTCATAGAGAGCACGCACGCGTACCCCTCTCCCAGTGCTGGAATCATCTTCAAATGAATTGCCGTTCCCACCGTTCTCATTGCCTGAGTATGCAGCGGGCTGCTCATCATCAGACCACTCAGTCGAATAAGCTTGGTTCTTCTCATAGCTGCTCACACTGGAAGAGAGAGAAAAGGGAGGCTGACATTAGGATGCTTCCAAAACAAAAGACTGAAATTTAAAGGTTTTGAACAGGTCAAAACCATTAACAAACTAATCCTGCTAGCCAGTGTCAGAAATGAGCTGCCTGCCACAGACCTTCGTGACTGTCTAAAAACTATTCTGGTGTTAAGGATCAGTGTTATGAAAAGAGTTATTGTGCATTCACAGAAAACACTGGGAACATGACACCTGACACTTGTAGCTCCATGATGGCATGCGCTATGAAAGAGTTTTGCTGGCTTTACTTTGTAGTAATGCTGTGACAATATATTGTGTATAATTAAATTTGGACTTCAGTATAAACAGTTTAAACACAGTCTTCTTCCTGAAAGGCTCAGGTGGGACGATTTAAAGTGACAGACTCTTAAACCACAGGTACACAAAACATCTTTGTGGTACTTTAGGCTGAAAACTGAAACATATACTTTATCAACATGTGAGATTAAAATTAATATGTGTTAAAGTGGAAGATTATGAAGTCTAAAAGTGTAAAAATCTTTTAACAGGCTGGTTTTAGCTTCCCCAATGAGATTTGTTCACAAAACATAAACATTTAAAATAAAATTAAACTGAATAAAAATAATTATTAGTCATCTTGTAATTTTATTGCTAGATTTGACTCAAAAATATGTGACCGTAAAATACACTAGCAGATCTCTTGAACTAACCTGCTACGGTCACCAGGTGGAGCCACATGGTCAGTGCTAGGAGTGGGTGGGGCTCCGTCTGGTTTCTTTTTCTTTGGAGGAGCTGAAGCCTGGTCTGGGTTGTACTCCTGGTGAGGAGAGAGAAGAGAAGCACATAAAGTAATGTAGAAAATAAAGGGGAGAAGTGTCGTACACGTTTTTTTGGTGATGGCTTGGCATTGCACCTCAAATATGGGCCAGTTCATGTGCATTCCTGGGCCGTGGTTGTTGCTGAACCACTTGAGATCCTCCTGCGTGTTTGCAGCCAAGATCGTGCGCTCCAGTTCTCTGTATATTGTGGCATAGCTGAAGAGAGGAAAATGGAACAAATAGTGACAATAAAAGTGCCAGAAGGGACCTGTGGGTGCTGCCAATTTGGCAACAGAATCACCAGTGTAGTTCAAATTCTAGGTTGAAAGAGATCTAGTGTTGGGTGACGACAGGACTAAAGTGTCTCCCTGAATTTTCTGGTAAAGCTGGGGTTCTCAACAGTGGACATATTTACTCTGAATGGCCCTGTTTTGTACCACGATGTTGGTATTTATGTTGCCACTGTTTACCCAAACCATGGCAATGTGTAATGGATTAAAAAGAGAACAATGATCCTGCAGTTTTCTTCCTCTAATTACAGGCTAAACCAGTATGTCTGGGGTCCTATTTTAACACCTGTGGATAACAAAACTACTGTGAAGACATGCATAGTTTATAATATTATTACTATCTTTTTGGGCATTTTTGTCTTTAATGCATAGTAAAGTAGTGAAGAAACACAGGGAAGCAGGGGGAGAGAGAGGGAGAAGGCATGCAGGAAAAGGCCTCGAACCAGGGCTACTGCACTCCAGCCATGTGGCACGTGGTCACCTGCTTTCCCGCTCAGCTAAAATGACACTCTATAGATTATGATAGGTTATTAACATCAGCAATTTAAACCTACTGTTAAAAAAATTGTAGATGTCTTAATTTTAAAATAAATCTTTTCACTTGTAGGCTACCGTTGTGTTTATGTCAGAATTCACTAATAAAGGCTATATTATCTTATCTTATGACATGACCGGTCTTGGACCCTAACATAACCTGACACAAAGAGGACAATGTACCAAACATAACTCAAAACATCACCCATAATAGTAAAGGTGATCAGAGAGTGCATGCACAGCCACTCTTCCTCTGTGCTATCCTCATCAGCTATCTGAGGTAAGCTTATGTTTTATTTCTAACTATTGCTTTCTGATTTCAGTAATTAGGATTGACTCCTCTTCTTAATTCCAGTTCATTTCATCTTCACACGTGTAAGTATCTGGTGGGCACTGTACAGCTGCATCCAACATGACTGTATCCATCTGAGCAGTTAGATGGAGAAGACTGAATGTTTACAGATTGCTGAGTTGACTGAAGTGGCAAATTGTCACTTCTGTCACCATCAGGGTCGACTGCTGGCTTGTAATCAGAGCAAAGGGTTTACAGCGCACCTGCAGAGAAACTAATGCTTCCCATTGTTCTTAAAGTGACTTTAACTTGCTATTTGAAAGTGTTTGGAGAAACTCATGGGCTCATATTGAATTTGAGTTGTCACTTTTGACCTCTTCTAGTCGATTAAACGCATTTAGAGAGAAGCACTGAGAACACAACCACAAGTCTCTTGGAAGCTGTCTTCATCCACAAGCATTTCCTGGCTCCTTTCTCCTCTTCTTATTGTTAACTGTCAAGACTGATAACACTTTTTGTGTTGTTCTTACTGGAAATTGCAAGTAAAAACAGTGCAGTGTGGCATTTTTTCATAAGAACAAGTGGAATTGAATGAATGACTTCATTGCAAAGTAATGGTCATAATATCTATTACATGGCAATATTTTTTTTAAGTAAAAAAGTTCCTAATAACTTGCTTTAGTTGGAGAGGGATTTTGTTTTTAGCATTATAGCACTGAAATAGTTGGGTTTATTTTAATTAAATAGACACTGCTCAGTGATAGACTGTAGGGCGTACTCTGTCTCTCACCCAACGACAGCTGGAGTCGGCTTTACAGCTGGGAAAGGAGTGAAAATGTTAGAATAAATCAAATCAAAGGTGAACGATTAAACCTGAAAATCACTTTTCCGTGGCTCGTGGCTTTGTTTGCTAAATGCAGAATAACAAAAAAGAATATCTAGAATATGACAAGCATTCACTCTGGACTAAATTCAGTTTGTCAGAAATGCCACTGACTGAATCATCGGTTAATTAGCACCGAGAGTCTCAAAACTAATGAGAAACACATGCCTGGTTTGGGTGTCTGTTGAAATTAATCAGACTGCAGTGAACTGTGTCAAATGTGACACAAGACGAATCAGACTAATCGAATTTTAATTTGTATTCAGTGTGACTACTTTTGATTAAAAGTACAATTAAGTAACTATATTCTAAGCCTACTTCACATGTGCCCACACAGAATGATAGTCTATACAATGGTATACATTTCCTGCCAAACTGCACAGGTGCTTAATGTGCAACCCAACCTTCATTCTGACTAACCTTTGGTTCTCAGTGAGGTTAAGATGGCGTTTGATATCCAGCAAGGCTTCCTTAAGGAAGGTCAGCCTTCTGACTTCATGCTGCTGGCATTGGTCAAACACCTGCTCCATGCACTCCATGTACTGAGGAGTGCACTTGCTTAGCTCCTCCAGAGACTTCTCATACTTTTCTTTAGCCTGGAACAGAAACAAGAAAACACGGTGAGTCATCTACGGACAATAAACAGTGGAGAATAATCTCATATTGGGCCTTGGAGCAGCCCTGTCTGTAACTTCCTTCTGATAGACTGCCCCTTGCAAAGAGAACATTTGAACAGCAGTAGCATGGGGCTGCTCACAGAGCCAGAACTCCCCTCTTTTTGACATCAGACAGATCCAAGAATAGAAGCGAACTGTCTAAAACAGCAGTTTGAAGCCTGGCTCATAGGGATTACTTGCACACTCGTTGACCTAATTACTGGAAACCTTTGGTCAGAAAAATCAGGAAAAGCATAACAGGCCCACTTTAAGGTTATTACCTTCTGTGTATCCTGTTTGCATTTGTCCACTTTCTCGTGGAGTTTCTTCTGCTGGTCTGGTGTGACAGAAGCTTCAGTCTTGCCATTGGCCTCTCGGGCTGCAGCCAGCTTCTCCTCCTTGCAGGCCATGTGGTATGTTTTCTTAGCTGCCTCCATCTGTAGATTCAAACACGGACATTGCTAGTATCACAGATACAGAACATGATCTGATGGTTTGATTAAAGGAACACAAGAATAGAAACTATACAGTATAAAATAAAATAGGTAACTAATTTAATGTATTTGGTTAATTCTTCTATTTAGGACACTTCAAATCAGTAGTGCAATTTTCTCCAGCATGAATGCACGACCACTATTTGCTCTTCTTCATTGATTAGGAGCTCGCCTTAGGTTGTTGGTCTGGTACTTGTGCCAGGAACTGATATCAGTATACAAAGTTTCTCCCTAAGCAGGAAATCAAGACTTCATCCAGTGACGCATAGTTAATTAACTCACATAATGTTTATCCTCCTGAGACCCAGCCTATTCATTTATGTCCTCTGTAGTGGACACACAAATCATAGAAAGGTTAAACCAAAAGATACGTTTTTTCCCCTCAGTTCCAGGAGGTTACTTGAAATGCTGCATGGGAATGAAAGTCATGCACAGTAGTTGAAGATTTAAAGAAAGAAATGTGCTAATATAACTACCATATATATGTCGTGTGCCACCATTTAATAAAGCAACTCTAGGACATGGTCTTCACAGATATCGTTTGGTTACCGTGACCACAACAACACATTAACACCTTTTGACCAGCGTCTGGCTAACCAGTGGATAAAAGTCCAGCATTCACTCTCTTTGATCATTTTAGCCTCCACCTATTTCTGAGGGTAATATCTGGCCCTTAACTCGCTAATGCTCTACTGCGTTCAGCATTTATTAACTTGCTCTATCTGCTATTTGAGCCTTTTCACTGATTTAAAAAAAAACTTTATTCAAACTACTAGAATAATAATGTTCCAACGTCAGCTGCTGAAACTAATAGCTAAGGCTATTTTAGATTAAAGTGATCTCTTTCACTCATCTTTTATCATCGTCATGTATATTTTGTGAATATATTTATTACTTTCTGTAATCCTGTTCCATTTTATAGAAAAGGGGTTAAATAATAACTTAGTCAATAGCAAATGGTCATAAAATCCTGCTTCAATGGCTAGCAATGTCTTGCTATCCCCATTATGATTACCATTTAAAGTTTAATAAAAGTGTGATGGATGGGCAGACGGTCCTGTAACCTTACAGAAAAATAATTTGCCCTCATCTTCCTCACCTCCTTGAGCTTTTTGGCCCATGGTTTCTGAGCCTTCTTGAACCCTTCCTCTGCCTCCTTGGCCTCTTTGAAGCCTCCAATCATTTGCTTATGATACGCTTCTTTCTGCCAGTTCTTCACTTTTTCAACATCTTCGTTAACGAGGTTGTTCTTCACCTCTTGGTGCAGCTCACTCACTCTCTCCGCCTCTGTCATCACAGCCAGCCATGCCCTTTCCACAGAGCCATACTGTGGACCTGCGAGTTGGATTTTTTTGTGATTCCAAGTAAAATTTCAGGGTAATATTACTCAGTGGAATAGTGAAAAACATACATTTGCACCTTCTTATCTTGTTGACACTTTAACAAAAGCTGACCTTTCTCAATGAGCTGTCTCCATCTCTTGGACCAGGCAGTTAGCTGATCACCATAGGCTTTCTCTATCTTGGCACGTTCCTGCAAGCAGCCCATAAGGTCATTGCAGAGCCGATGGCCGTCATCGAATCTCTTGACAGCACGTTTGTAGTTCCCCACCTGAGGACAGAGAGCAACAAATGAAAGGACTTGTAACCAATATGCAGTACATATATAGAACCATAGAACCATAGAAATATACAGAGCTCGGACATTTTTCCCCCTGAGAATAACTGAAGTGAAGACAGTTTGATATCTCTCTTGTAAATTTACTGAAAAATACAAAGAGTTTGAGAGACTGCAGTATGACTGAATACCCAAACCAAGCAGCAGCATTCGGGGTGCAAAGGAGTTGCAAATGCAGTCCCTCAAATGGCCACTGTAAGCTAGCTCCAAAAAGTATGTAAATCCTAATGGACTCAAAGGTAAAGTGCCCAACTTTACAGCAGAAATAAACGCTATTACATTGTCTTTATGTCAACTGTGCATAATTTTGTAATATTTTGTAATATTTGCCAGGTTAAATTGTATTAAAGCTTATTATGTTTGTATAATTTCACAACTGGCAGCTAGTATAAATAGCACTAATTCACATTGTTGAACCTGACCACTGTAACACCCTGTTATCCATAGATGATCGCTTCTAGCTTGTACAACCAGTGTTGACATAGTAGCTACATCCATCTTTTATGTACTGTTTATACATTCAACACAACATACATCAAAATGTGTCAGCAGCATTACAGAAACTACAGCAAATCCAAACAGCATTTAGGGATGCCCTTTAATCTGGAGAGTTGATAAAAAGTCTTCAAAAGAAAACATGCTTTAATACACAGTTTCACTAATAAACTGACAATTGAGTGTATGTTTCATGTATTGCATTATACAATATGCTACTCCATCCAAGCAGAAAGCTCCGGCCAACTTCATTATTTAATTAAAAATATCAAAGCTGTTATGCTACCTCGATGTTTATTTTATTGCATTTTCTTTTACATCCCACCCCCTTAACTTGGACTACCTTAAAAAAGCAGTGCCAGGCTGAGCGGCTCCGCCTCTTTTGTGCCTGCAGGGGGGTGTGCTCATGGTGCATGATGAAGGGAGAGGGGTTTACCAGTGCCTGTGCATGTGTAGTTATGCAATGACACGGGCTTGAGTTTGTGTGTGTGGATGAATGTGTTTTAGTGAGTGTATGTGTGTGGGTAGCTGCTTTAATCCTCTTGAGAGGCGTAATGCAGTCAGATACTCAGGGATAGATGACAAAGTAAAGACAAAAATATGACAGACTGTGTGTGGAATAGGTATAAACACATAGTCATATACAGCATAATACAAACACAAATCATGGAGTGCGTCTCTGATGTGCTCGCTGGCTGTAAAGCTGCACTCTGATTGGTCCTGACGTGAGCACGCATGTTTGGTTACTGTTTGAGATGGTAGCTGCAGGGAGGCCATGAGACAGGTGTTTAACGGTATGAGTTTTGTCCTATGTGACAGTTTGCCAAGTCACACCAACAACAACACGTTGGTGTACTGGTTGTACACATGAAAACACACCTGAGCCCCTCTGTTTGAGCCGCAAAACCATTCTGTGTGGATAAAACACAAGCCTTCCTGATGACAAAACATGAGGATACAGCATTTTTTATAGCATTGATAAACCATAAACTGACTCTAGCTGTGCTGCTAGTATTGAGACGATATAGGCAGGTGCATGTGGTGAAAGGCTGCCTCAGAGAGGCTGATGACTGAGGCTCTTTGTCTGAGTCTCTGTGGCTAAGAGCCACAACACAAAGAAGACTCTATACTGAGGGAATTCATTATCACTAAGTTGGGGGGGTTAAAGTGCAAACACACACACGCACGCACGCACGCACGCACGCACGCACACACACACACACACACACAGTTGTGTTTCCACCAGGGGACAAAATTACTACTTGGCTAACTGTAACCCTTAACACAGTTTGTATGATCTAAAGCAAATTTGATTAACAGTGCATTCACTATTATAGAGAAATAACAAAACAAAAAATGCTGAGGAAGTGTCTCTACCAGATTTATATTAAACTCTTAGATTTTCAGCATAGAAAAAGTTATTATGAAACTGGCCACAAGGAAATATGCTAATGTCCTTAACATTTATCTACTGACTTTATCCTCAGTATTAAAATTTGATTTTATGATAATGCTATTTAAAAATGTTTTTCTGTTCATAAAGAGGAAACTTTTATGATGCCCTTTGGAGCAAAAGAAACACACCGTGCTAAAATGCAAATTAGCCTCCTATATTACTTTGCTCTCTGGTTTACAGCTTGTCTTAATGCATTACGTTTTGCCTTAAGCATGCCAGTTTGAATTCCCTTGCTGGTGAAAGGTTCATAAACAAACCTGCCTTACTTTTCCTCATACTTCATAATTTGTGCGTAATAAATTTGCTTATTTATTTTGAGCGCTCTGACTGCTGTACTTCCATCATATTAGACGAAGGCGTTTTGAAGCAGTCATCAAACTACTGCTCAAAATGACCCCTCTTTTGCAGGGTTTGAAGTCCATACTGAAGTCATCAGTATTTTTCCACTATACGAAGATGATGAAGCGTATATAATGGGTAGATATAAGAGAGTCTAATTTAACTTTTGGCACTAAAGCAAAAAGCATCAAACCCTTCTTTAAAATGGACAGCACAAGTGGCCCTCTGGCTAGAAACTCAATGGGGATGGATATCAAACAGCCTCATTAAGATGTGTGTGACGCATTTACTTCTAAGAACAGTTTCATGATTTCACTGATAGCATTGCTTGATTTCAGAAGCCAAATCAATAGAAATGGAGGGTGAGAGGTTTTGGTACAATTTGAAAATCCATGAGAACAGATATGACGGTGGCTTTACCTCCCAGAAGCTGTCCATGGTGTCGTCACCACCTGCACATTCATCGTAGGAGCCAGACATTTTCCTGGATGAAGCGAAGCACTCTAATGACTAAACCTGTCCTCTGCAGAAGAGCTGGGTTCCTCATGCACTGAAGAAGGCAAAAGAGAACAACAATAGTGAGAGACAGCGACACCACAAGAAAGCAAAAACTTTAGTTAAAAACACGGCCGAGCTGGACTTAGTGTAACAAAACTATGACAATTTATTTTCCTGGTAACTCAAAAGAATCTTTCAAGGTAGGGTTTCTATCTGAGACGTTTATAATAATGAGGTAAAAATAGTCTTCTCCGCCATGCATGCAGCACTGTGCCCTGAGGAATGAGAAGGGGGTTCTTAGATTGGTGTGTCCTAGAAAAGACATCACAGTGAGTGGAGCGTCACACACCTTGATTTTTCCACAGTGAAAACCCCCATTCTTTTGACACATTAAATCTGAGAATTAGCTGTCACACATACACACTACACATAGTTACACAGTTTAGCTGCCTGGAAATGCACCTTGTGTGTAAATATAGAATCATGTAATTAACGCCCTAAAATAGAATGGAAACAAGATCAACACTCCTATTTATACATCTGAATGCGTTCTTTAATTAAGTTGTTTGATTGCTGATTGCATAGTAAGGTGTACATAACACAGTTCCTCAAGTATTTAAGGTGATTGATATTTATTTGTTTGACATTCACTCAATACCCTACCACAGAGGTGCAAGCAGAAGAAACTGCTGGCCATTATATTGGTATTGAACTCTGTTTGAAACCTAATCTATTTTGTCCTCATGACTAATGTCTTTCCTTTGACAGAGAGCTCTTCATAGCGCTGCAACAGCCGGTATGACAATGAAATTTATAGCTTCCCCTGCCACGGTTTCTTGGGTCTTTATAATTACAGTGGATTTAATTATTATCTAATTCTGTATGTGGCCCAACAGAGCAAAACACAACTTTTAACACTACTAACACTTTTAATTAAAATGATAAAGAGTTTTGTAAATTATTATTAAGGAAGGGTGTGATTAATTGATTCTTAGTCTGCACAGTCCAACCTGAGAGAGGCAAAGCTTGAATTGGACATGGTGGTACACGTGATACACGCCTTATTGTGATATCGGGTTGGATGGTTAGGTATGCTAACTATAGGTCAGAGCAGATGAAGGATGAGTTGTGGCCATTTCGGAGAATAAACTGACTCAGCGCTCTGCAGCTGGCTGCATCATAAGGAGTATTATGTTCAAACAGTAGCCTAGCCCTTCATGCTTCATCCTTCAACCTCCATCTGCTGTCAAGAACAAATTAATTCCTGCAACAACCTTCATCCTTGGAATGAGTCATAAAAAACAGCTTTCTGTATTTGGCTCGACTTGAACTGGCCTGACCTCACTTTCTATATTAACAACATAAACAACGTAATTTTCGCTGTGAGAGGCTTCAAACCACAAGATCAAGTCATACAAGGAAAGGATTGTCAGTAGTAACTTTTTTTTTCACAGAAAGTCTGGACATGAACACATTATCAGGGAGTTCAACAACACATTCGCACCCTGCGTGACTGAGTCTGCTGCCAGTTCAGTCAGTGTTTCTACAGACGACAGATAACTGATTTAGCCAAGCTGTATTCATCAAAGCCCTTGGTTACTATCACCAGGCTTACGCTAGTCTTTGAGGCTCTTCTGCAGTCAAGGCTTTCATTCATTGACTATTATCAAGAGTGCACTCTCTGCTGGTTGCAAAACAACAGAGCTATTCTAGGAGTTAGCAATTTTACTGTCACAGACTGGATTGAAGACAACTTGAGCCTTCCAGATGCAGCAAACAGTTCCAGGGGAAAAAAAGGTGCAATGTCTTCTTTCTGAGTGAGTGACACATTTCACAACTGCACATATATATACAAAGGAATACTGAGCTTTTTTTTGTTGTTGTTTTATGGATTTAAATACTTACAGAACTACTGAATGTTGTTAAACCTGTGCAGTGGTTCAAGATAGACATGACATTATACTTCATGTTTTCCCATCCAAGGCCAAGAAAAAAGTACTGCCTAAGCACTACCACCAATAAGTTTGTTCAGTCAGTGCCGCTTATATTCCTTAAAATGGGGGATAAACTACGTGAAATAAGACACACAAAGCTTTTAATGCATTGACATGCAAAGTGTGTTTGCCAAAACGTAGAAGACGAATGGTAAAAAATGCAAAGACTTGACTTACCACCCTCATAATAAAGATATTGAAGAAAGAAAAATAGTACATTAGCATGATTGTCATTTTGAGTATGAATCAGCTTTACTACAGCTAATGACTTAAACTGGTTGGGAAAACAGATGCCTTAGAGCAGGGGTGTCGAACTCCAGGCCTCGAGGGCCGGTGTCCTGCAGGTTTTAGATCTCACCCTGTTTCAACACACCTGAATCAAATGATTAGTTAGGCTGGAGAACTTTAAGTCATGTTGAAGAGGTAATTTAGCCATTTAAATCAACTGCGTTGGATCAAAGACACATCTAAAACCTGCAGGACACCGGCCCTCGAGGCCTGGAGTTCGACACCTGTGCCGTAGAGGAATATGAGACAGGAGTGTAAAGTTCCACCAGCGATTTTCCCATATATGCAGTATGTTATGTGATATTGTACAGCTTGCAGTACTTTCTGTGAAAAGTGTGATCAGCAGGGGAACACCCACAGTAACCCACTTCTCAAAACTGAGGACAGCTTCCATTTCTGTCAGTCCATGTGACACAGAGAAAATATGTCAGCCACGCTCACCACTTGCCCAACAAATGCAAGGACTTTTAGTATTTTACAATAGATGCCAGCCACACCCAGCATAACTGAATGCTGTCCATGACAACGAAAAGACTCCAATTACCCCTCTGTCCTTGTCACAGACAAGGAACTCAATCTCTGACAAGATCCCCTTTCTTTATGTTTGGAAATTGTGAGCACTTTTGTTGACAAGTGAGAATACTGATTATATTCTGATGTCCGCACATGAACCATTACCTCATTCCCTTAGCTTAACTGTCATTAGCTTATGGTAAATGGGAGGGTTGGCCTAACTGAGAACAGCTAGGTAAGAGGTAGCTTCACTGTTAGATAACAAATTCCAGATATCAGCACATTTAATGCTCAACTAAGGCTTGACACTTTTAACTTTTTAAAAATGTGCTAAATTTCAAGTTTAGAATTGACATGTAATCATTTTAGTCCTTTTCAGCGAACCATCTTCATGCTATGCATGCATGCATGCATACAGTGCTGTGAAAAGGCATTTGTTCACTTCCTTGTTTGTTAGTTTTTTTCCATATTTTTCACACTTTTATGTTTTAGATCAGACAAATTTTAATATTAGACAAAGATAATCTGGATGCATAAGAACAATTTCACTGATTAAGGGGAAAAAGGTATACAAACCTACCTGGACCTATGTGTACTTTTTTAGTTCCACATCTCGATCTGATTACTATTAGACTTGTTGAATCAAGAAATTACTTAAATGGAACCTGTCTGACAGAGTTAAGTAGGCTAAAAGGTCTCAAAAAGCAGCACATCAGACCAAGATCTCAAACAGCTGAGTCACTGACATCTATCAGTCTGGAAAGAGTTATAAAGACATTTTTACGTCTTTGTGAATCAAGTGAACCAGGATGAAAGCCATTATCCACAAAGAGAGAAAACTTAAAACAGAGCTGAATCTTCCTAGGATTGGTCAGCCTACCAAAATTACTCCAAAAGAACATTGACGACTCATCTAGGAGGTCACAAAAGAGCCCAACACAGCATTTCATTAAAAGAGCACCATAACAACAGTCAAACATGGTGGTGGAATTGTGATGGTCTGGGGCTGCTTTGCTGCTTCGAGAGCTGACCGACTTATTGTAATTGATGGAATCAACGATTCTGTTTTCTACCTAAAAATCCAGAAGGACAATGTCCAGCTGTCACTTCATGCCGTGAAGCTCAAGCACACTCAGGTTATGCTGCAGGACAATGATCCGAAACACACCAACAATTCCACCTCTGAATGGCTCAGAGAAATAACAACATGACGGTTTTGAAGGGACCTAGTCAAATTCTAGATTTTAAACCTGATTGAGATACTATAGCATGACCTAAACAGGTCATTCATGCACAAAAACGCTTCAGCGTGGCTGAATTACAACATCCTGCAAAGTGAGTCAAAATTCCTCCACACCAACGTGAAAGACTTTCAAGGTATTGCAAATGCTTGACTGCAATTCTTGTTGTCAAGGGTGAGACAGCCAGTTACTTTTTCACACAGGGTAAGTTAGGTTTGGACAGAGTTGATAAATTGAATTATTATTTAAAAACTGCATTTTGTATTTACTCAAGTTACCTCTGTCTGTTACTAACATTTTTTGATGATTTGAATCGTGTGAGGGGGAAATTCCTTTTCCATAGCACTGTATATGAACACAAGAAGAGCAAAAGGGCAGACTTCACTTTCTAAATCAACATGCAAACGTGCATTTATGTTTAATGAAGTTAAATCCATACACTGTAAACAGTCAACTTTATGATGGAAGACAACCTCATGCAGCTCAAAATTTAAGTAGCCCTAAAGTAGCAGTTCTTAATCCTAGCAGCCAAGAAAGGCCATTGGTCCAGCACCCTGTCCCACAGCCAAGTCACCCAATAAGCTTTGGCATCAGTGACTACAATACCTAGTGACATCAAAGCCAGTTAAGCTCTGGCACAATACCAGTGTCCCACCTCATAGCCAAACATGGAACACTAATTCAATATTACACAATTCTTAATGATTAGAAAGTATTAGAGGTAATTCCACAAGTATGTTCACAAATTCCTTCAGACATCCAGGAGCGTCGCTGTAGTCAAAAGTGTCTGAGGCATTGTTTTTAGTATTTATGACAGGCAAGAACTTTGAAGGGAGTTTAATTATTAAACAAAACACATAAAGAAAGTAATAAAATGATATTGGTGAACATTTTATGCCCAAGAACTCAAACGTCATCAGCGTAAACTTAGAAGGTCCAGCAGCACAAAGAGAATACATGACAGAAAATTCACAGTTTTGGTCCACTGTGAGAGTGCTCTGTGTCCCAAGAGACAGAGGGGCTTATACTCCAGTTATTGAGGTTAATCCACCTGAGTGGCTGTGAACACACCTCTCATTCCCTTGTGATTTAACTGGGAGGAATGTTACAGAAAAAAACTAAACTGTAGCATCATGGTAAGCTTGGTACAGATGGTGCTAAATGAAGGCTTGTATAATAACTTAACACCCAAAGCATAGCAACACACACAAAGAAATATTACAACAATAATAGCTGTTTTGTGCAAATCCATTTGAATGTGTCTTGCACATTGAAAATCACAAACAACCCACACACTGAAAAAAACAACAAAAAAAAACCCGCTGACAAAGCAATCCGTTTTGTAATCTTAATGTTTTTGAAACCTGCTTTGATTGTGGACAAAAAAAGGACATAACTGAGAGCTAAAATCCAGCCTTCTGCATATTTGTTAGTAACTACCACTTCTTCTGCATATTCACGTACCATGTTTGACTCCATCACTGCAAAAGAAAAAAGAAAACCAATATCCAAATTTGAAAACACAGCGCAGCTCCTTAAAACAGCAAACTCCTTAAACTGTAGTCCAAATATGTCCTTTACATCAGCTCTTAAAACGATAAATGATATGTTGCAAATTTTATTTCTGCAGCTTTGACCTCTGTGGCCGAAGTAAACCCAGAGAGGACGATAAGTCTGACCAAACCAGCGTGTCTCAGAGGCTGAGGGATAATCCCGCAGTGTGCCATTTGAATAGCTTTAGAGGGGGAGGGAGTTCACGAGCAAGAAGAGCAAAGAGGCGGGTAGGACAAGTGAGACAGAAAGACGAGAAGTGTGAAGAGGAATTTATTGTTGATGAAACATATATTGTACACCAACAGGACAGCGCTATTGTGAGACTCCACATTTGTCAGTTTTGTTTTGTTTTTTCCCAAGGAGTTAACTTTTACCAGCATTACAAATGCACTGCTGACACACCATGGCTCAGCACTCCTGTTTACAGTAACATAACACACGTGAAACCAGCCTGTACCTCATGAGCAGAAACTGCTTCCAAGAGAATTAAAGAAAACTGCTGATCCAAGTGTCACAAATGTTCTTAATGCAGTCAGAAGGCCCACTGTTGACAAGCCTTTTAAAGCACTGAATGGGAACCACAGCAAACATGTAAGCTTGTTACAGTAAGAAGATTTCAGCGAGATGAACTAACTTTACTCCAGCACATTACCAAGCCATCTCTTTCCACTCTGAATATAGACAATGGCATTTCAGAAAGGCAAAGTTGGTTACCCGAAATGAATTCAGTAACACTTCGCGCTCTACAGTAATAAAAACAACTAATATCTTAAATCGAAGAAACTAATAAAAGCAGCAGCTTGTGTTTTCATATGCAGTTGGTTTTTGTTAAACTATGGTTGTTGACTGTGTTTGATTGAGCTCAGCATGCCATCCCCTTCTACTGACTGAGTAAAAGAGGACGCATGAGAAGAAAGGGAGGCCTTTCACTGAGAGAGAGAGTGACGCGGACTGAGAATGAGGAGAAGAGAAGAGGAGATGGAGCTCCAGATGGAGATAGGGAGGGATGTGTTAGGAGAAATGAGGAGGGACAAAGGCTGGGAGAAAGTACAGCACGGTCAGGACAAAGTGAGGGGCTGGTCAAGCAGCTAGGCTGTTCTCGAGCGAAATAGAGAAAGAGCCACGGAGCCAGAACGGCAGCTGACGGTACAAAGATGTGATTCATCTCACGGTGCAGCACAGCATAAGCAGGCTGGTGGATGTTGCCAGGAGACAGAGCTGCCTAGTGCAGACTTCACACACGTCGTAACAGCCGAGGCTGTCGTTATAAGCCAGCCATGTGACCGATGCTTTAGACAAAAGCAAGAAGGCTGGTTCGGTGACGCTCTGTCAGCTGTCCATCCAATAGCCAAGTTGTAGGAAGTCCCTGAGTGTTAGCGCCAGTGTACACAAGAGGGTAACTCGAGGAGACCAGTGGTGCACTGAACTGAAATGGAGAGAAGAGACCTTAAAGAAACAGCACGCAAAACAAGGCAGAGCAATAGACTGAAAGACAAACAGGAAGGGAGGCAAAACCAGCGAGGATGGAAGGTGAGGAGAGTCTTATTTCGTATTCATCAGCTGAACATAAAATGCTGTGAGCCCTAGCAGCGCTCGCTGAAGCATGGAATAGGAGAGTCAAATGTAAACTGACATGTTGATCCAAATGGGGAGTGTGCAGCAGTATTTGGGGATGAAACACCCTTCATGTTCCACTGTTTTGGCTAACGGCTAACATGGCCACTGGAAAAAAAAGCAGCTGAAACTGCAAAATATTAACAGAATTTTTCTTCTGATGAAAAGGAGGAAAATTATGACAGAGATGAGCTACGCAAACATTTTTTTATGTACAAATTCTTGTTCTTATGTACGTAAACATCACTCAGACTTGTGCTACTGCATTGCTGATGTCTTTGCAAAACTGGAGCTTTGTCTGAAAATGCATATCTTAAGCATAAGTATGTAGACACTGACAAGTATGGCTTAGAAGGTACATTGGAATACGTGGGCTGTGTACTCACAGTGCTCAAAATGTTGGCAATGGCACACTATACTTATATAGTGTATCCATCCTGGGGCTTTATGATAAATGGAAAGAGCACTGAAAAAGATTCAGCTATGTGTCACTGACAGTGGCAATGCTAGATAGCTAAAGTGGCAGATTTTTCAAGGAATAAAGTCAGATGTTTATTTTTTGCTAAACTGACTTTTTTACTGTAACAGAATTTAGTATTAGTAAACCTAGTGTACCGTGTGAAACTATGTACTATTTTGTCAAGCTTTTGGAAGCTGCTAATCTCTGGAAATGTGGTTGAACAGGTTGTTGTGTTATTTAATGTATATAGTATAAGTGTATTTAGCATGACTTTTTAAGAACACCTTTATGTTTTATTGTAAAGCACTTTGGTTTTACATGTGCTATAGAAAGACAATTACTTATTTATTTACATTGTGGAATTTTAGAACTAACTTTCTGTCATTTACAAGGATAACGGGCATTATTCACGAGTCGGAGATCTAACTTTATCGCACCGATTCTTCTCATTTCACACAACTAACTAAAACTGCAATCAAATCGAGTGTTTAGTAAGCCTTGTAAATATATTATTTAATTTATTATATTTATATATTGTTTAATTTAGTTCAGTCTGTTACTGTTCTTATTGTCTTGTAGCAACTCTAACCACACAATTAGTAAAGGATTCTGATTCTCATAACCAATCAAATTGAACTGACTAGACTTGAACTACAATTGAATTAACAGCTATCAGCATATTTTTCAAAATAAAATAAAGCACAAGTATCAACTTTATTATGGTACAAGATAAACTCTTTAGGAGTACTCTTCTAGAAACAACAATTTTTCAGCCTGGAAGAAACATAGTCTTAGCCAGCCAACTTAGCCAGTGTCAAATCATAATGTCATTTTACCTTTCCTGTTGGGCACAACAACAACGCATGCCCCCCAATGATTATTTAATACCTAAAAAGGAGCTACTTCAACAACCTTCACCAAAAGCCAATATTTGGCAAAAAATATGCAAGAATACTGTTTCTGCTACACTTGGTACCAACAAACTTGCTTCTCTACTTCAAGCACAACTGGGCTATTAAGGAGGCAATTCTAGTGATGCACAACCCCAATGTAAACAATGACTCCACCGAGCATTGCTGGAACACTTGCTAAATGCACTACATGTGACATAAAGAAGAAACAGTGGATGAAGTTACATGGTGGTAAAGGAGTGCTTTAAGCCACCGGGTAAAGCACTCAAGCCAAGATAGAATATCCCAGGTAGAAAATATTTTTCAGGTTTTAATTTTATTAGATGACAATATTTTTCAGGATCCTGAAGAGTTACAAAGGAAACTAAACAATTCTTTTCTACTTCACATTTCAACTGAAAAACACCACCTAGGTTACTTTTGTACTTACATTTGACTTATACTGAGCCACTGTATATAATGCTTGGTCATTACTATTGCACTATAATGCTGCTGCTGGCACCTTGAGGCAATAGATTCACACTTCGAATGGAGGTAGTCTGCCATCAATGAGAGTCGCTAATTGGAAAAGAAGGACAGAAATGCCCTTCATGTTGTTTGCACTAATTAATGCTGCTGCCTTTGAGCTGCAGTCAAAGATAAAACATTTCATAGTATTTCATAATATCATCATTGCAAAGGTCCTTGAATTACTCCAATAAAATTTTGAGGTTATATCGACCCTATCGTGTTCTTATTGTGGCTAAACACCAGCAATGTTTCATTCATAGTTTCATCAGAAGGTATAAAATCAAAAAGCAAAACATCTCTTGTCTATTGGGGACAAAATAACTACCAGAAAGTAATGAAGGAAGGAATCTGCTTCATCCTAACCTATTGTGATGAGGGCAGACCTGACTCTTATACCCTGAAGCAACAGAATGCTGCTTTCAATCTGTCACCAGCATCAAACTCATCAAATATTCTTCCAATTAATTTGTGTTCATAACCGCAGAGCAGTTACTTATCACCAGCTTCAGATTTCTTTATCTGATCCCAGAAGCTACATACTATGAAGTAAAATCTAAGTCCCTGCTGGCCTTTGCTTGTGCAGAGTAGCTGCACGGGTCATCAAACATGCACGGATGACTCAGCTATCTGCTCTGTGCTATTGCACAAGAATACAGTTTCTGCATAACTTCTGGATGGATTATATGATTTTAAATCAATATCTATTGTGTGCATAATAGTGTGAATAAGCCAGATTTTTTATTGTTCAGCTACCGGAACAGAAGCTCACACAGTAGTTCCTAAGCAGTGAAATGTGACTAATGCAAAAGAATTATTAAAATTTTACAGTGATTTTATATGGAATTTTTCTCTCTCTTCCCCCACACACAGGGAGGGCAGAGGTTATTGCCATCTACAGGTCACATGGAGCTGTTAGGGACTGAGAGGGGTAGATGCTGACATACCAATGCTGCCTGTTATATGACAGCCAACTGTGTGTCAGTTTCAAACAGTTTAAAACAGGATTTGGGTTCAATCATTTACACATAGTTTCAATTTCACCACAGAGAGAAGGTAATGGCCTCTCTCAGTGAGACTAATTTGCAAAGCACAAAAGAAACAAAAGCTATTAACAATATTTTTAGCAAAGAAAAATATCTGTTTCAGAAAGGGAATTAATCAACCACTAACCAAGCACTTAAATACTAAACAATGATTAAACACTGACAGTCAGATGTCCACAGTTGTCGTGGTGATGCAGTGGTTATTCACGGTTCTCCAAGTTGGTTGGATTTTGATCTTGGGTTTGTGCCTGGTGTCTGCATTCGAGTCCTCTCCTCTGTGTTGCGACATCACTGTCTAACTAGTTGATCCTAAAACCACCATAGATGCTCTATTGAGTTGAGGTCCAGTGATTGCTGAGGCCTTAGCAACGATTCATTCATTTTTATCCTCCGCAAGCCATTCAGTGAGTGCTAGTGGGGGGCATTGTCCTGATAGAGACTACTCCCATAGAATGGAGAAAAGCTTTATTTATTTTTAGTAACCCTTCCTGGTTAAGCAGACCCAAACCATGACCGCAAACTGCACACAGCCACTGGAGGATCTCCTCACTGTAGGGGTCAAGTATTCATTATTTTCTCTCTAATTCATCATCGTCTGCAGATCGGAAGGGACAACTGAATGAAGGTCTCCCAGAGGTCTCCAGTGTTCAAATGCTTTTTTTGGCAGAAGGATTCATTTCACACTCATCAGCCCATATAGAAATACACACAAGTACAAGCACACATTTGCTACAAGCATTGTGATTTATCACAGTGTCCGGAGCACTGCTGCAGTGGTTATGTAACTATCAAGCCTCTTGCCACAAGCCTCCTGGTGACAGTGGTGAATAAGAGGGAAAACGACAAGGGGAGGGCGAAGAGAGATGGACAGGAGAAGCAGAACAGAGTCGAGGAGGGGGAGACAGACATGTTGTCATGGGGTGTGATGAAGAAATGAAGTGCAGACATGCAGCAGTGCCTGAATGTTGCATTAGAGAGGATGAAGGCCTCTGGTTCCAGTCCAGTTTCTGCTAATGTCCAGGCAGTTAGAAGAAACAGAGGAAGGCAGTGAATAAATAAGCATGGCAATAATCAATCTGGGAATGTAGCTCTTTAAACCTACCAGCTTTCCGCCTTCTTATCATTTAGTTGCCAGATGCTGCTCTGAATACTGATGGGCTGCCTTTCAAACCAATGTCTGTATGTGTCTATGTGCATTTGTGAGAAGAGGGAGTGGGAGGTGCAGTTATTACAGAGAGGGTGAGTGTGCTGCAGATTATTTTAAATTCGATACTTCAAGTTTGATAAACCATATCTATCTATATATATGTATAGTGAGAGAGAGAGAGAGAGAGAGAAAGATACAGATGGGCATACTGTAGATGGCTAAACAATGGGGCATAGTGATGGTGCAGAAGCAGAGGAAGACAGAGGAAGATGTATACCAAATGATACCAACATTAAGAAGAAGGAACATGGGGATCCTTGAAAAATACTCAAGGCTGAGAGAGGAGCTAGAGATGGTGTGGAAGACAAAGGCAACGGCAGTTCCTGTGGTAATCGGAGCACTCGCAGTCGATGCAGTGACCCCTACAACTGGGTGAGCGGCTCCATGAGATCCAAGGAACAACATCAGAGACCTCTGTCCAGAAGAAGAGTACAGCACTAGGTACAGCAACAATACTGTGTGTGTGTGTGTGTGTGTGTGTGTGTGTGTGTGTGTGTGTGTGTGTGTGTGTGTGTGTGTGTGTGTGTGTGTTTATAGTGTGTTGACGAGGTACAACATAATGCTAAAGGAAGGAGGAGCCCGAACATCAGTGGGAGATATCCTCATGCATTTAAGGCGTTGAATGTGAAAGCAGCTAACCTGACAGAAAAGATCATGGCTAAGCTGGAAACCTGGACCCTCTGTTGATAGCTGGACCAAAAAAAAGCAATTTGAATGGTTGAAACACACTCTGAATGGCTAACTGAAGGTTGGACAGTCCTAATCCCTATAGAATCTCCAGAAGGGACTGGTCCCATCCAACTACTGGCCAATAACGTGCCCCAGAACAACATGGAAGCTTCTGTCAGACATCATACCAGCTAAGATGAACAGGCACATGGCTCAATACATGAACAGGGCCCAGAAAGGAACACCAGAACAGAATCACCAGAAGTGCAAAACCCCAGCTCCTAGTAGATAGGGCAGTCACTCAAGACTGCAAGACTAGATTAACCGCATTAAACGCATCATTCAATCAGAGCTCCCTGACCTGCTGTCCATCTACACCAAGCGGTGCAAGTCCAAAGCTAGGAAGATTATGATGGACCTCTCCCATCCCAACAATGGACTCTTCTCACTGTTGAGGTCTGGGAAGCGCTTCCGCTCCCTTAAGGCCAAAACAGAGAATGAGGAGGAGCTTCTTCCCCCAGGATATTCGGGGCCTGAACCAGGTGTAGGACTGGACTCTCCCAAACACGTCACTATAAGACTGGACTCTCACACACGTCACCACACGCACCACCACACATTTCCTATAATCCTATAATTCCTATAATTTATAATCCTTATCTTTATAATCTCTTCTGCTATTTGCACATTCTTTACTGTAAATTCCTAAGTTAATTTGTAAATTTTTGTAGTAAACTGTAAATTGTAAATATTGTAAAACTTTTCTTCTGTCATTTAATGGTCGGGCGTTGTACAGCTACAAGCATTTCACCCCCATGTCATACTGTGTATGGTTGTGTGTGTGTGACAAATAAAATTTGAATTTGAATTTGAATTTGAAACCTTTGCACTGCCTGGATTGACAGCAAGAAGGCCTATGACTCAGTGCTACACACATAGATCCTGGAATGCCTAGAACTGTACAGGATCAACAAGCTCCCAATAGCTTTTATTAAGAACTCATTTGGCCACAACATTGGAGGCCAACTTCAAACCAATAGCACAAGTCAATATCAAGTGCAGGATTTACCAAGGAGATGCTCGGTCACCATTGCTTTTCTGCATAGACTTTACATCCTGCTGGGATAATAAGCTGGCCAAAGAGATAGAAGTAATTTACATCAAGACAAGAAAGCTCCTTACCATGCATGGAAGGTTTCAGCTCATGTTCAGTACCCTGAGACTACGTGGAAGGATGGAGGCAGAGGACTAGTGAGTTTCAGAACCGTTACCCAGGATGAAACAACAAAGATCTACATGTACATCAGGGAGAAGGCCCCAACTGATCATGTGCCCAGTTAATACCTCAGACAGCAGAAACCTGAGAAGGGAGAGGAGCAAAAAGAGGAACCATCATGGAAGGACAGGCATGCCTGCATGGCATGTACTATGGGTAGATAGAATTAGTGGCTGATATTGAGAAATCCCACACAGCTGGATTGAAAGACAGCACAAAGGCACTAACCATGCCAGCGCAGGAACAAACTCTAAACAAAAGATCCACAGAGACTGGGTGTAAATGACCTTTAAATTTGGTAAAATTTTCACGTTTGTTTGAAAGGTACTTCGGTTTTATTTTGAAATCCATGCTTTTATTTTGAAACAGGAAACTGGCGCAAAACCGTTAACGGGCTTGTTAGTAACGTTTGTTTTAGGATATGGTAAGTAGTGTGCCTTAAAGTGAAAAATATGTACGTTTCCTGTGCCAATTAGTAACTGGCTGACAGTGGCACAAGGTTTGTTAATGTTTCCTTTAATGGAATAAGTTATGTGCAATCAAAATGTCCTTTAATAGAGTTTATGTTATGTAGTTGTAAGCTAGTGAGGTGATATAGTGAATTGAGTGATGTAAATTTGATGTGTATGCTATATGTTAGCAGGAGAAATTTGTTTCCTTGATATTTTGATGTTATGGTAGTAATATTGTTGGTTTTGTTTTGCTCCTAGCTCTTACGGTGTCTTCACTGAACGTTTCAATGAAAACTTTTCCAATAAAACCTCTGTGAAACATCAGTATAAGAGACCATCATTCAGCCAGGGATGCTACACTGGGGGCTACCACACCAGCGAAAACCCCAAGTACAGACTGTGCAAATATGCCCCTGAGACAATCCAGCACATAACAGCAGGGTGTAATATACTAGCAGGCAGGGCATACATGGGACCCCAGAACCCAGTGGCTGGAATAATATGCAGGACGATGCATACTACACCAAGCTACATATGCACATAACATAGCTATACCAAGTGATAGCAAGATCAGTAAGAAGGAACATGAGAAGCTTGAGAAAAACCAAGGGCTCACAGAGGAGCTAGAGAAGGTATGGAGGGTGAAAACAACAGTTTCTGGCCCCCAAAGTGCACAGATGTGTTTCACTACGGGTAACTGAGTAAAAGGATTTGCTTCTCGAAAGACTTTGAATTTAATTTAAAGTTTTAAAATGCATCTGTAGTCAGAGACAGTGCAACTGAAACGACCTTTCCTATGATCATATCAGCAGGAAACTGACAGGAGAAAATAAGCAACACTAGTTTATCCAGAGATGTGTCACTGTCCACTGTGTAATCACTTTACATTCCTATTTATACACACTCACAAATCTCCCCATGTGTCCAGTCAGAGAGCTGGGGACTGAAGATCTGATACACAAACCAGACCTGAGTTGCAAAAATTTAGACCACGACTTGTTGGATCAGAGTCAGCTCATTTCCTGTTTGACTACTTAAAAATGTGATTTGTCAAGTGAAACGAAAATGTAATTAATCTAACTAATTGATCAGATTTCACAATTTCAGACCATGGCAAACAGCAGCTGTGGTTTGAAATATGATTGCTTAAAGTTGGCACATAGCACTGTCTTCTGTTAATGTTTATCAAAAGTATTGACAACAAGCATTGCCAGTTTGGCTCACAAAGTGCTTCATGTTTATGTCTGATTATGAGCCAAGGCAAAACTGGTGGTTGCTAAATGTGGAAGAAAGAAAAATATGAATCCTGGTGGTAGCTGCCACCAGCAGGAAACAGTGATCAAGTGTAAATTTAAATCTGAAATTAGGAGAGGTTTACAGGCATTGCTAAAGGGTGTGGCTGAGATCAGACAATACAATGAATAAAGAAGATTAGGGCTTTAATGCTAGTGGTTTACACATTCACCTAACAAGCAAAAGATCCCACCTTGATATCAGGAGGAGACACAAATCCCTTTGGGGTTGTGTCAGGAGGGGCATCTGGTGTAAAAATCTGCCAAATCAAACATGTGGAGGTACCTGCTGTGGTGACCCCTTGTGAATAAGGAAGCAGCAGGTGAGTAACATGAATCCATTTTGCCCATACAGACAGAATAATGACTGGATACAGACTGGATAGAGTTTTATAAAAGTCTTCTATGGTGTAGGTCACTTCCTGATTATGAAATACTGAACAAAATAGGGACATTTTAATTTAATGCAGTTAATTAAATAGAAATCATATAAGAAGAATTGACACAAAGCAAAAATGTAGCTTGACGGTATTAACACTGAAAAAGAGCGTGGTTTAAATGGGAAAAAGTAGAAAAGCTAACAGGTATAATGAAAGAATGAGAAAAAAATGTGTCAATGATCTTCTATGTGTGCTACATATTCCAGGATACTTTGTTTACTAATAAAAACAATCTATATAGGTTCTTCTGACCCAGCTTTGACTTAGTCCAAACTGCACAACATCCCTGGAGAAGCCTTTCTGAGCTGGGCCATCATGTTCCGATGAGCCTTCTTGCATATACAAACACCAGACTGTGCTCATCAAACAGATGCTTAACCTCCCCGGCGCAGTGAAATTCTGTCCCAATGCCCACAGAACAAAGAGATCAAACAAGGAAAATCAATAGCTCCTCCTGGGTAATCAGTCTTTCCTGTGAGACGGGGAAATCTACTCCTAGTGAGATAATAAAAATAAAATCTGAGATAATCTCTTCTAAGAAAAGAACACGAGAATATGTTGAGTCAAAACATTAATGCTACCATAGAAAGTACAAGTCAGTCAGTTTGATTGTTGGAGTAGCTAGGAAACGGAAATCCAACCCTTTAATTGCATTGTAATCCTACATCTAATCATGCAGTACACGACACAAAGTGCACCACTTACGGAATAATACAATTTAAAAGTCTCCAATAAGCAACAAAGATGACCTGACCTTCAGTTTGCCCATAAAAAGGCTGCGACAGTCTCATCAAATATTAACACCAGTGTCAAAGAGCTATTAATTAACTCAAGTGGTGCATTTAGCATTATACATTAAGAAAAAACTGTTCAGAACTGTGGGTCTGTGCTCGGCATCGTCCCTTTGACATCCATCCGCATCTTCAGATTAAACTTAGCTTCCAGCACACAGGACAATTGGCACAAACACGAACAACTCACCTTCTCCACCAATGGGAGGTCAGATTTCCATAAACCTAAGAGAGAGATAGTGGTCGGTCCCCTCCAGGAAAACAAAGCATGAGTTTTTTTCTTTTTCTTTTTTAACAGGAAGTTGGTTAAAGTGCTGCTACTTCACCTAATTGGAATATAAATGAAAATCAACCCCAGGTGTGTCAAAACAGAAGTCACCTTTATGGCAGAAGGTTATTAAGAAATTATCTGGGTTTCAGTTTAAACTATCACAGTTATGGAGAGATTATAAAACTCTGCATAGAGCAATGGGGTATATTTAATAATACCCGTTTCTTTTGTACACTTTAACCACTAATGCACCACCTGCTGAATATAATTAATGCTGGGATGATTAGAATCTAGTCAAATATAGTAAACTGTGATGAAAATGGTGTGTGGAAAAATGACTAATTTTGGTGTGAAATCTGCAATATGGTTTGGATCGGTTGATGCAAATGATAATTTATATGTTCAGCTTTGGTTTTTTTTACAGATTGAAGTCTTTTTGCTGTCACTGACACGTGTGACTGCCTCAGGCCCACACAGAACACAAAATTCAACAATAATGCTGAGTCTTAGAAAAAAACAATGCTGAGCACCAATTTAGCCGAGTTGGTTTCCCAGGTTACATCAGTGTCTAATTAACTCATATTATTTTGAAATTTAAGTTTCAAGCTTAAAAAAGTGCTGTTTTCCATGTATGCCTGTTTAACTTTATAGAAAAAGGTTAACAAAGTTTACTGTTACAACAATGTATAACGTAAGCGAGATTGTGTTAAAACCATTTTTCAACTATATTTTTCACAAAGCAGGAACTCCAGCAACACTTGAGGGAAGATGAACAACTTTAATAATAGACCAACGCGTTTCGGCTTGTGGCCTTCATCAGGGTCAACCATATTTTTGACATGTTTCATTCAGTAGATCGTTTTATTCCATGCACAAATTATTCCTTTGGCATTTGCTGGTATTTTTATTTCCAGGTATAAATATAAAAAAAGCAAATTACTACCCAGTGTGAAACCTTAATAATTAAAAACAGAAGTGAAGCTTCAGCTAATGCAGGCACAGTCAATATTTCCACAGAGAGGAAATTAATGGACAACATTTGACCATTTATCAAGCAAAATATTGAAAGTCCACCGGTTCTAACTTGAAATGTGATAATTTGGTGCTTTCAATCATTTAATAAATTCTGGTGTAAGGAAATATCACAGAGTTTGAGGGTGTGACTTTAGCCTTTAGAAATGTCTGAACACCATAGCTGACAGATCTAATTATTTAGTAATTAAAATAACAGTAAGCTTGGCTCCAGCATCATGCTATCGTGCTTATATCGTACAGCCACCTTGTCTTTAATACCACAATATTCAATGCTCAATGTCAATGACGCTATAAGTAGTTCAATTCAGCTTTACTTTTCCTCAAAAATGTGATTGCTTTTGGAAATCATCTGTGCTTCACAGTGTGCTTGAATCTTTCTCTGTGTGTACCCCTCACTGTGTGCTCAGCTGATCTGCTGCATCCCATGACCATGATAAGCAGTTTAGGTAATGGACGGGTCGACTGAATTCAGGCAGAGAAGTGATGAAGCAACCCACACATCAAATGAAACAGCCTGAGAAATGCCAGCTCTATTCGATGCCAAACAGCAAGCAGTCTCCTGGTTATGCTTCAAATTCTTATAAAAATGCTGATTCATGGTCACTTCACTGTGACCACTGTTGGTTTTCAACTGAGTATTTATATTTCTCAAGTTCCAAAGTCTTCTAATTGAAGAATTATTATTATTGGCACACTTTATGCCCTATTGGTAATGTTCCTCCCTTTATGACCACAGTGTAACTGTCTTCTGATGGCAGCTTCCAGCAGGACAACACACCATGCTACAAAACTTAGACTATCTCAAACTAGTTTCTTGAACATGTTAACAGTGAGTTAACTCTACACAATTGGTCTCCACAGTCACCAGATCTCAATGGAATGTGGTGGACACTCATCATGGATTTGCAGCAGACAAATCTACAGCAACCGTGTGATGCTATCATGTCAACATGGACCAAAGTCTCTGAGGAATCTTTCCAGCACTTTGTTGAATATTTGGCTTAAAGAGTTAGAGCAGTTCTCAAGGCCAAAGGAGGCCCAAGCCAGTATAAGAAAGGTGTACCTAACCAAGTGGCTAGTGAGTGTAAAACAGGCAACTGCTCTCGGAAAACATAGTATCAAGTTAAGATGACCAACAGAAAAACATGTGGCTCTCCTATTCTCTCTCTCTGTGTGATTATGTTTATGAGGAAGACACCCACTAGTGTTCAGCCCTCTCACCCGACCTTCTGCATCCATGCACTTATTAATCAAAACATCAACAGACCCACTGATCTAGAAACCATTCATACCAGAACTGATAAAACTCCAGGGATTCGTGCGCTGGAGGTGCACACCAGGACTCCATTTTGAAATGCCCAAAAGATCACGACACAAACTGGGGCTTCTGCTCTGCCTCAGGGTGAGCCACGGCTTCAAGATGATGACTCAGAGGAGGCAAACGCCGACATGTTGTGATGACGCTGCATGAACGACTCCGGGTAACATCGATGTAATTCATTAGGGTCCACCACAGGATAAACAAGAATAATGTTACCTAGTGATATGTGCGTAGTGTTTCTCATCCTGTTCACATGTACACGTGTGATAAAATAGTTTCCTCCTAATTTTTCTTTAACTAAAATCAACTCCACTATGATGGCATCTCGCTTTTCTTAATATCTCTGGATTTGAGCGAAAATCATAGTCATGGAAAGAGCTTCAGAAAAACAAAATGAGAATCCTTGTGTGGTGTGAAAAGCACCGCAGATGTTTTTGATAATCTCTAATGTCATAAATCTTGTGCCAAGGACAGGAGTCTTCCCGGTGTGTGTCCTCCTCTGCACGGAGAGAAATGAGACACTCCGGCTGCCCTTCAGACTCTCTGTTCTTACATTGGCTCTTTTTTCACACCTTGTCAGACAGCACTATCTCTTCTTTTCACAGAGGAACAACAGCCCTTAACCCTTTCATCAGCAAACACATTAGAGAAGGCCCCACTATTTCACACGTTGTCCTGTTTCCCACACCTACGTTGTTCCAGAAACACCGGAGACTAACAACAACAAAAAGGTCACCAACAACACCTCTTTGTGAGACATTTAAACAGACAGAAACAGATCCGACAGAACAGCGTTTCAGACTATTTGAATGCATCAGTGTTCGGCACCCATTCCTGCATTAGCCTACAAATTGTCATGATTTTGTAATAAAAGATCAAAAACAAACTGACTGAAATAAAAGCTCATCTGAAAACAAATTGCTGTGTTCTAAGTAAAACGAATTCCCTTTAATTGGCATGGAATGCATTCAGCAGTACTCTGTATTGATCCTCCCCTTCCATTTAGCAAAGCAAACCTCCATTGGGAGCGGTAGAGCCCATATGTCAGATATTCCACATTAAACAGAGGAACAAACAATCAAATGACAATAGCTTTAACTGCAATGCAACTCATAAATCCCACGCTCGTGTTAATCCTTTCCCAGTCATTGCAGACAAGGCCAAAAGTTGGATTAAAAACAATCTAAAAAAAACTTCCTAAAACTGTTAGTTAAGCTTGCATGGGCATTCCTGATAAAATGTTCACATAACAACTATTCTGTTAATGGTTAAAGAAAACCACAGATCAAGCCACTGATTACATGATTGCAAGTCATAATTAAACTCAAACACATAGTTCCTGAGCAGGAGGATGTTTGCCACAATCAAAAACAAAACAAGCCAAGCATGAAAACAGAAGGTGAACAGTAATGCAGACATACTGTAAACACTATGGGAAGTGAGCGCGGGCAAACATTTCTAGAAATTCAACATGCAGCTCAATGACAGGGAATAATCTGTGAATTAACAGCTCACATATATAGAAAGAAAGCAGCTTGATTTAAAGAGTGGGATTACTCTGCTTGTAAGCTTGTCTTTTTATTTATTTTTATCATAGCTCGCAATTTGTCATCATATTTTCATCATCATATCATTTTGTCAATATTTAACTCTCAGAACTAAAATGTACAGTGTTGAATATACACAGCAAACAACAACAGAATGAGCCTGTTCAAACAAGATTGTCTACTGCACATAAATATGAGTATTTCAAAAATTCCTATTGGAGAGAACATCATCACACACATCACAAATTGTGGATATCATTCTAACGCAGACTTTTCCTTCTAATTAAGTTGATTTGCATTTGGTGCATGTCGTCATACCTGGGCAATATCTCGCTAAAAGTTGAATGAAAATGTTTTTTCTCCTCTCATATTCAAGCCTTAATATGTGTGAAACCATTCAAATGATTTGGGCTGTTTTAAAATAATATTTTGTGCCTTATATATGACATGCTATAGATAAACTATAGGTTTCTTACCTGCAAACATATGGATTTTACAGGCCCTTAAATGGATTTAAAGCATCCATCATTCTTTGTTAACTGAGTTTGATAGATAGATAGATAGATAGATAGATAGATAGATAGATAGATAGATAGATAGATAGATAGATAGATAGATAGATAGATAGATAGATAGATAGA